>NC_140024.1:19895281-19897781 GCF_964263955.1 Coregonus lavaretus | reverse complement strand
TTCTAACAAGTTGAATAGATTTAGTTGATTTCCTACTAAGTTCAATAAATGTTTGAATATTGTTGAATTTGGGTTTAATGTCTGGATTCCGTGATTCGGTCCGGTGACACATTGACTTTATAGAGTGTACCAAGAGTTTTTCCCTCGCTTACGGCCATACCAGCCTGAATACGCCCGATCTCGTCCGATCTCGGAAGCTAAGCAGGGTCGGGCCTGGTTAGTACTTGGATGGGAGACCGCCTGGGAATACCAGGTGCTGTAAGCTTTTTGTCCCAGTAGAGCGTGCTCTTGTGTCATGGAGCAATTGCCTTTTTTTTTATCACCCTAATAATATCATGGATTGTTATTGGACTAAATGCAGTTTGTGTGTGCTGCCCTGCCCTGCCCTGCCCTGCCCTGATCAAATCAAATAATGGACATTGCGTTTCCCTCAAAATGTAGGCAGTACATACAGCCTTTGTTTTTAGTCTAGGAGACTGTCAATGTCTGTAGTCCATTAGGGCACTATAAAATCCCTTCAATGTTTTGCCTGATTCCGTTAATTCCCAAGTTCCCTTTTCTCCGTTTAGATTTCCCCGTTGACCGTTTGTCCCTGTTTTGGCAGGTTTTCGCTCTCAAAAGTACACCTTTTTAATAGCAAAACAGCACAATTGGATGTTCTATGTCCACAACAATGTTTAAACCCTATCAGGTGACCATTTTTGAGGTCTGGGAAAAATGGAAGACATTTAGATTTTGGGGTGTAGTTACCCTTAAATGCAAGCGTGCACCAGGAAGAGACCTTTGTTTGGTTAAGCGGTGTTGCTGTAGGACAAATGGCCACTGGAGTGATGCAAATGATCACGGTATAATTCTGCCAGGCAGGCATAGGCTACTTTGTAGTTAACATTTACTTGCGAAGGTTTTGGGGGAAAGCCATTCCTTCCCTACCAGAAGAAGGTTATCATTAGCATCATCGCTAACGGCTACACAAAGTGTAGACATACGCGCGCACCGCACACATGCACACAGACAGGGGCATTCCTGTGCCCTTTCAGAAAGTTCATGGAAATACCAATCACTGATGCATTTTGTTCATGTCTTATGATTGGCTTGGGCAAATGAATATGTTTTCTAACAAGTTGAATAGATTTAGTTGATTTCCTACTAAGTTCAATAAATGTTTGAATATTGTTGAATTTGGGTTTAATGTCTGGATTCCGTGATTCGGTCCGGTGACACATTGACTTTATATAGTGTACCAAGAGTTGTTCCCTCGCTTACGGCCATACCAGCCTGAATACGCCCAATCTCGTCCGATCTCGGAAGCTAAGCAGGGTTGGGCCTGGTTAGTACTTGGATGGGAGACCGCCTGGGAATACCAGGTGCTGTAAGCTTTTTGTCCCAGTAGAGCGTGCTCTTGTGTCATGGAGCAATTGCCTTTTATTTATCACCCTAATAATATCATGGATTGATATTGGACTAAATGCAGTTTGTGTGTGCTGCCCTGCCCTGCCCTGCCCTGCCCTGATCAAATCAAATAATGGACATTGCGTTTCCCTCAAAATGTAGGCAGTACATACAGCCTTTGTTTTTAGTCTAGGAGACTGTCAATGTCTGTAGTCCATTAGGGCACTATAAAATCCCTTCAATGTTTTGCCTGATTCCGTTAATTCCCAAGTTCCCTTTTCTCCGTTTAGATTTCCCCGTTGACCGTTTGTCCCTGTTTTGGCAGGTTTTCGCTCTCAAAAGTACACCTTTTTAATAGCAAAACAGCACAATTGGATGTTCTATGTCCACAACAATGTTTAAACCCTATCAGGTGACCATTTTTGAGGTCTGGGAAAAATGGAAGACATTTAGATTTTGGGGTGTAGTTACCCTTAAATGCAAGCGTGCACCAGGAAGAGACCTTTGTTTGGTTAAGCGGTGTTGCTGTAGGACAAATGGCCACTGGAGTGATGCAAATGATCACGGTATAATTCTGCCAGGCAGGCATAGGCTACTTTGTAGTTAACATTTACTTGCGAAGGTTTTGGGGGAAAGCCATTCCTTCCCTACCAGAAGAAGGTTATCATTAGCATCATCGCTAACGGCTACACAAAGTGTAGACATACGCGCGCACCGCACACATGCACACAGACAGGGGCATTCCTGTGCCCTTTCAGAAAGTTCATGGAAATACCAATCACTGATGCATTTTGTTCATGTCTTATGATTGGCTTGGGCAAATGAATATGTTTTCTAACAAGTTGAATAGATTTAGTTGATTTCCTACTAAGTTCAATAAATGTTTGAATATTGTTGAATTTGGGTTTAATGTCTGGATTCCGTGATTCGGTCCGCAACGCCTATTTTATAGGGCCCTAGTCCATGAACTTGTCATAAGTCAACATAGGATATGCCCTCTTCCACCCCCACAAGACTCAAATATATATATATATATATATATCTTGGAAATGTAAGCAAGGTTTGAGCTTCTTCAGCCTGTGTCATAAAGTGGATACTTTTCTGTGTCTCG
>NC_140024.1:19862781-19867781 GCF_964263955.1 Coregonus lavaretus | reverse complement strand
GCTGATGGCACAAGATTCTGTAAAGTCCGGTTTACAGACGTGGTGCGCTCACTACCATATTCTACCAAGTTTGAGACGTTGGAGGGGACTGAGTACTTTCGAGTGATACATGACAGGCAAGTTAAAGTGTGCCGAATTTGTATTCAGTCTGGCCACGTAGTACGGGACTGTCCTGATTTTCTATGTCGGAGATGCGGAGTACAAGGGCACTATGCAAGAGAGTGCGTCGAGAGAGAGGAGAGACCATGTAATGGATGTGGGGAGAGAAGAATGCGCTGTACGTGTACTGGGCCAACAGATGGTGAAGACATGGAACAACAGGAGGAGGAGATGGAAGAAGAGAGAGTGGAGGAGGGGGACGTGATGGAGGACGGGGAAAAAGGAGGCAAGGATGGTGGAGGAGGAGGAGATGGTGAATCTACTGCGACAGAGGGGGATGGAATTGGGGCGAGCATGGATGTCGAATTCCTAGATGACTACTGCACAGATGGAAAGGAGCCTGATGGTGGAGGAGGAGGAGGAGGTGAGCAGGAAACGGAAACATCTGAAGGTGAGGGAGATGAAGATAATGGAGGGGTTGTACCTGACACTATTCCTGAAAGTATGGATGTGAAGGGGGAATCCGCGAAGAGGAAGGACTCTGAGAGTGAAGTGTCCGCGGGTGAAGTCCAAAGGGTGAGGGAAGAAGCAAAGGAAAGTAGGAAGAGCAAGATCAAGAAGAAGAAGAAAAAGACTGGGTCTTGATGATGGGAAAAATCAACATATTAATTGTACTTATGGTGAGTGTTGTATCTGTTAATATTAATGGACTAAGGAATATGGGAAAGTTAGAACAGACAGTGAGTCTACTACAGGCTGATATTTTATGCTTCCAAGAGACACACTGGACTGACAGTATGATGGATGGAGTAAGAAAGAGATGGATGGATTTGATTTATTATAATAATGGTGGGGAGAGGACGTGTGGGGTTGCTATATTAATTAAGAGGGATAGTGTACAGAATATTAGGCAAGTGTATGCGGATAAAGAGGGTAGACTTTTGAGTGTTAAATTTGAATTTCTAAATGTGCAATACACTTTATTGAATGTTTATGCACCTAATAATGAGAGTGACCGAGAAGTATTTTTTAAGGCACTTGAGCAACATTGTGTGGGTAACTGTATATTGGTTGGGGATTTTAACGTTAGATTGACAAAACTGGACACGTCAAGGAGTACTTTGTTGCGCTCTGACATGTCTAGGCGAGTATTGTTGGGGATAATGAAGGATCATTGTCTGAGTGATGTATGGAGGGGAATGCATCCAGGTCAGAGAGTTTTTTCAAGGAGGCAGGTTGTTTTGAAGGTTCTCAGGCAAAGCCGCATAGATTATTGTTTAGCGGCGGAAAATGTTGTGCAATATATACAAAAGATTAGGTATGATTTTAATACATTAAGTGATCATGCCTCTCTTGGTTTCCTGCTGGGTCCTAGTGTGCCTTCTAGAGGGGGTGGTGTATGGTGTTTGAATGCTGAGCTACTAAAAGAAGGAAAATATATTGATATGATTTCTGATTGTATAAATAGAGAAATATTGAGTGATTTTAAAAGTGTTAATATTGGATTGTGGTGGGAGGGTCTAAAAGAGAAGATTAGAGGGTTGAGCATTAAATATGCAAGACGAAGGAATTTTCTTTTAAAGAGGGAGAGGATAGCTTTGAATAAAAGACTAGACATTGAGCTGGGAAAAGTTGATACGGTGGAGGGTTATGATATGGCAGGTTTTATGGAAGCTCAGGCTGCGGTACATAACTTTGAAAAGAGTGCATGTATGGGGGCAATAGTAAGGAGTAGAGTACAGTATGCCATAGAAGGAGAGAAATGTACATCCTTCTTTTTAGGGTTAGAAAAGAAGAAGCAGGCTAGAAACTATATTACAGAAATCGAGAATGAGAGGGGGGAGACAGTGAATGATCTGGTGGGGATTTTAGATACAATAGAATGTTTTTATAGTAATCTTTTTAAAAAAGAATGCAATGATCAAGGATGTATAGAAGAGGTGTTGAGCTATGTAGATGCCAGAATATCAGAGGATGAAAGACTCATGTGTGACACAGACTTGGCGGTCACAGAGATACGGGAGGCGATTTTGTCTGCTCATAGAAATAAGAGCCCTGGCTCTGATGGGCTGACAAGTGAGTTTTACAAAACATTTGTGGATATACTGGCACCTGTTTTATTAGATGTGTACAAATATATGGAGCAATCTCAGGAAGTCTCGGAGTCGATGGCGACTGGCTTAATAACTATAATATATAAAAACAAGGGAAGTAGGAAAAGATTAGAAAATTTTAGGCCATTATCTATTTTAAATGTAGATTATAAGATCTTAACTAAGGTGCTGGCTAACAGAATTAATAAAGTAATGGGAAGTATTATTTCAGAGACACAGGCTTACAGTGTTCCTGGTAGAGAAATAGCAGACATTATTTGCACTTTAAGGGATGTCATAAGACATATGAAGGGTGAGGGAGGTGTAGTATTGAGCATTGATTTAAATAAAGCTTTTGATAGAGTAGAACATTCATTTCTAATGCAGACGCTTAAAACTTTTGGATTTGGGAGCAGAATGGTGGCCTGGATACAGCTGCTATACGGTGCTGCAGTAAGTAGAGTAAAATGTAACGGGTTACTTACTGATGCTTTCCCATTGGAGAGGTCGGTGAGGCAAGGATGTCCATTGTCTGCGGCCTTATATTGTATGTCGGTTGAGCCTCTGGTGGCTCTCCTTAAAGCAGACCACCAGATCCGAGGCGTTTCTATTCCAGGGGGTGGAGTCAGCATTGTGCAGCAATATGCAGATGACACTACAATTACTGTTAGAGATGTGGAAAGTGTAAATAGAGTGATGGAGTGTTTTGAGCTCTTTGGGAAAGCATCAGGTGCTAAGATTAATGTAGAAAAGACTGAGGTTTTGTATGTGGGGCTAGTGAATGATAATGGGTGTAGGTATCATTTTAAAAGAGCTAATGGCTATTTTAAAGCGTTGGGAGTTATTTTGGGTATTGATGAAAAGGAGGCATGTGATAGGACTTGGGCAGGTGTATTGAATAAAATCAAACAAACTCTGGCATTTTGGAGATGGAGGAATTTAAAATTGAAAGGAAAGGTAGTGGTAACAAATTCTTTACTAATATCTAAATGTGTATATGTCATGGATGTGCTTCAGATGCCTGAGTGGGTTTTAAAAGAACTTAATTCTATTGTTTCTAACTTCTTGTGGGATGGCAAAGGGGCTAGAATATCTAGGTCTACACTTGCTGCAGAGTATAAAGATGGGGGTCTAAAATTAGTGGACATAGACGTGAAAAGAAAAGCATTAAGAATTAAAATTATACAGAAGTATTTATATGGGGAGGAAGAATATGGGTGGAAGAGGTTCTTTAGGAATTATTTGTATAATAATGGTGGATGTGAAGAGAGTGGGTTATTAATGATATGGAAAAAGCCTATGTATGAACAAGTTCCTCTGTTTTATCAGGAAGTGTTACGTGCATGGGGAGAATTTCTTCCTCGTGTAAAATATGTGTGTGAACATAAGGATATAATACTGAATCAACCTGTGTTTTTAAATCCCAAAATTATGTTCAATGATGAAGTGTTGTATAATCCCCTTTTTATGAGGGCTGGACTGAGACTTATTAAAGACTTTGTATATGAAGTTATTCCTGGGTTTCTAAGAGACCAGGCCATTTATGACAATGTGAAGGATGTGGATGATACAGTTTGGAAAGGTACTATATTGAATGGTTTTGAACGGGTGAAAAGGAGCATTCCAGCAGAATGGGTTTCTGTCATTAATGGAGATGGAATTTGGGAAGATTTATATGTATTACCGAATTTATATATTGACAATGGGGATAAATGGAAAACATTGTCTAGTGTCAGAACAAATGTTTTTTATAAACAATTACTGGTTACTGACAGGCCTGCTGCTGAGAAGAGGTGGGTAGAACTGTTTCCGAAGATGGATCGAAAAGTATTATGGAAAAACTTATACTTACATGGGAATAAATTGGAATGTGAAAATAACGATTTTAAAATAAGACATAATCGGATATACACAAAAGTAGTGCTGCATCAAATAAATAAAGAAATAAAAAGAGAATGTGATATATGTGGTAAGGCACCAGAAAATTTATTACACTTATTTGTAGAATGCGAGGATTTAAAAGATATGTTTTGTAAAGTAAAGGAAATAATATGTAAAAACTGGGGGAGTGGTTTGTTGGAAAAGAATGCGTGGGAGGAATTGGTTTTATTTGGAGTGGGAGATGAATGTAAAGGGGTTAATGTGAGGTTGTTGAATATTGTATTGAGTTTTGTTAGGTATGCTATTTTTTGTGGGAGGAATTATGCTTATTTTGAAGGGAGGAGGGTAAGGGTGTGGGGTATTTTTGTAGCTTTGTTTAAGAAGCACATCGATATGTTTTATAGTTATGGATTGGAAGATTTTGATGAACTTTTTGTAGAGGGGAGTGGGTTAATTGCAAGGGTGGATGGTGGAGGAATCACTTATAATTTTTGAAAGAAATATTTTGATATTTTCTATGTTTATTTTTATTTGACAGGGAGATGCTTTTAAATCTGCCTATTTAATATGTGGAATTTGTTATGTCTTAGTCATGTCTGGTTTTTGTATACTAGTTTTTTGTTTTTATTTCTTTGGGTTTTTTGATTTGATAGGGGGTGAATTGTTCGCCTGCCTATGGTAGAATAGTTTCTAGTGTATGGTTTTTGTATATAACACTGTACATGGTATAATATAAGTGTATTTGATGAATATTTTACAATAAAAAAAAAAAAAAAAAAAAAAATACGCCCGATCTCGTCCGATCTTGGAAGCTAAGCAGGGTCGGGCCTGGTTAGTACTTGGTTGGGAGACCGCCTGGGAATACCAGGTGCTGTAAGCTTTTTGTCCCAGTAGAGCGTGCTCTTGTGTCATGGAGCAATTGCCTTT
>NC_140024.1:19812781-19815281 GCF_964263955.1 Coregonus lavaretus | reverse complement strand
TGCAGATTCAGTCTTCCCAGCCTGGTGCAGGTCTACAATTTTGTTTCTGGTGTCCTTTGACAGCTCTTTGGTCTTGGCCATAGTGGAGTTTGGAGTGTGACTGTTTGAGGTTGTGGACAGGTGTCTTTTATACTGATAACAAGTTCAAACAGGTGGCATTAATACAGGTAACGAGTGGAGGACAGAGGAGCCTCTTAAAGAAAAAGTTACAGGTCTGTGAGAGCCAGAAATCTTGCTTGTTTGTAGGTGACCAAATACTTATTTTCCACCATAATTTGCAAATAAATTCATTAAAAATCCTACAATGTGATTTTCTGGAAAAATTATTCTCAATTTGTCTGTCATAGTTGATGTGTACCTATGATGAAAATTACAGGCCTCTCTCATCTTTTTAAGTGGGAGAACTTGCACAATTGGTGGATGACTAAATACTTTTTCTCCCCACTGTATATATATATATATATATATATATATATATATATATATATATATATATATATATATATATATATATATATATATATATATATATATCTTGGAAATGTAAGCAAGGTTTGAGCTTCTTCAGCCTGTGTCATAAAGTGGATACTTTTCTGTGTCTCGTTCAGAGTGAGTGACACATTGACTTTATATAGTGTACCAAGAGTTGTTCCCTCGCTTACGGCCATACCAGCCTGAATACGCCCGATCTCGTCCGATCTCGGAAGCTAAGCAGGGTCGGGCCTGGTTAGTACTTGGATGGGAGACCGCCTGGGAATACCAGGTGCTGTAAGCTTTTTGTCCCAGTAGAGCGTGCTCTTGTGTCATGGAGCAATTGCCTTTTATTTATCACCCTAATAATATCATGGATTGTTATTGGACTAAATGCAGTTTGTGTGTGCTGCCCTGCCCTGCCCTGCCCTGCCCTGCCCTGCCCTGCCCTGATCAAATCAAATAATGGACATTGCGTTTCCCTCAAAATGTAGGCAGTACATACAGCCTTTGTTTTTAGTCTAGGAGACTGTCAATGTCTGTAGTCCATTAGGGCACTATAAAATCCCTTCAATGTTTTGCCTGATTCCGTTAATTCCCAAGTTCCCTTTTCTCCGTTTAGATTTCCCCGTTGACCGTTTGTCCCTGTTTTGGCAGGTTTTCGCTCTCAAAAGTACACCTTTTTAATAGCAAAACAGCACAATTGGATGTTCTATGTCCACAACAATGTTTAAACCCTATCAGGTGACCATTTTTGAGGTCTGGGAAAAATGGAAGACATTTAGATTTTGGGGTGTAGTTACCCTTAAATGCAAGCGTGCACCAGGAAGAGACCTTTGTTTGGTTAAGCGGTGTTGCTGTAGGACAAATGGCCACTGGAGTGATGCAAATGATCACGGTATAATTCTGCCAGGCAGGCATAGGCTACTTTGTAGTTAACATTTACTTGCGAAGGTTTTGGGGGAAAGCCATTCCTTCCCTACCAGAAGAAGGTTATCATTAGCATCATCGCTAACGGCTACACAAAGTGTAGACATACGCGCGCACCGCACACATGCACACAGACAGGGGCATTCCTGTGCCCTTTCAGAAAGTTCATGGAAATACCAATCACTGATGCATTTTGTTCATGTCTTATGATTGGCTTGGGCAAATGAATATGTTTTCTAACAAGTTGAATAGATTTAGTTGATTTCCTACTAAGTTCAATAAATGTTTGAATATTGTTGAATTTGGGTTTAATGTCTGGATTCCGTGATTCGGTCCGCAACGCCTATTTTATAGGGCCCTAGTCCATGAACTTGTCATAAGTCAACATAGGATATGCCCTCTTCCACCCCCACAAGACTCAATATATATATATATATATATATATATATATATATATATATATATATATATATATATATATATATATATATATATATATATATATATATATATATATATATATATATCTTGGAAATGTAAGCAAGGTTTGAGCTTCTTCAGCCTGTGTCATAAAGTGGATACTTTTCTGTGTCTCGTTCAGAGTGAGTGACACATTGACTTTATATAGTGTACCAAGAGTTGTTCCCTCGCTTACGGCCATACCAGCCTGAATACGCCCGATCTCGTCCGATCTCGGAAGCTAAGCAGGGTCGGGCCTGGTTAGTACTTGGATGGGAGACCGCCTGGGAATACCAGGTGCTGTAAGCTTTTTGTCCCAGTAGAGCGTGCTCTTGTGTCATGGAGCAATTGCCTTTTATTTATCACCCTAATAATATCATGGATTGTTATTGGACTAAATGCAGTTTGTGTGTGCTGCCCTGCCCTGCCCTGCCCTGCCCTGCCCTGCCCTGCCCTGATCAAATCAAATAATGGACATTGCGTTTCCCTCAAAATGTAGGCAGTACATACAGCCTTTGTTTTTAGTCTAGGAGACTGTCAATGTCTGTAGTCCATTAGGGCACTATAAAATCCCTTCAATGTTTTGCCTGATTCCGTTAATTCCCAAGTTCCCTTTTCTCCGTTTAGATTTCCCCGTTGA
>NC_140024.1:19447781-19782781 GCF_964263955.1 Coregonus lavaretus | reverse complement strand
CGCACACATGCACAATGTGGCAAATGAATGCGTTTACTAAGTTTAATAGATTGTTTTGATTGAAATTACATGGAAACAACGTTGATTCAACCAGTTTTTGCCCACCATGTGTGCTGTTTTCCATTTCCATTGACAAATGATCTTGACTGATCTTGACTCATAATTCTGCTGCTTGTGTTTCCTTTCTCTCTCCTTCCACAGACACCAGGCTCTGCACTCATGATGACAAGAAAGTCTCAATACCCCAATGATTCTAATTACCCAAAGTACTAAATAGCTGCAGTGGAGAACTTTAAAGCTGTATAAGTGAGGAAGGTATTTGGTCACAGGAGGCTGCTGAGGGGAGAACGGCTCATAATAATGGCTGGAATGGAGTGAATGGAACGTTATCAATCACATGGAAACAATGTGTTTGATGTGTTTGATACCACTCCATTTCTCCCTTTCAGCCTACTATGAATTAAGGTGCCACCGGCCACCTGTGTATATGGTGTACAGCAGAAACGGACTGACCATTGGGCAGTCCAGGCAAATGCCAAATGGGCTAGTCCATATTTAGCTCAGTGTGTCTGTGTTTTTTGTTGTTGTGCAGAATGATCATTATTTGGCTAATAATGGGTGCCTCTAGTAAAAAATGGCTGATGTGGGGGCCTTAAGGACAAAAATTAGACAATGCGTCAGCAATGCCCGGGACGATTTATGGTCCTTTTCCGTCCCTGAGAAAAGACAAAAGAGAAATGGAGCCAGTAGGGAGCCAGACTGATAAACGTGGGGACAAATTCCCCCACGCTGATCCATGTGGAGATAGCGTCTCTCCTACAGGAAAGGACAGATACTGTTGTATTTGTGAATTTCCCAAGTCCTTGTTTGACTTCCTGGTAGTGCACCTGACCTAACCATCTCCGACATTGTCAAGTGGAGCCGTGTGACTATTTGTCTCTCCAAAATGGCACCATATTCCCTATATAGTGGACTACTTTTTACCAGGGCCCATATGGCTCTGGTCAAAGTAGTGCACTATGAAGGTAATAGTGTGCCATTTGGAACTCAGTCCCAGTGTGGGGTCATACACAGGACAATGGGAGAGCTCCTTGCTGACAGACTGGGGTTCATGACCTTTGTGATTCCTAGCCCAAAAAAAGACCAAAGTCTGCGGAAATTTCCTTATTTTGTGTTGTTTTATTTTTCAGCCTGCAGAAATGTCCTTCTGTCATGTTGTTTTATTGTTCAGTCTGCAGAAATGTCCTTCTTTCATGTTGTTTTATTGTTCAGCTCCTGGGACATTCACATATTATGTGTAACTCTGTATAGTCTTTGCATCCTTACTAGCTCGCTGACATTAGTTTGTTCCTTTTGGCACTGTTTCCAAATATTGTGGCCATATTAATTAGCATGTGCCTCAATCCCACTGAACTCTGCTGTCACCTGTCAATGTGTCTGCTAGGAAAAGGTGCATTTAAAGTGGCACTCCAGTCTCCTTTTCACCTCATTTAATGACCGGTTTAACTCAACAAAACGCACATCTCAATAGGTGGTCCAGGTAAGTCATGACATAGCACAAGTGGGGGGAGGGGGATTTGCTCTTTTGTTCTCTATTGCTCCTCTATTGTTCCTCAAGCAAGGGGGAGGCCGATGACATCACGACTTCCCAACAAGCCAACTTCTTGAATGCCCTCCTACTTGAAGTTTGCAGATGTGTCTATAAAATACTATTTTGCTCAAAACATTTCTGAGGGCTTGAGTTTTTCTTGACCTCATGACCTGGTCAGGTAAAACTCTGGATCCTGTTCGTAGGCTATGACAAAATATTCTTATTATAGATATCTTCCCTTTTCATGTGCTATGACTATAGGGCTGGAGTTTTTCTTGTCGGGTTATGTGAATTGGAAACACTCCTGGCCTAAAGTGGATCAGACCCTTTCAAACAACCACAAACTTTGTTATTATTAATTCTGAAACGGATATAAAAAAGCCAGAGACAACAACTTCAACGGACAACATACTCTGTAGTTTAGCGAACTACTATAGAAGGACTGAGCGTTATGAAAAGAATGGTTACAATGTCTTTAAATATTAATTCCACTCTACACACACACACAATGTTAAGCAGTGGACTTTGAAAAAATATAAAAGACAGACAGGTTTCAATGTATACTGAACAAAAATATAAACACGACATGCAACAATTTCAAAGATTTTACTGACTTACATATAAGGAAATCAGTCAATTGCAATAAATGTATGTTGATAAGAATTGTCAACTGCTCACATATTAGTTTGAGTTGATGTAGCACTTGCTATAAACAAATATCATACTGAGTCTTACACATACAAATAAATTCAATAAACTACTAATCAATATCCTGTTTCAATAGTAATTAAGTAGATTTCAGATGATAAATCCACAACATTATCACAAAAGCAATTAGTGCAAATATATAGAATTGTACTGCTTTATTTAACATCCAATGTCTATCCATTATTTGTACATATTCAAAGTTAAAATATATGCTGGATTCAAAACATTGGCTATTTACTGTATATACACAGAATACAATATTCACACATGGAAAAAATGGTACCAAAAGTCCAAAAACACATTACATTTCTTAATCTCATTCATACAGCAACACACATCTTACTCAAAGTAATGGATGTTTCAGCATTACAGACTCTTTGTGCAGCTATATCAAAATGTCTATTTACAAATCTTAATAAAGAATTCCATGTTTTGATTTAAGAACAATACCCTTGAGTCAGGAAACTGTAGAATTGGTATAGATCAGTTGTTCTCATCAAATCAAATATTTCAACAGAAGTCATAGTTCTGAAAGGCTTATCTTATCTAATCTTCCAATCCCATCTCTCCTTGTTGTATTCTTGATGCGATCCTGATGGCTTCTTCGAGTGAGGGTTGTTCACTGAGCTAAGAAACAGAAAGGTTGAAATCACAGTGAGAAAACAGAATATCATTTATGCAAAATTGATGGTCTGATCAGGTGTAAGTAACATAATACAAAATCTCATCATTACTTTGGTTTAGTTTAAATCAATCAAAACTAAGGCTCCTCCCATTGCAGTCAACAGTAGCTCATATAGGCGTCAAAGGGAAGCAAACCTACATAACAGTAGACTGACTGGGTGGAGTCTACAGGGATGAGTAAAGACTAACCTTATTTACTTAAAACACTTTGTATTATCATCACAATGGAAGGACTGATGTGATCGTTGGAAGCAAATAAATAAATCAACACACTTTGAATGTTTTTGTTTCTATTTACCAATGGTTTTGTCAGGAATAGTCAGCAGTCTTTGGAATAGACAGGAGAGGTGCAGAGTTCCTAGAACACGTGTACCTCAAGACTGAATAGGACCCTTAGTGATGGTCAATACAAAAAGATGCCTGATCTCAGATTCACACTGCTGCAGGCCAGCTCAGTGAATCCAATAGAATGCACTGTAGTTCTTTGTGAGGCTGTGAGTTAGGCTAACAAACAGCTGTTTGTTAAAGCTACTGCAGTGTCATATGAACTCGCTATGCCTCTCAGCAGCCAATGGGAAGATAGTGTGCCCTGCTTGTCTCTATATGTTGTGTTGGAGGGAGTGGTGTTGTGTCAGAGGGAGTCCCCTACCTGGACAGCAATCTGTGTGCCGTTTGAGGTGGCTAACAGAGTGACAGGGTGAACCCCCTCCTCTGTCTGCATGTCCTGAAAGGAGGCCAAATCAATGGCCACCTGGGGGGGAAAAAAGAGTTCCAACATGTATTAAGATCTAAAGTCCAAAACGCATCACAAGTGAGATTGATTGGAAAGTCTGAAGAGGGAGTTTTGCCGATTAATTGGAAAGTACCCAGTTCTATGTGTGTTTGCTGTGGGCGTGTTCATAGAAATAGAATCACTAGTCATCATTCTAGTTATGTTAAGGTATGAACAGAACTAAACAACACAGGGACACATTTGGGGATTTCAGATCATGGTGGTAAAAGTTTTAGTAAAACTCACCTGCTCTTCTGTACCATCTGCTGCTACCATGGTGACTGAATGTGTTCCATCTGCATTAAGCATTTCATGGGAAGGAACAGTGAAGGTGGTGCCATCACTGGTTACCATGGTAATTGTGTTTCCCAACGCCTGCATGTCAGCCTGCGAGATACTGACCTGGGAATGAAAAGGCATGTAACATATTTTACTATACACTATGAAGCACTATATACAGTTGAAGTCGGAAGTTTACATACACCTTAGCCAAATACATTTAAACTCAGTTTCACAATTCCTGACATTTAATCCTAGTAAAAATTCCCTGTCTTAGGTCAGTTAGGATCACCACTTTATTTTAATTATGTGAAATGTCAGAATAATAGTAGAGAGAATGATTTATTTAAGTTTTTATTTATTTCATCACATTCCCAGTGGGTCAGAAATTTATATACACTCAATTAGTATTTGGTAGCATTGACTTTGTTGTCCTTAAGCCATTTTGCCACAACTTTGGAAGTATGCTTGGGGTCATTGTCCATTTGGAAGACCCATTTGCGACCAAGCTTTAACTTCCTGACTGATGTCTTGTGATGTTGCTTCAATATATCCACATAATTTTCCTTCCTCATGATGCCATCTATTTTGTGAAGTGCACCAGTCCCTCCTGCAGCAAAGCACCCACACAGCATGATGCTGCCACTCCCGTGGTTCACGGTTGGGATGGTGTTCTTCGGCTTACAAGCGACCTCCTTTCTCCTCCAAACATAACGATGGTCATTATGGCCAAACAGTTCTATTTTTGTTTCATCAGAACAGTGGACATTTCTCCAAAAAGTATGATCTTTGTCCCCATGTGCAGTTGCAAACCGTAGTCTGGCTTTTTTATGGTGGTTTCGGAGCAGTGGCTTCTTCCTTGCTGAGCGGCCTTTCAGGTTATGTCGATATAGGACTCGTTTTACTGTGGATATAGATACTTTTGTACCGGTTTCCTCCAGCTTCTTCACAAGGTCCTTTGCTGTTGTTCCGGGATTGATTTGCACTTTTCGCACCAAAGTACGTTCATCTCTAGGAGACAGAACGCGTCTCCTTCCTGAGCGGTATGACAGCTGCGTGGTCCCATGGTGTTTATACTTGCGTACTATTGTTTGTACAGATGAATGTGGTCCCTTCAGGCGTTTGGAAATTGCTCCCAAGGATGAACCAGACTTGTGGAGGTCTACCATTTTTTCCTGAGGTCTTGGCTGATTTCTTTTGATGTCAAGCAAAGAGGCACCGAGTTTGAAGGTAGGCCTTGAAATATATCCACAGGTACACCTCCAATTGACTCAAAAGATGTCAATTAGCCTATCAGAAGCTTCTAAAGCCATGACATCATTTTCTGGAATTTCCCAAGCTGTTTAAAGGCACAGTCAACTTAGTGTATGTAAACTTCTGACCCACTGGAATTGTGATACAGTGAATTATAAGTGAAATAAATCTGTTAACAATTGCTGGAAAAATTACTTGTGTCATGCACAAAGTAGATGTCCTAACCGACTTGCCAAAACTATAGTTTGTTAACAAGAAATTTGTGGAGTGGTTGAAAAACAAGTTTTAATGACTCCAACCTAAGTGTAACTTTAACTGTAACTCACCATTTGCCCTCTATTAATTATTGTACAGTTAAACAAAGCAGTCTTCTGTGGGAAGCATTGGAGTCAACATGGGCCAGCATCCCTGTGGAACGCTTTCGACACCTTGTACACTCCATGCCTGACGAATTGAGGCTGCTCTGAGGGTAAAGGGGGAGGGGGGGGGTGCAACTCAATTAGGAAGGTGTTCCTAATGTTGTGTACACTCAATGTATAAAGTTTGTATGTGAAAACTATTTAAGATGCATACTTTCAGTTTTTCCAAACTCCAGTGGTGGAAAAAGTACCCAATTGTCATACTTAAGTAAAAGTATAGATACCTTAATAGAAAGTTACTTAAGTAAAAGTCAGCCAGTAAAATACTATTTGAGTAAAAGTTTAAAAGTATTTGGTTTTAAATATACAGTGGGGAAAAAGTATTTAGTCAGCCACCAATTGTGCAAGTTCTCCCACTTAAAAAGATGAGAGAGGCCTGTAATTTTCATCATAGGTACACGTCAACTATGACAGACAAAATGAGGAAAAAAACCCCCAGAAAATCACATTGTAGGATTTTTTATGAATTTATTTGCAAATTATGGTGGAAAATAAGTATTTGGTCAATAACAAAAGTTTCTCAATACTTTGTTATATACCCTTTGTTGGCAATGACACAGGTCAAACATTTTCTGTAAGTCTTCACAAGGTTTTCACACACTGTTGCTGGTATTTTGGCCCATTCCTCCATGCAGATCTCCTCTAGAGCAGTGATGTTTTGGGGCTGTCGCTGGGCAACACAGACTTTCAACTCCCTCCAAAGATTTTCTATGGGGTTGAGATCTGGAGACTGGCTAGGCCACTCAAGGACCTTGAAATGCTTCTTACAAAGCCACTCCTTCGTTGCCCGGGCGGTGTGTTTGGGATCATTGTCATGCTGAAAGACCCAGCCACGTTTCATCTTCAATGCCCTTGCTGATGGAAGGAAGTTTTCACTCAAAATCTCACGATACATGGCCCCATTCATTCTTTCCTTTACACGGATCAGTCGTCCTGGTCCCTTTGCAGAAAAACAGCCCCAAAGCATGATGTTTCCACCCCCATGCTTCACAGTAGGTATGGTGTTCTTTGGATGCAACTCCGCATTCTTTGTCCTCCAAACACGACGAGTTGAGTTTTTACCAAAAAGTTCTATTTTGGTTTCATCTGACCATATGACATTCTCCCAATCCTCTTCTGGATCATCCAAATGCACTCTAGCAAACTTCAGACGGGCCTGGACATGTACTGGCTTAAGCAGGGGGACACGTCTGGCACTGCAGGATTTGAGTCCCTGGCGGCGTAGTGTGTTACTGATGGTAGGCTTTGTTATAATAATATAATATAATATGCCATTTAGCAGACGCTTTTATCCAAAGCGACTTACAGTCATGCGTGCATACATTTTTGTGTATGGGTGGTCCCGGGGATCAAACCCACTACCCTGGCGTTACAAGCGCCGTGCTCTACCAGCTGAGCTACAGAGGACCAGGCTTTGTTACTTTGGTCCCAGCTCTCTGCAGGTCATTCACTAGGTGTGGTTCTGGGATTTTTGCTCCCCGTTCTTGTGATCATTTTGACCCCATGAGGTAGATCTTGCGTGGAGCCCCAGATCGAGGGAGATTATCAGTGGTCTTGTATGTCTTCCATTTCCTAATAATTGCTCCCACAGTTGATTTCTTCAAACCAAGCTGCTTACCTATTGCAGATTCAGTCTTCCCAGCCTGGTGCAGGTCTACAATTTTGTTTCTGGTGTCCTTTGACAGCTCTTTGGTCTTGGCCATAGTGGAGTTTGGAGTGTGACTGTTTGAGGTTGTGAACAGGTGTCTTTTATACTGATAACAAGTTCAAACAGGTGCCATTAATACAGGTAACGAGTGGAGGACAGAGGAGCCTCTTAAAGAAGTAGTTACAGGTCTGTGAGAGCCAGAAATCTTGCTTGTTTGTAGGTGACCAAATACTTATTTTCCACCATAATTTGCAAATAAATTCATTAAAAATCCTACAATGTGATTTTCTGGATTTTTTTCTCTCTCAATTTGTCTGTCATAGTTGACGTGTACCTATGATGAAAATTACAGGCCTCTCTCATCTTTCTAAGTGGGAGAACTTGCACAATTGGTGGCTGACTAAATACTTTTTTCCCCCACTGTACTGAGTGGCGCAGTGGTCTAAGGCACTGCATCGCAGTGCTAACTGTGCCACTAGAGATCCTGGTTCGAATCCAGGCTCTGTCGCAGCCGGCCGCGACCGGGAGACTCATGGGCGGCGCACAATTGGCCCAGCGTCGTCCAGGGTAGGGGAGGGAATGGCCGGCAGGGATGTAGCTCAGTTGATAGAGCATGGCGTTTGCAACGCCAGGGTTGTGGGTTCGATTCCCACGGGGGGCCAGTATACAAAAATATGTATTCACTAACTGTAAGTCGCTCTGGATAAGAGCGTCTGCTAAATGACTAAAACGTAAATGTAAATGTTAAGTATCAAAAGTAAAAGTATTATCACTTAAAATTCCTTATATTAAGCAAAGCAGTTGGCACCATTTTCTTGTTTTGAAAATGTACGGATAGCCAGGGGCACACTCCAACACTCAGATATTATTTACAAAAGATGCATTTCTGTTTAGTGAGTCCGCCAGGCCAGAGGCAGTAGGAATGACCACATGTTCTCTTGATAAGTGCGTGAATTTGACAATTTTCCTGTCCTGCTAAGCATTCAAAATGTAACGAGTAGTTTTGGTTATCAAGGAAAATGTATGGAGTAAAAAGTACAATATTTTCTTTAGGAATGTAGTGAAGTAAAAGTAAAAGTTGTCAAAAACATAAATAGTAATACCTAAAAAAACGACTTAAGTAGTACTTCAAAGTATTTTTACTTAAGTACTTTACACCACTGCCAAACTCACTTCACTCGCGCATAAGAGGGAAGGCTTGCACTACTGGTGCTGGTACATGCACAGATCAATCACACTGCTGGAACGCCGATTAAGCTGTTTACATGTACTAATGGCATACTCGGCCCTCTGCCATAATCAGTTTAATATTTAATTATTAGTGTGCATGTAAACATACTCAGTGTATGGTGCCATGGGTATAGAGGTGTGTAGATGTAGAGGGATAAATGGAGTTGTTGAGACATGAATTAAGAGAGGTTGCTAACATAGAAATAGAATGAATATGCTCGTTCTAGTTTAGTATTTGCTAACTTGTAGGGTAGTCAAGTGTGATCAAACGCACATCCTTTAGTGGGGCGCAGGGCCGAAAAAAGTAAGTATAAAATAAATACAGCCTGCACACTCATAAGCTCCAACACGCACCTTTATTCACAAACAAACAACGTTTGATCCTTTAAGCCATTTCCTGTGAACGCCATCTGATTCATTTATTATTATGACAACCACTTTTGGGTATTAACATACGTTTTGTCTACCTGACATAAATGTCTATACAGTTATAATATTCAATAAATAAATACATATACACAGCATATATAAAAATCCCCTTTCAACCTAAATATGTATAGACCACCCTAATTGATGCTTGTCCTATGTCTATAAATATGGGTGTGGTACACTTCCGGTGAAATGACTAAATTAGTGTGCAGGCTCCATTTCTTTTATACTAACCTGTTGGGTTCCATCGGGGTGTGTTATGAGCTGCACATGCTGCTGACCAATGGCCTCAGTCTCAGTCATCTGTTCCAAACAGGACTCCTCCTCCTGCTCCTCCTCAACCGGGGCAAAATTAACTGAGGGATCGTCGATGGCCTCTGAATCACATGGAATAACAACAATGACATTTCTCAATAATCGTCTCGTGACTCAGTCATTACTCTGGTTGCAGTCCTGATAAGGGCATAACAGCAGTCAATGATTCACTGTGAGCAACCTTTAAACACTGTGCCGTGAGGTATACGTCAGACTTTAGAGGTAATCTACAGGTAACTGCTAAAATAAAGGAAACACTTGAGTAAATTAGGGATACAAAGTATATTGAAAGCAGGTTATTCCACACAGGTGTGGTTTCTGAGTTAATTAACTAATTAAAAAACATCCCATCATGCTTAGGGGTCATGTATAAAAATGCCCAGTTAAACATTATTTTGGCTACCATGGCTAGAAGAGATCTTAGTGACTTTGAAAGAGGGGTCTCAAAGGAGCATATGGGGTTTAAAGGGTGTGTGTCTCAGTCACCAGATCTCAACCCAGTTGAACACTTACGGGAGATTCTGGAGCGGCGCCTGAGACAGCGTTTTCTACCACCATCAACAAAACACCAAATTATGGAATTTCTTGTGGAAAAATGGTGTCACATCCCTCAAATAGAGTTCCAGACACTTGTATGCCAAGGCGCATTGAAGCGGTTCTGGCGGCTCAACGTCCTATGAAGACACTTTATGTTGGCGTTTTGGCAGTTACCTGTATGTTTTATGGTTATTATGTCACCACTAGTTACGCCTGTGTACACATAGGATGTGTTCTTTTTTCCTCCTCCCCAAAATAGACAAAAAACAGAGGAGAGGAAAGACAAATAAGATGAAGTCATCCATTGATGACTAATACATCTGTGTAAGGTGGTGTTGACTTCCAAGCCTGACCTGTAGGGGGTTCGTAGTATGCCTCCTGCTCTTCCTCAATGGGCTCTGTGACGTTATGCGCTGTGCGTTTGTGCATGGCCAGGGTGGAGATCTGCTTGTAGGTCTTCCCACAGTGGTTGCAGTTGTAGGGCTTGCATGGTGTGTGGACAACGTGGTGTTTGTAAAGGCTGGAGTACTCTGTGAACCGCTTGTCACAGCCTGGGACTGTGCATACGTAAGGCTTCTCTCCTGTAAATTCATCCCATTCATTAATCACAGTGTAAAACGCCACACAACAAAAGGACTGAATAATGTTGTTGTGTGACTTTTAACATAAAGAGAAACAGAAGGACTACATACCTGTGTGGATCCTCACGTGGTTCTTATAGTTGGTGGCACTGGCGAAGGCTCGCCCACAGCCAGGCTCTGCACAGTAGTAAGGCCGCTCCCCTGTGTGTGTGCGAATGTGCACCTTCCTGATGTTAGAGGTAGTAAACGATCTCCCACACCCCTCAAACGGGCACATGAATGGCTTCTCTCCTACAGTACAAAGGGGGTGATGAGCTTGTTCAAGACCTCTTCAAGTTCATGGATGAGATCATTTCTAACAGCATGATCACATGATTTCTAATCCAAATGGGACGGCAAAAATAAAAACTAGTTGTACACTGTAGATTGCATATGTAACTAAATCTGACTCTGGATAAATGTTGTACCTGTGTGGGTTCTGATGTGCTTTTGGAGGTCACCAGACGTCTTGAACGACTTTGCACAGTGCACTTCCTGGCAGCGATAAGGCTTCTCACCAGTGTGTGTCCTGATGTGGCTTTTCAGGCCATACCCTTTTGGGGAAAAAACACATTTTGCTGAGTTGGAAACGCGTGCTGTACATTTTCTGGATCAGTGTCACACTGACCGACATTGTTCAGATAATGAGTGAGCAATTGTTCAAACTGAGGAAATGGATAACTCCTTAGCCATTTCCCAACAAGGTTGCTATGACACATGCCTAGAGCACCTCAGCTTCATACAGTGCCTTGCAAAAGTATTCATCCCCCTTGGCGTTTTTCCTATTTTGTTGCATTACAACCTGTAATTTAAATGGATTTTATGCTCCTCTGTAGCTCAATTGGTAGAGCATGGCGCTTGTAACGCCAGGGTAGTGGGTTCGATCCCCGGGACCACCCATACGTAAAAATGTATGCACACATGACTGTAAGTTGCTTTGGATAAAAGCGTCTGCTAAATGGCATATTATTATTATTATATTATTATTATTATGTAATGGACATACACAAAATAGTCCAAATTGGTGAAGTGAAATTAAAAAAATTACTTGTTTCAAAAAATTCTAAAAAATAAATAATGGAAAAGTGGTGCGTGCATATTTATTCACCCCCTTTGCTATGAAGCCCCTAAATAAGATCTGGTGCAACCAATTACCTTCAGAAGTCACATAATTAGTTAAATAAAGTCCACCTGTGTGCAATCTAAGTGTCACATGATCTCAGTATATATACACCTTTTCTGAAAGGCCCCAGAGTCTGCAACACCACTAAGCAAGGGGCACCACTAAGCAAGGGGCACCACTAAGCAAGGGGCACCACCAAGCAAGTGGCACCATGAAGACCAAGGAACTCTCCAAACAGGTCAGGGACAAAGTTGTGGACAAGTACTGATCAGGGTTGGGTTTTTAAAAAATATCAGAAACTTTGAACATCCCACGGAGCACCATTAAATCCATTATTACGAAAATGGAAAGAATATGGCACCACAACAAACCTGCCAAGAGAGGGCCGCCCACCAAAACTCACGGACCAAGCAAGGAGGGCATTAATCAGAGGCAACAAAGAGACCAACGATAACCCTGAAGGAGCTGCAAAGCTCCACAGCGGAGATTGGAGTATCTGTCCTTAGGACCACTTTAAGTCGTACACTCCACAGAGCTGGGCTTTACGGAAGAGTGGCCAGAAAAAAGCCATTGCTTAAAGAAAAAAATAAGCAAACACGTTTGGTGTTTGACAAAAGGCATGTGGGAGACTCCCCAAACATCAGATGAGACTAAAATTGAGCTTTTTGGCCATCAAGGAAAACGTTGTCTGGCGCAAACCCAACACCTCTCATCACCCAGAGAACACCATCCCCACAGTGAAGCATGGTGGTGGCAGCATCATGCTGTGGGGATGTTTTTCATCAGCAGGGACTGGGAAACTGGTCAGAATTGAAGGAATGATGGATGGCGCTAAATACAGGGAAATTCTTGATGGAAACCTGTTTCAGTCTTCCAGAGATTTGAGACTGGGACGGAGGTTCACCTTCCAGCAGGACAATGACCCTAAGCATACTGCTAAAGCAACACTCGAGTGGTTTAAGGGGAAACATTTGGAATGGCCTAGTCAAAGCCCAGACCTCAATCCAATTGAGAATCTGTGGTATGTACACCAGCGGAACCTATCCAACTTGAAGGAGCTGGAGCAGTTTTGCCTTGAAGAATGGGCAAAAATCCTAGTGGCTTACAGAGACATACCCAAAGAGACTTGCATCTGTAATTGCTGCAAAAGGTGGCTCTACAAAGTATTGACTTTGGGGGGGTGAATAGTTACGCACGCCCAAGTTCTGTTTTTTTTGTCTTATTTCTTGTTCGTTTCAAAAGAAAAAATATTTTGCATCTTCTAAGTGGTAGGCATGTTGTGTAAATCAAATGACACAAACCCCCCCAAAATCAATTTTAATTCCAGGTTGTAAGGCAACAAAATAGGGAAAATGCCAAGGGGGGTAAATACATTCGCAAGCCACTGTATCTCAAAAGGTTTTATGACCTTTGTATTAGTCTGAAGGTAATGTATTACCTGTAGCAAACTTCTTTCCACAGCCCAGGTGATCACACAGATATGGCCGGTCACCTGTGTGGTACCTCTCATGTACCTGCAGAGGGCAGAAAATAGCAAATCAAACAACATTAACAGATCAGTCATTTGGATCAATTAAATCTGACTCATTCTACACTACCGGTCTAAAGTTTTAGATAACCTACTAATTCAAGGGTTTTTCTTTATTTTTTACAATTTTCTACATTGTAACTACATCAAAACTATGAAATATCACATATGGAATCATGTAAGTGTTAAACAAATCAAAATATATTTTATATTTGAGATTCTTCAAATAGCCACCCTTTGCCTTGATGACAGCTTTGTACACTCTTGGAATTATCTCAACCAGCTTCATGAGGTAGTCACCTGGAATGCATTTCAATTAACAGGTGTGCCATCTTAAAAGTTAATTTGTGGAATTTATTTCCTTCTTAATGCGTTTGAGCCAATCAGTTGTGCTGTGACAAGGTAGGGGGAGATATACATTTTACATTTTAGCAGACGCTATTATCCAGAGTGACTTACAGTTAGTGAGTGCATACATTTTTCATACTTTTTTCATACTGGCCCCCCGTGGGAAACGAACCCACAACCCTGGCGTTGCAAGCGCCATTCTCTACCAACTGAGCTACACAGAAGATAGCCCTATTTGGTAAAAGACCAAGTCCATATTATGGCAAGAACAGCTCAAATAAGCAAAGAGAAATGACAGTCCATCATTACTTTAAGACATGAAGGTCAGTCAATATGGAACATTTCAAGAACTTTGAAAGTTTCTTAAAGTGCAGTCGCAAAAACCATCAAGCGCTATGATGAAACTGGCTCTCATGAGGACCGCCACAGGAATGGAAGACCCAGAGTTACCTCTGCTGCAGAGGATGAGTTCATTAGAGTTACCAGCCTCAGAAATTGCAGCCCAAATAAATGCTTCACAGAGTTCAAGTCACAGACACATCTCAACATCAACTGTTCAGAGGAGACTGCGTGAATCAGGCCTTCATGGTCGAATTGCTGCAAAGAAACCACTACTAAAGGACACCAATAAGAAGAAGAGATTTACTTGGGCCAAGAAACACGAGCAATGGACATTAGATTGGTGGGAATGTGTCCTTTGGTCTGAGTCCAAAATGGAGATTTTTGGTTCCAACCGCTGTGTCTTTGTGAGAAGCGGTGTAGGTGAACGGATGATCTCTGCATGTGTATTTCTCACCATAAAACATGGAGGAGGTGGTGTTATGGTGTGGGGGTGCTTTGCTGGTGACACTGTCTGTGATTTATTTAGAATTCAAGGCACACTTAACCAGCATGGTTACCACAGCATTCTGCAGCGATACGCCATCCCATCTGGTTTGGGCTTAGTGCGACTATCATTTGCTTTTCAACAGGACAATGACCCACTACACCTCCAGGCTGTGTAAGGGCTATTTTACCAAGAAGGAGAGTGATGGAGTGCTGCATCAGATGACCTGGCCTCCACAATCCCCCGACCTCAACCATATTGAAATGGTTTGGGATAAGTCGGATCGCAGAGTGAAGGAAAAGCAGCCAACATGTGCTCAGCATATGTGGGAACTCCTTCAAGACTGTTGGAAAAGCATTCCAGGTGAAGCTGGTTAAGAGAATGCCAAGAGTGTGCAAAGCTATCATCAAGGCAAAAGGTGGCTATTTGAAGAATCTCAAATATAAAATATATTTTGATTTGTTTAACACTTTTTTGGTTACTACATGATTCCATATGTGTTATTTCATAGTTTTGAGGTCTTCACTATTATTCTACAATGTAGAAAATAGTCAAAATAAAGAAAAACACTTGCATGAGTAGGTGTTCTAAAACTTTTGACCGGTAGTGTACGTTCAAGATGTCATTTTTAGGGAGCGAGTGTGCTTTACCTTCAGATGGTGTGCTGTTGTGTAGAGTTTCCCACAGCCCTCATAGTCACAGCGGAAAGATTTCTCTGTAGGCTGCTCCCTAGAACTACGACCACTCTGCCTTTGAAGCACAATCTGAAATAAATATGTATCCAATGTAAGCTGGTGGTAAATATGATATGACATAGATAAACATGAGAAGTATAGTACCTGCATCTGCACACCACAATCTTGCTCGGCTCTCATCAGTACGGAGTTGACATCATCAGCTTCCACCTGAGAAAACAAAAGGGGAAAAAACCAGTGACCATTTTACCTCAGAAACACAGATGAGGTATTCGAAAATGGCATACAATGCTGAGTTGATAAGCTGTTAAGATACAATGTCAATAGCAAACGACCTTAGTGGTGTATTGTTCCAGCACGTTGATGGTCTCTTGGTCGAGGGTTCCATCAGTGTTCAGGTCTGACACTGTCCCATCTGCCTGGATGGCCAGGATGGTGTTGGTCTGGGGCATCTGTACTGTGTGCTGGATGTATGCTGTGGTGCCATCCTCCAGCTGAACAGCCTGCAGGGTATTCTGGTCATAGGTATCTGTGAGGGAGTTTCAGTGAAGTTTAATACCCTATGGCAAAAAGTTTTTATTTACCCATCCAAATTTCGCATGACATTTTTTTATGAAACACTGGGTAAAAACACATTTATTGACAAAAGGATTACAACAATACACTAACTTAAAAAGATGCAATATGCAGAAATCGCTCAGCCATTTCCTAGTTGCAAAAACTATAAAAGTTTGCCTAATTTCAGTTTATGTGACAAAACAAGCAATGTAGAGAATCACTGTATCATCTAAACCTCTGAAATATATTTTCTATAATATTGTCTTTTCAGCTGATGTACAAAACCGAAAGTAAAAGATGCAAAAACTAAACTTAAGAACGGGAAGCTTAGAAATAGTGCATATAGAACATATCTACCACTTCTTATACTTACTTGATGATGAGAATGACAGTTCTATGATTCACATTTATATGTGAACTTGGTCGGGTCGCCCAAAAACGTACATGTTGCAGCTTTAAGAGGGAGACAAACCTTTTGGTGTGTGGATGTAAGCGGTTGTGCCATCTTCCAGCTGCACTGCCTGACCATCCTCAAGTCTCAGACCATCTCCTCCAATTACATCACACAAAGGGGATCCTGTCCACCTGTTGGCCTCCTCTGATAAGTAAAAATTGGGAAATATTGATATTATATCACTTTTCCCATTACAATAGTTTCAACTTAAAGTGAATAGTGACACGAATAAGCAAAATGCCTAACTTTAAAACAAAATAAGCAATGATTCATTAAAAAACACAGCAATTATTAACATTGATAAGAGGAAAACAGACCTGCTCTTGGCATTGATACATGTTGGACATATGCAGTAGATCCATCCTCCAGCTGAATGACCTGTCCATCCATGAACTTGCCATCTGAAATGGAGACTGCACTCTTCAATCAGACTGCTCTCATCAAATAATGGACTAAATCATGATAATAATCAATAGATAGAAGAAATCTGTCATGACTAGGCCAAGTAAGGTTATCAACTCTTTCTACATGGTCAGACCGTTTGGGGGGGTTACTTTATGCAGTAGTGTTCACTGTTAGTCAAGCCAATACCTTCATGGCCACTTTCCATTACTGTATGTTTATGGAGATGATTGACATTTGAGTTACCTTTAGGGTTGTGCTGTATGTAAGCTGTAGAGCCATCTGCAAGGGTCACAGCCTGCAAACTCACAGTGTCCATGTCCATCTGATCGCCATCTATTGAACAAAAATGGCACAACCATAAACAAATGAAAAAAAACTGGCTCTAGATGTACAACAGCATGTGTAAGTAACTTTTTCCTTTGCTGGCAACTTGGCACAATCCCCACCGATAAATGGAAAGGCATGGATGAACTCACCTGAAACAGCCTCTGCCAAACAGAGGGTGACCTGCTGAGTGTCTCCACCTGCATTTTGGAACTCTGCAATGCCCTGGGAGTCCCGGTTAATCTGAGCCAACAGCATTGTCGCTCTGTCCAGACGAACACACACACACGTTATATTCACTGTATGTGTGGCTGCATTGGGTGCAGTCAGACACTTTCCATACAGCTCTTGCAGTCAGATGCACAATGGTAACTTATGGATGTGAATAGACCCAGTTTATTCAGTTGGGCAGCAGTGTCTGTTGCATTACTAGATCATATGTACATTAATAATACAAATCTAATGTCCAGCTGCTTTCAGCTGACATGTTGTACAACAGTAGACAGGACCTGCGCAGATTCAACAGTTCATGTTGTTGCCAAGTTGGATGGAACTTGATAGGACAGTCAACAGTGCAGCTTCAGCTAGCTATGTGACAGACATAACGTTACCGTATCAAATATGAATGTGATTGGTATTGGATCTTTGTTGCCTATACCTAGGTAGCTATAGTTAACGAACTAAATTTGACAGAAACGTTAGCTAGTTAACTTGAGAACAGTTTTTGTTCGATTAACGTTAGCTAACCGACACTCTGTGGTCATTTGTAACTAGCTAAGTTAGCTAGCTAGTTCGTCATTCATGTATCTACCAATGTTGAGAAAAGGCAAGTTAGTTAGCTGAAGAAACAGTCAATGGGGAAATCGAGGTTATAAGTTAGCCTCTTAAACGAACTGCTAATATTAACTAGTTAGCAGGCAGCTGTTACTAGTGTGAAGAAGAGCGCGAACAAATCATTTGCTAGTGCTAATTAGCATGTGGGCTAGCGAATAATAAAACATTTTAGACAATACATGATTTTAACTATGGTTTAATTAAGTATATTTCTCCTATCAAACGCCGCGCACAGCTATCCCCTTCCGTCTCCCAAACTGGATATGGCTGTAGAAAGGCACACTGGGTAAAAGCACATTTATACGAACCTCTAAAATTTCCAACAATCCCTTCGGTTCGACCACCATGCATCAGGGCAGGAAATGTTCTCCTGTGCGCGCACCCTGGAACATGTACAAAGATAGCACTTGCCCAGATATGATCTGTATGATTGGCAAATATTTCAGTCGCGCAAGCTACTAGTAATCTCATTGGTTCAAAGTCTATTCAATCATTGTTTGATGACCTCCCATTTCCATTCATTTTCCTCATTCAGCTTTTGGGGTTCGTTCTATACGCCATTCTGGATCACAATTGTGACCGCTTAACTTTGCACGTATTTTCTAGCGGTTTCCAATAAAATATCAGTTTCACGTCACTGGTTGTTATACTTCATATTAATGCAGTTCGTTCAGCACAACAAACAAATATAGAATCCTAAAAAACACGTTTTCGAAGTTGGACACAGCCATTTTGGAACCGTAAAGCCTCATGGTGGCGGAGAGTGGAGCAAGGTAGTGGACAATGCAGTAGAATAAAACTCCAGGGTATTTGTAATGCATTTTCTATACATTGACAGCCAGCAGTGTCTGTTAAATGAAACTACCCAGATCCAGGATAACGATATGCAGTTTGAAGCAAGGTTATAGCCACGTTTTAGGTCGTCTATATCGTGCTGCGCAGTATGCAGTCATATCGGTCACTAATAATGTAGACACCGTAAAGCTCTACTGGTGTTAGTGATCAACTCTAGCCAAGGAGGACATGCCACCCTTCGAACCCATAGTTGCATATGTACTATAATTATAATTAGCTGTCCATAGTTCTAAATAGATTACACATCACCTGATCTGACAGAGTATACGGACATTCCTCTCAAATCTAGCCTCCAAATCAAATTACTGTGTGCACAAGTGTAAGTGTGTAGTTATGGTAGTAAACAGTCAAATGCATGCAATCCAACGAAACTTTTTTTTAATGTTGTTGTGTGTATTTATATATATATGGTTCATCCATACACCAACCAAATGCTTGAGACCTTCACGATCAAGTCCAATTGTACATGCTTAAATGAAGTATCCAATTGACTTTCAGTGCTCACAACATGTCTTGTATCCAACCTGAACACCAAGAGCCTTCTCTTTTTTCAGGAATCTAGAATGTTTCCACTTTAGCAGCAAAGTGATGCCACCCATTTTTCTACACCTTAACCAATACATGTGACAATCAGCCATTACAGGAGAAGTCGTTTGCACAGTAACAAAGTTACAGCGGTTTGCGTTTTAAATGGTCTTACTTGATTTAAAAATTGCAGTCTGATACAGAAGGCTAGGAGACCTGAACAATATGAAAGTGCTAGTCATTAATTTACAGAGATCAGGCATCACATAGTGCTATGAAGTATCCGATATGCTACATATGAATACACTTGACACCTTACAAATGCCTCTGGTTGTTTTTGCAAGGCTACTTAAAAATCAAGAACCTTGGCTTGTATATACATAACAAACATGAGAATTTGTTAATGCAGAAAATAACGTAGACAACACTACTGCCAGAGGTATAATCTTATCACGCACAGCCTTTTGGCCAAAACAGTGAAAATGATGAAACATTTAGTCCCATTATCAATTTCAAATTGTTAAGCCCTCCCGTTTTGTTTAAGTGGGAAGAAAAAAAGAGTTCCGTCATAGTATCCTCCTCCACATTGGATCCCAGAAGACAATGTTGTTCAGAGCTTCTTTTTTCTCTTGCTTCGTGCTCAAGTTCTTGGTTTGTTTTCCCAGCCATTTGTTGCATTTGGTTGCCTTCCCACTTCTTCTGGTGCTATTTCCAATTTGATAGTCAGATTGAAGAGTCAGTGAGAAGAACCAGTTCTGGAACCACTACTTAAGGGAACAACACAAGCTTTTTTCACGTCACTACAATCAGTCAGAGTAATAAAAGGGAGAAGGGATGACTCAATTCATTCCTGGAGCGTTGCCTCCAAAATTGAAATTAGTTGGCACCACTTCTGGCACTGTGAACTTGTATCCGCCATGCTTCTCGATCATTTTGGATTCTGGAATGAGAAGAAAATAGGGCAATTATACAACATGCCAAACACAATGGAAAGTGTTTATTTCCTATGAAATTAAAACAATCCAATTAACAGCTGGCTTATTATTGTATGACAGGGATACATTTACTTACCATGTGCTGCCCGTCTCTGGTCTGCAAGTGTGCCGATGTCATGAAGATGTTTTCCTTGTTCCTCATCAAGGGTTTGTGTGAGTGCCTGGTACCATGTTGGGTCACGGGTCTGGATATCTGAGTTGGAGAAAAACAGTTATATTTTCCCTCCCCTTTAGATACCATTTACACTTAAGCATAAAAAATTCAACATATTGCATTAATGTCTTCAATCCAAGATATCTTGTTTGGATTGTGTTTTTAGCCCTTCTCAGACAAATGCCTCGATGTCTTCAAGTGAAGAACACGCTGTTGTGGGAAACTGAACTTAGAGACACAGAACGTGACCCTGACCCAGTGACCACAGACAGACAGTGTCCGGTTCCGACTAGTCATCGTATCATCACTGAAGATCTTGTACTAATAATGCACTGTAAATAACAGGCCTCACAAATATGTTTCATAATATTATTGATTGAGTAAACACTTATTCACTGTTTATATCAAATTTGCGTCCTTAACTTGACGACCCATCACTAGCTTTGTGTGTCTGAAAGGTGGTCTCCTTACTCTGTAGTATGGCTTTGAAGATCTGGTATTCATCCACCAGGTTGTCTTCATCGTCTACAGCTGTGGTGTAGCCCTCCAGTGCAGTCTCCTCTGCGTCGTCCTCATCCCAGTCCTCATCATCCCCATCCTCTCCTGCATGCTTGGCCAGCATCTCCAGGTACTCCTGGCCCTCCTCATCAATGTCATCTTCATCACTGCCCAGCTCGACTGAGGAAAGGCACAATGGATTCAGTTATTACTGATCAATCTACTAACAACTCAAACCATCTACCAATGAAGTGCTCCTTGTAGCTGTATCTTATTCCATTTACTGTAGTAGGAAGATTAAATAAGGGAGTGTCAATGGGACTTATGAGTTCAAAGGACAGCACAAATGCTGTACCATTCTCCTCATCCTCCTCTCCATCTTCATCATCATCTTCATCCTCATTCTCGTTCTCTGCTTGACAGGCGTAGGCCCTCTTGAGGCCGTTAAAGAGTAGGATGGCTGCAGGGAGCAGCTGGCCGGCCACCTGGTTGACAGCCTGGGGCCTCTGTTCCAAGTCAATGAGGGCACAAAGGCCAAGCACACAGATCTTCCTATCGTGGAGCCTGGGGGGATAACATAAAAATATGATCTTACTGCACATGTTTTTTCTCTACTTGATATCAAACTATATGGGGGACCAGAGAAACCAGACGAGATGTAAATATATTGAACGTGAGCATCTTTCATGGTCTTACCCCAGGAAGCAGTCAACGTCTTTGAGCCACTGGGAGATGAAGTGGTTGGTGATGGGCTCAGTGTTGTTTGGGAAGCGCAGGTTCTCCAGGGTGTTGAGCAGCAGAGGGGGGCTGTAGTAGAGGGCAGCGATGGCCACTTGCAGACACATGGTCCTCAGCTCACTGGTCTTCACCTCCCTCGTCAGCCTCTCCAGTGCAGCCGCCACAAACAAGGGAACAACCTGCAGGAGCGGCAAAGAACAGCAAAGGTAAATGTATAGTACAGTGCTTCTCAAAAGCGGTTAGTTTGATATTCAACACACTCAAATAAGATTTAATACAGTCGCAGCCATACAAGATTTAGTGTAGAAGCCAGACGCTTACCTGATCAATTCCACGCCCTTTGCACTGCAGAATAACCACCTCTAGCAGCTTGGCTGCATGACACTCTGGATCCTCACCTGGATCGCCCGTCAGAACCTGCATGGAGAACAGATTATTAACCTGTTCCCACCAAGCAGAAATACACACCTCCAATATAATGTGTGAACACATAAGCACAGTGGCTGTAAGTTACTGTACCTTCTTGCACATGCTGTAGATAATCTCTAGGTATTTAGTGTCAGACAGGAGAGTGTCTGTGTCAACCGTGACATAGTTGTGAAGGAGAGGCATCATGTCTGAAACAGTCACATTCACCATTTAATATAGTGTGTCTATATAATAGTCAAATCGCCATAACAGGCAAAGCCAAGAGTCCCAGGTTGGTGTGCAGTATACCTGTGAAGTAGTCAAAGCCATCCTGCTGGAAGACCTCGAACACCAAGGGGAGGAGCTGCCACATCTGTGGGGACACCTGCTGGCAGGTCAGGCTGTGGGCCAGAGACAGGATCTCCTCGTAGAACTCTGTTGGAAAATCAACACAGGCAGGGTGTCAGACAGTAAATATAGGAAAACACCACAGAGTGAGTCAGTTATGTAAATTACACTAGGCACCTCGCCCACTTGCACGTGTCAGAGACGGGAGGACCCGGTTGGAATGTGGTGGGACAGGAAGAGCAAGGGAGACTTACCCAGGACGTGCTGCTGCAGGACAGTGCCGATCACCTGCAGACATATGCCCTCCAGTTGCTGGGTGATCTAAAACAGAAACCCCATTCATTTAGTTAGAGCACTGGAACACAACACTCACACAGAGATTCACCATGAACGTACATGGTGTTGCAAGACTCTGTGTAGATTTGAGGATTTCATTGTGCAAGTCATTTCCAGAAAACCAAATACCTTTGGGTAGGCACACTGATGAACACAACTTCATAAATCAACAGCTGATCGCTTTAGTTTACACAGTCAACAACCATGAGAGTAGTATACCAAGAAGATATATCTAACTCATGACTCCAACTGTTGACCAACATTTTCTGTTCTGGCTGGTTCCAAGCATTCACGGTCCTGTGCTTCGGCGGACGTACGGGCAGATAGCCACAGTGCTATTTCTAGAGGCATCAGCCAGCAAAGCACTTTGAAGAGAGAACAGCCAGAGAACAGTGTGTGTTCCCTGGAGTGGGTGGGCAGCTGGAAGTGTGTCGGCAGGCAGGCAGCGCTATGAGTTGAGCTGGGAGGGGGTGGGTGTTTGGTTGAATGACTAAGTAAATACGCCTTGTCCGAACCAGAATGGCCAATAGGGCAGGAGCCCATATCCTGTTTACGTAGCGTGAGGCAGCTTGATGTACAAGTACACCCCCTGGACAGGACACCATGGCTGTACTCACCTCTTTGTGGTCCTCCACCACACTGAGCAGTGTGTCGATAGTGTTGAGGATGCCCATGGCTGTCACCGCCTTGTCGTCTCCTCCCTCCTCGTCAGGCCCCGTCTGGATGACCTGGTTGAAGGTCATAGCCTGGGGAGAGACAGGGGAATAACAGCCATAAGTGGGTTTCCCTGAGAGCAGGGTCTTTATGACCAGACCAACATGGAACTAGGAGAGATGGTAATTGGACCTTATTTCCTCTCTCCATGGCTGTCAAACGGATCTGTAAACTGATCAAAGGAAGGTGACTTCCTGCTCCGGGCCTTTTATTGAGTCAGGCACTGAGCACACACACTCCTCACCAAGTGCTGTGTCATCTCCACGGCGATGGGGGTGACTTCTTCGCTGTACTCGCAGATCATCTTCTGGATGACGTTGGTGAGGTCATCATTCTCCGTTTCACGCACAATGTGCAGGAGGGCCTGCATCACAGGCCGGATGAAGGGAGTGATATACTCTTTGGCTAGGGAAGAGGAAAAACAGGGAAGAGGAGCACTTAGTGATCATCAGCTATATAATTTTGATTCAAGAAAAACATAAGCTTTAATGTTATACAGCAAAGAAAAATACTCCATATACACCTATTGTGTGTTTCTGAGTCTGACAGTGGAGATAGCTAGCTACCTTTCTCCTGGTTGCTGATGAGGACCTGCAGGGCGATGGCTGCCTCCACTTTAACAGGCATCTCGTTGTCGTTGATTAGGCAGAGGCGGGTCAGCTCCAGGGCTGTCTGCAGGTTCTGGTCACTCTTAAACTTGACCTCACAGAAGTAATGCAGGACCCAACAGGCCTATGGGGAAACACCAGAGATGATGGTTAATACAGTTAACCAGTACAGAACAGTAAACAAACAGCCTATACTGTTGCTGAATTCTCCTAATTCTAGAATTTCTCCCTAGACCTATCAAGATGTGAAAACCCACTGCAATAAGGCAAAGCATAACTTTCAGAAAGCACTGGTGTTTTACCAAATCATTGTCATTAATATTCTTGATACACATGCTCTCCCTTTCTCCCCACTAGAGCCCTGGGTCAGAATGATCTGGCAACGTGACACTTACTCTGGCTCTCATGTAACCCAGCTCACTGCGGAACAGAGGGAAGACATGGTTCTGCAGCATGAACTCCATCTGGTCTTTATAGACCTTTTTCTGTTTGGGGGGAGGAAGAGAAATGCATTTTTGTTAATAACCATGAATTTCAGTAATGTATTTGATGTGTGTGTGTGTGGGATGTATGTGGGATCCATAAATTAATCCATAAATTAATTAAAACCAGGTGAGGGCAGCATTGTATTGTATGAGAATGTATTGAAACATCAGAAGAATAATAGATAATCAACGAGGGGGCTATGCGTTCTATGGAAAATATCAACGACGTGGAAGGTGTCTTCTACGAAGCGCTAGCTTTCCAAAGCAGCTCAAACATAGAACATGTTAGAATGAACTATAGCCATTGGATTCTACCTTGCTGATATACCGTGCGTTATAGTGAAATTATGTACTCTCTAGAATGCTCTTCAAGCCAATCAGAAACGATTATTCAACAACGCCATGGTATAAATAAGGGATCATCAACGAGGGGGCTATGCGTTCTATGCAAAATAATGAACGACGTGGAAGATGTGTTCCACTACCTACTAGCAGAGTGGAACTAACCGTCCATGTCTTGCTATTATGAAAATCGAATTCGACAGTGCCAATAATGTTGTCAAGTCGACTTTTGCTTTCCAAAGCAGCTCAAACATAGAACATGTAAGAATGAACTATAGCCATTGAATTCTACCATGCTCATATTGTATACCGTGGGTTATAGGAAATTATAAACTGGGTGGTTCGAGCACTGAATGCTGATTGGCTGACAGTCGTGTTATATCAGACCGTATAACACGGGTATGACAAAACATGTATCTTTACTCTTCTAATTATGTTGGTAACCAGTTTATAATAGCAATAAGGCACCTCAGGGGTTTGTGGTATATGACTAATAGACCACGGCTAAGGGCTGTATCCAGGCACTTCGCAATGCTTCATATACCACACCCCCTCGGGCCTTATTGCTTAATTATAAACTGGGTGGTTCGAGCCCTGAATGCTGATTGGCTGACAGCTATGGCATATCAGACCGTATACCATGGGTATGATAAAACATTTATTTTTACTTCTCTAATTACGTTGGTAACCAGTTTATAATAGCAATAAGGCACCTCAGGGGGTTTGTGATATATGGCCAATATACCACGGCTAAGGGCTGTGTCCAGCACTCTGCGTTGCGTTGTGCGTAAGAACAGCCCTTAGCTGTGGTATATCGGCCATTTACCACACCTCCTCGGGACTTATTGCTTAAATAATGCACGCTCTAGAATGCCCTTCAAACCAATCAGAAACAAGTATTCAACAATGCCATTGTATAAAATAATATAATAGTAATATATACCAGTTATCAAGACACTTTCATCCAAAGTGACTTAGAGTAGTACCATGCATGCATGTATTCTATTTCTACAAGTATTACACCTTTATTCAGAATAGTTGAGCATTGTTATTGATTGCTTCATCTTTATAGAATTTATGAATGATATGTTTGGGAACAGTGACATTAGTAGAAGTGTGCTTAGTGCCCCTCGGTGCCAATCAGTAGGGTGGTCTGAGAGAGGAGCCCTGATTCTAGTGGGCTGTGATGATTAGGAATGGCTTCCTTCAGGGGTGGGCACTAAGCCTTCAGGGGTGGGCACTTCTTCACTATGACAATAGGAAGCAATCAGGCACCAAATTAAATGAGTGCGCACATTTACGATGCAAGTGCAACCCTTTAAAACGGCTCATTACATTTGTAGGCTATTTGGCTGCAGAACGTATTGATAATGCAGTATAACCTGGCAGATCTGTGATTGCCAACATCAGTGGGGTTTGAGATATACACAGGAAGGAATGGATTTACCTTCAGTCAGGGTCAGGCCATTCCTAATGGTTGGAGAAATCAGGACATGGATCGCTACCCTATATATTCACTATATTTACCCTCGTATTTAACCAACTCATCCTCTTGCATTTCCATACAGAGTATGTATCTATGCAGCCAATGACCATTTATCAATCTTCACTGAGATTATTTAATTAATAATAGTAATTATTTGGTGGGTGCTTACATTTTCCTATTTCACATGTGTGAATTGGAAAAGTGTTTTTTGCATATCCCACTCTCTCTCTGAGACACCCTCAGAGAGTGGGGTCACGGCCAAGATCTGCCATTATCAACGGCAACCCTGGAACAATTAGGGTTAAGTGCCTTGCTCAAGGGTACATCTACATATGTTTCACCTTGTTGGCTCAGGGATTCAAACTAGTGACCTTTCAGTTACCGGCCCAATGCTCTAACCGCTAGGCTACCTGCCGCCCCAATTTTACAGGGTTAATGTTGTCATTGTGTTCCAACTGACCTCCATGTGACCCAGTAGGATGTGACATAGGTCTTGTCCCTTCCCAGCATCTGACAATGCAATTACATCTCTCTGACATTACTCTGACCAAACAGACAGCAGATGTAGAGGCTGCATGCTCCATAAAAAATAGATAGGCACCAGGACTAGTTTCTAGGTAACCATTTGACACTGTCGACAATTGCTATGGTAACCAATGTATCCTCCTCTCTCAGTTCTTTGAGGAAATGTGCAAGAATATTCTCTGTGTGTGAATAGTGTTTAAATTACTTTACCACTCCCTAAGTCAGGGTTTGACAGTTGTGAAGACCCAGCCACTACATTCCTAGTAGCTTTTCAAAAAAAATTCCTCTCCCAATCAAAGGATCAGATAATTAATCTAGTACTGAAAGCATAAGCTACAGCTAGATAACACTGTAGTGCATAAAATGTGGTGAGTAGTTGACTCAAAGAAAGAGAAAAACAATAGTTGAAAACTTTTGTACAGATTAACTTCATCAAAAATGAAGGAGAAGGAAGAGAGAGAGAGAGAGAGAGCTAGCTATATTTTGTAGTATTTTTTTTCACTATCACTTTCACTTAGCTAGCGAATGCAGCTAGCTAGTTTAGCTTACTCAAACACCTGGCTCAAACAGAGAGGGAAGCTATGTTAGCTAGCTGGCTATGGCTATCCAACACTGGAGCTCTTCCAAGTCAAGGTAAGCTTTTGGTTTTATAAATGAATTGCCACCGGGGCCTGCCGGTGTAACTGTTAAACTGTGTTCTGACTGTACACTGTACTGCATGATTGAAGTGGGTTTACTAATGCGCTAGTTCTAGAAGCTATGTTGACTTTGACGTTAGTTAATATGGTGACAAGATGTAGGCTGTGTGTAGTGGTTATGATATGAAGGTTTGGCCTGGAAAGTTTTTTTTGCCTGTTCTCAGACAGCTGATGTGTTGTGCGCTGAAGTCCACAAGCGAAGGGAAAAGGTGAGAGGATGAGAGCGCGTAGATGCAAGAAAGAATTAGAGCTACAACGATCAAAGTGATCATGCTGTTTGTATGTGGCTGCTATGAAAGTGAACTGTGTTTGCTTGTGATCAGGGGTGTATTCATTCCGCCGATTCTGTTGAAAAACATTCTTAAACGGAAGCAAACGGAACGAAACGGGGATAAACATACCTGAATCTGTCCAGTAGAAACTCTAGTTTGCAACTGTTGGACTAATGATTACACCCTCGATCAGCTAGATGCAGGCAAGAGTGTGGAAGGCGGTATTGAATGTGTCACTGTCTGTCACCTTGATTACTCAAATTACTCTCGACCTGTGCACCTACGTTGTAAACTTTCATTCATAGGCTAGGTTGTAGCAACCTCATGATGGGTATAGGGAAAATCTGAGTATCATGTAGTATCCTAAACCTATCGATGTTACATTGAGCTGGGTGAATGGAGTATGAATGACAGTCATCCAATATGCTGTAATAAACGGCACCGACCGCCACTGATGTGTAGGCTATGTGAAGTATTTAGGTGCTTGGTATTATCCCTGCAGAATAGATGTACAGTAAGCACTCCAAGATTCTGTGGATGTGTAGGCTATGTGAAGTATTTAGGTGCTTGGTATTATTGTCACGGAATCAGCCGAGGCTGCTCCTCCTCCTTGCTCGGGCAGGCTTCGGCGTTCGTCGTCCCCGGAGTACTAGCTGCCACCGATCTATGTTTCGGTGTTTGACTTGTTTTGTCCTGATTGTGTACACCTGTTCCCCATTATGTTGTATTGTATTCCCTATTTAACTCTCTGTCGTTCATTGTGTGTTGTGTGTTATTGTATTCGTCATCGGCAGTGTTCGTGTGCCGGTTGTTGATTCCTCCTTATGTGGAGATTGTTTTCTACTCTGGTTACTTTCGAGTAAAGTACGTTTCCAGTAAGCTCTGTGTCCTGCGTTTGACTTCGCCTGCCGCATTTCACCGTCGCATTCTGACAATTATCCCTGCAGAATAAGCACTCCAAGATTCTGTGGATGATATTGCCTAGCCATGTATTTTACAATAGATCTATCCTCTACTCTTCTACATAACATATGAAAATAGTGATCTAAAATCTAAATGAACCTAATTAGAACATTTTACAATAGATCTATCCTCTACTCTTCTACATAACATATGAGAATAGTGATCTAAAATCTAAATGAACCTAATTAGAACATTTTACAATAGATATATCCTCTACTCTTCTACATAACATATGAGAATAGTGATCTAAAATCTAAATGAACCTAATTAGAACATTTTACAATAGATCTATCCTCTACTGTGGTCCTCTGTAGCTCAGCTGGTAGAGCACGGCGCTTGTAACGCCAGGGTAGTGGGTTCGATCCCCGGGACCACCCATACACAAAAATGTATGCACACATGACTGTAAGTCGCTTTGGATAAAAGCGTCTGCTAAATGGCATATTATATTATTATTATTAATTAAACTTAAATAAGTAATAAAACAAAGTTTTAACATAGTTACACAGTGTCAGCTACCTCATCTGATGAGTATGTGGTCAGACCAAAGGTCAACAAGAAAAGAGGAGATAGCAGGTGGTGTAGGGTTCATCACCTTGAGCAGGATTTCAGCCAGAGAGCCAATCATGTGCAGCGCGCCGTCCTTCTTCCTGGGGTCAGAGGTGGGCTCAGTAAGGATCTGATAACAGAAGCCCATGGTCTTCTGAAGAACCTAGAGAATAAAGAAATGCATTCAGTCAAATGTGCTGCTTCTCTGTGTATCCTGGCTAACTGTTTCACATTAACATCAAGCACCTCGGATACGTCCAAAATGGCACCCTAATCCATGTATAGTGCACTACTTTTGACCAGGGCCCATGGGGTAGTGCACTATGTAGGGAATAGGGTGCCATTTGAGATGTAACCCAGGAGAGTTTGTGGGAGAGTATGGAGGCTGGCCCGTGGTGTGGAGTCAGAGACGTCACAGGTCAGTACTATGATCTCCAGTGGCTCTATGGCTGCAGGTGTGGAGTGAGCACCGCCGCACAGACTGTAAGACACAGCCAGACGGCAGCACGTAACATGGACAGGCACCACGCACACCGTTCACCCACAGCCAAAACAGAATATAACTTCCTCCATGCTAAAACAATACATTACATTTAGAACAGAAAGACTAAGGAGCTAGAGCAACTAAAAGTCCTGCTTTCTTTCAGCTATGCTCCTTTATTTTCCAGTGTTCGCCTGGCTCGACACGTCCACAGACCCGTTCCAACAGCTCTGTACTGTTGTTGGAGCAACAGGGTGCTAATGAGGGACGGGCAGGGAGGAGGAGTGGGCCGGGCCATAAACAAGGGCAGGAGGGAGGCCAGCAAAAACACAGGGTGTGCGTCCCAAATGCCACCCTATTCCCAGGGCTCTGAAAAAAAAGTAGTGCACTATTTGGGAATAGGGTGTCATTTGGGATGGAACCAGGATCACATCATGGCTGGCTGTTGACCGTGGCAGGACCAGGAGGCCCCAGCTTTCACATCAGAACCACAACTCACTTCTTTCCTCTTGTTGCAGGAGGTGAAGAGCAGGGTCTGGGCGGCCGTGGTGGGAGAGATGAAGTCCTCGAACACATCTGAGACAGGACAGAGAGAGCAGAGTCAGCAGATCAGATGGCACATTGCATTGGTTTGTTAGAATAGGTTTACACAGTTAAATATTTTAACTGACCACATCCAGGCAGAGTCTCTGATTCCAGGACATTCCTTTTGGATGACAAACACTACAGAATATTTATCTGCTTTTCAAAAACAAGAATGGTTCTTACCAAACTTCATGCGGATGTACTCGTATGGGTCCTCCTCCCACAACTCCTGGTCACTGTCCGTGTAGCACATGAGAGGGAAAACCACATCCTGAATGATGCCCTGGATATGTGGCTTGAGGTTCTTCCAGGTGACAGCGTGTGCGATTCCCTGGTTAATATAGTTGAGTGTCTGCTGGAGGACTCTGGGAGCCACGTATTGATTCTCCTTGTACTGATATAAGACCTTCAGCAGCACCTACACAGACAGACAGATCAGTTCCCTGTGGTTGAGATCAGACTCCCAGGCAGACAGACACAGTTGAAAGGCAACCTTCTGTCCCTCAGTCAATCACAGAGTCATGCGTCGCACACATCTTTCAGCTCAGACAAAGCCAAGAGGCGGCCTTGGGCGCTCACCTGCTGTGCTGCCACAGCGTATCCCTTGAGGAAGAGATCGGCAAACTCTGTGTACTCTTTGGTAGTGTTGCCTGGGCTGCCATACCTGGGAGGGGTTGGAAAGAGGCTTTCACAGGTTAATATACACTGAACCAAAATATAAACGCAACATGTGAAGTGTTGGTCCCATGTTTCATGAGCTGAAATTAAAGATTGAAGAAATGTTCCATAAGCACAAAAATGCTTTTCTCTCTCTTCAAATTAGTTTACATCCCTGCTAGTGAGCATTTCTCCTTTGCCAAGATAATCCATCTACCTGACAGGTAATGATCATGCTGTTTAATCAGCTTCTTGATATGCCACACCTGACAGGTGCATGGATAATCTTGGCAAAGGAGAAATGCTCACTAACAACACTTGAGAGAAATAAGCTTTTCGTGGGCATGGAACATTTATGGGATCTTTTATTTCAGCTTATGAAACATGGGACTAACACTTTACAAGTTGTCTTTATATTTTTGTTCAGTATACAAATATTTAATGGTGCTTTTATGGGTTAGATTTGTGACTCTCAGCTACATACACTGAGTGTACAAAACATTAGGAATACCTTCCCTCAGAACAGCCTCAATTAGTCAGGGCATGGACTACAAGGTGTCGAAAGCGTTCCACAGGGATGTTGGCCCATGTCAACTCCAATGCTTCCCACAGTTGCGTCAAGTTGGCTGGGATGTCCTTTGGGTGATGGACCATTCTTGATACACAAACTGTTGAGTGTGAGAAACCCAGTAGCGTTGCAGTTCTTGACGCACTCAAACTGGTGCGCCTGGCACCTACCACCATATCCCGTTCAAAAGGCACTTAAAATCTTTTGTCTTGCCCATTCACCCTCTGAATGGCACACATACACAATCCATGTCTCAAGGCTTAAAAATCCTCCTTTAACCTGTCTCTTCCCCTCCATCTACACTGATTGAAGTGGATTTAACAAGTGACATCATTAAGGGATTCACTTTCACCTGGTCAGTCTCATGCAGGTAGCTTAGTGGTTAAGAGCGTTGTGCCAGTAACCGAAAGGTCGCTGGTTCTAATCCCCGAGCCGACTAGGTTGAAAAATCTGTCGATGTGCCCTTGAGCAAGGCACTTAACCGTAATCGCTCCTGTAAGTCGCTCTGGATAAGAGCGTCTGCTAAATGACTAAAATGTAAATGTTTTGTACACTCAGTGTAGAATCAGTGACAATGTGCTGGGGTGGGTTGAGTAGGCTTACCTCTCGAAGAGCCTGGCCAGGATGTGGAGGGCCCACTTCTTACACTTCCACCAGGGCAGCTCAGGTCTCTCGTCCTCATCCACCTGCAAGGTCTCCTGTAAGGCACAGACGGGGGGGGGGGGGGGGGGGGGCAATCAGCTTTGTTTCAACTAGCAGCAATAAAATAAAGCAAACACAAACTACAGCTAATCTGTTTGGGAGCTACTTGATTTGCATAGTCAACCTATTTGTGCTCCCCTCCTTGCCCTACCACAGTAAATCTGCCCTCACCGGAGGCACGTCTCTGTCCACCACTGTCTTCAGGATCTCCATCCACTCCGTCAGGTTCTGTCGGTTGATCAACTCCAGGGGGAGGTTATACTGTGGACAGAGAAAAGGAGAGAAATCCCGTCCGTTCAATTCAAAAAGCTTAATTGTCGTTCCAATTGACAGACAAAAAACCCTATACAGCAGTGCAGTCTGGCATGCTGAGGGGGGACAGGTCTTGCCCAGTGGCCCACATGACAGCCAGCAGAAGAAGCCCACTTGGACCAGATGGTCCTCAGCCCTCCCCCTCCTCTATGCTGCCAACCAGGCTTTACAGTGTGGGACTTCAGGACAACCATAATCGACCCGTCTCCAAAGCCAGTATTATGGAAGGAGTAGCTAAATAAATGGACACTACAGCTATACATCCACATTTAGACAAATACCCTACAATCAACACAGACTAATATATACACTTAACTTCTAAGACAGTGAGACTGAAGGATGTGGTCAGTAGTACCTGGAAGAGGGCGTAGAGGATCTTGAAGATCTGTTTTTGCACCAGGACAGATTCACTGGAGGGGTCAGGGAGCAGCTGGATGAAGCGGTCCTTCAGCATGGGCATGAAGATCTGCATGGCTGCCACCAGAGGACTGCGCTCGTCCGGCTTCTTGTACCTGTCAAACACACAATCAGAAACATCAGCCACCCGAAGATACAGCAAACAGCTCTATAATACTGTCTGTGTCCCAAATGGCACCCCATTCCCTAAATGGTGCCTTTTGGGACACAAACACAGTCGCTCTATAACAAGGAGTCCTTACTCGTAGTTTTTCACCAGCTGGTAGAGGCAGAGCAGGATGCCCAGCCAGCCGGCGCTGTTATCTGACTGCAGGTAGAAGCCAATCTTGTCCACAATGGCCGTCCACTTGCCGGGGTAGTCGTGCTTAATCATGTGGTGGATGCATGTCGTCAACTGCACTCTGAAGGGTTGAAGAGAGAAGAGAAAGAGGTTGGAAGACGATCTGGTTGATCCGAGCTACCCCTACCACCCCTCCGCAGGCGCTGTGCAGTGAGCAGATCAGCCACAGGGCGGTCGGTTACCTGATGCGCTCGGGGGAGTGGATGATGGCCTCCACGATGTTGTCACGGATGAACTGCCTGTCCTCCTCGGGAATGTTATTGACAGGCGTCTCCGTGCTGATGCCGTCCCCCTCGCTCCAGTGCTGGGTCACCATGTTCTTCAGGTAGATCACCCCTGGGGAGGGGAGAGGGGGACAATCAATCAACTGTTTGAACATAAGACAGGCTTCATAGAGATCCTATTAAAAATGGATTATATAATGCATTCGGAAAGTATTCAGACCCCTTAACTTTTTCCACTTTGTTACGTTACAGCCTTATTCTAAAATGGATTTGTTTTTTCCCCCCTCATCAATCTACAAACAATACCCCATAATGACAAATCAAAAACAGGTTTAGAAATGTTTGCACATTTACTAAAAATAAAAAACTGAAATATGACATTAACATAAGTATTCAGACCCTTTACTCAGTACTTTGTTGAAGCACTTTTGGCAGCGATTACAGCCTTGAGTCTTCTAGAGTATGACGCTACAAGCTTGGCACACCTGTATTTAGGGAGTTTCTCCCATTCTTCTCTGCAGATCTTCTCAAGCGGTCAGGTTGGAAGGGGAGCGTTGCTGCACAGCTATTTTCAGGTCTCTCCAGAGTTGTTCGATCTGGTTCAAGTCCGGGCTCTGGCTGGGCCCCTCAAGGACATTGAGACTTGTCCCGAAGCCACTCCTGCTTTGTCTTGGCTGTGTGCTTAGGGTCATTGTCCTGTTGGAAGGTGAACCTTCACCCCAGTCTGAGGTCCTGAGCGCTCTGGAGCAGGTTTTCATCAAGGATCTCTCTGTACTTTGCTCCATTCATCTTTCCCTTGATCCTGACTAGTCTCCCAGTCCCTGCCGCTGAAAAACATCCCCACAGCATGATGCTGCCACCATGCTTCAACGTAGGGATTCGCCAGGTGATGAGCGGTGCCTGGTTTCCTCCAGACGTGACACTTGGCATTCAGGCCAAAGACTTCAATCTTGGTTTCATCAGACCAGAGAATCTTGTTTCTCATGGTCTGAGTCCTTTAGGTGACTTTTGGCAAACTCCAAGCAGGCAGTCATGTGCCTTTTACTGAGGAGTGGCTTCTATCTGGCCACTCTACCATAAAGGCCTGATTGGGGTAGTGCTGCAGAGATGAGAGAACCTTCCAGAAGGCCAACCATCTACACAGAGGAACTGGAGCTCTGTCAGAGTGACCATCGGGTTCTTGGTCACCTCCCTGACCAAGGCCTTTCTCCCTCGATTGCTCAGTTTGGCCAGCTCTAGGAAGAGTCTTGGTGGTTCCAAACTTCCCCAGATCTGTGCATCGACACAATCCTGTGTCAGAGCTCTATGGACAATTCCTTCGACATCAAGGCTTAGTTTTTGCTCTGACATGCACTGTCAACTGTGGGTCCTTATATAGATGTGTGTGCCTTTCCAAATCATGTCCAATCAATTTACCACAGGCGCTCCAATCAAGTTGTAGAAACATCTCAAGGATGACCAATGGACACAGGATGCACCTGAGCTCAATTTCGAGGAGTCTCATAGCAATGGGTTTGAATATGTGTCCTCTGTAGCTCAGCTGGTAGAGCACGGCGCTTGTAACGCCAAGGTAGTGGGTTCGATCCCCGGGACCACCCATACACAAAAAATTTATGCACGCATGACTGTAAGTCGCTTTGGATAAAAGCGTCTGCTAAATGGCATATTATATTATTATTATTTAATAGACACCCTATGTTTTTTTTAATTTGCATAACTTTCTAAACTTTCGCTTTGTCATTATCGGGTATTGTGTGTAGATTGATGAGGAAATGTTTATATTTAATAAATTTTAGAGTAAGGCTGTAATGTAACAAAATGTGGAAACAGGGAAGGGGTCTGAATACTTTCCGAATGCACTGTATGTAATTCTATGGCAGGCTTAATGTACAGCTGGTATTCCACCCACTTAGATTTAATTCATACAAATTGTATGATATGAAAGTAAAATCTGCTTTGACCATGGGGTTTAAATTGAACCCTTCCAATTCCTATGGATTTCCATGGAATTGCAGCTGGTTAAAGTGGCACAATATTATCCACATCTCTTTAAAATCACTTTACATCAGGGAGAGCTCTGAATTGTTAAGAGTGAGTCAGTGTGACATTGGATGATGTGAAAGAGTCCATCAGCCTAGATAGCAGCAGCAGCGGATCTCATGACCAGCACATTCACTGTGGCTCCTCATGTGCTCAGGTTGAGAGGGAGTAGCAGTCGGCCGGGTGAGGAAGAAGAGTGCTTTTGGGCCCCTTTAAGAGCCCACACCTCTCCTCTCAGCCTCAACACAATAGCATGTCCCTGTTCATTAGCACTCCCCATCCAAGCAAGAAGTCACTCAAATATTCATCCTTCCATTGCCCCCTAGAATTACAGCTCACATCTCTGCCTCCATCTTCAACTGATAAAATCAGAGCAGAGCAGCAGAAAGAGGCCTAACTCCTTGAGTGAGTCATAGAACAGAGGTGTAAAAGTGTAATTTAGTTAGGGGATTGCAATGGTTCCCCCTCCCGTGTTGTAGCTCAGACAGTGAGTCTGAATTTGTAGTACAGGTGTTAATTGTTCTACAGAGCAACAATGGAGTGTCTCTGAGGTCAGTGGCTCACAGGCCCGGTGAGACGGATGAATAGGGGCAGGTGAGGCTGTTGATGGGGGGCAGGCGAGGCGGTTGATGGGGGGGTCAGACATCAGACTGCTGACACAGATGTGATCACCGTGCTGCTGGTTGGGAAGACATAATCCTGCCAGTCAGTGCTGACACAGCGAAACCCTCACAACCCCACTACTGTACTCCCCTCCCCATTACTGTGCCCCTCTGCCCAGCCCAACACAGTCCACTACTCAACATCCCAATAGACCACACATTGAGGCAGGGAATAGATTATCCCTGAAATTGCAAATAATGCAATTGCCTATAATATCAGTATGACAGGTTTGAAAAAAGAAACAAACCATGACAAAAAATGCTATTATCTGTCATAAGCAAGCAGGCATTTGTCCTCAATAGGAGAGGGACCTGGGTCTGAACTCACTGCCTTTATGGGAAGCCCTCTGGAATCCCTGGCATTTGCCTGCTGGCTGATAACTGGCTGTGGAATCGCTTGGCTCCTCCCTTTGTGTGTCAGATTACAGCAAATGAGACTCATTACCACGGCACGTCGGGCCAAAGTGCCGAATGGGAAGTTCCTGTGGCTCTCCTGGGGAGAGGTGCCAAGCCAACGTGTAAGCCTCTGTTACCCAATGGCATGCCAGCTATGATCTATCCCGTGCCACCACTGCAGGTACTGCAGCTGCATTCACTTAATGCAAAACCGTCTGAATCAGAGTCAGGTGCAGCAGGGCTCTATGGCAGGCCAAATAGCACATTCACAAGATTGAAGGATAGCATTTCTGCTCAACACACCAGTTCCTGGTCATCTGCTTGACAAGAGGCACACAGATTAGCACCCACTGCATAAGGCAGGATGGGCTGCTGCCATGTTAAGACTTTTCTCCAGACTGTCACATTACTATGGTGTTGTTGAAGCAAGCTACAATGTAGAAGAACTGACGAAGTTGCAAGATAGAAGTTAGAACATGATGCTATGGGTGAGCACAATTGAATATGCTAGTGTGGAGGCTAGCAGCAGGTTGAAAATGACAGGCTCTGTCTGGCAGCCACTTGAGGACTGCACACATATTTTAAATGTAATAAAAGTCAATGAGCCATTGATCAAGAGCAGATCTTCCTACCATATAATTGCACATCATTACCAGAGAAGCATGTGTGACACATGGACAGGCTATCAACGGCCCCTCACACGGAGTATCTCAAACGTGTGGAATGTTATTTTATAACAAGGGCAGCTGTACCAAGGCAGAATGTCCAGACCGAGCGATTATAGATTTCACTAGAGCTCTCTAGCAGACTAAAAGAAGTGTGAAATCTCAATGTCAATGCAAAGGTAGCATAATAAAGATGGCATAATATACCACAAAAAAACAGATATTTCTATAGTGTGTGTATGTCGGTGCACAAATGTACAAGTTCAGGGAAAATTGGTCAGTCTTTTCACAATATGACTGGTGTCATCAGTGAGGGACCTGTGGCAGTCAGGGCAGGGATCATCTTTGAGAAAGTGTGCTCAGTTCATTTGAGCTACGGGTGTAGATACTCTTCTGGTGAAGTTCCATCTGCAAGAGAGCACGAAACCCCGCCCCACATCATCATAATATCTACCCATCCTCTGAAAAACTCACCTGCTTGTCTGACGGGCAAATCCAACTGATCAGACATGGTGACTTGCAGCAAAGCAGACACAAAATTCACCTGGGTGTGACCCTGTAAATGAAAGCAGAAAAGGATGCATGAATATCAAACACTGATGTGTATTTGACCTACATATCAGCAAAACAAACAATGTATACATACATCTTGAGCCATTTAATAAGAACCATGGGTCGGTCTTACCAACTGCAGATCAAATAAAAAGCAGGAGGATTTTGCCATTTTACCTGGGTATGATGACTGTGCCTGCCTTGTTCATTTGGATGTATATGCTTTATTCATTTGGATGTATAGGTGTAAATGGCTGAACTTAAACTATTCTCAATTAGGGATAATGCAGACAGTGTCAGGTTTTTAGGGAATTGCTATCAGACTACCATGTACTATTTGCAAGTAGGCAAAGTGTGACATGGCATTCCTCTCTATTCCTTGCCAAGTAGATTACATGCCAAAGATGACAGTAATGCCATCTAACCATTATGTTACGGCATGGAGCTCCATTAGCTGCAGTTTATACACTACAGCTACTTAAGAATGCCACATATGAGAGTTTAAGAAACCTTGATGCAACAGGCACATTATATCACGTAACCCCCCCCCCCCCTCCTATAAACACACAGCAAAGGAATCCAACCTCCAGGCTGTCATTTGAGACTGCAGCGTTGGCATCCAATCAATCAACAGTGAGTGTGTCACCTCTCCTCTTGACACTCGCTAATAATGATCAAACTTAAGATATCCAGTACACACAAGAGTGCAACATACTTTTTCCAGAATCATTGATCACATAAAGCGAATGAAAATGGGTCTCAATGCTTTGCTGCCCCCCCCCATCCTATCACTTGCTATATTAAGTGAATACTGTTTAGGCTTAACTGCTCCAGATGAGTCAAATGTAAGCGAGGAAAAATAGCCTCCTCCCCTCCTTTGCCTGTAGATACCAATGCACTCCGCAACCTCTCCCTGGATACCGCACAACATGACTCAGATCAAACAATCCAACAGCACATTCTTGTTCTGTGAATTTAAATTCTGGCCTTTGTATATTCTGTTGTCACGAAAACCAAAACAACGACCTCAGATTGTTGAGTGGAGAAGTTCATGTACATTTTATTTTTGAGCCTGACTAGGCCTACTCTTATCAAACTAAAGTTAGCTAATAATACGTTATCGAGCTGATGACACACAATATGAACATATCACAGAAATAACAACTTGACTTAAAGTTCACTCAAACCCCAGTTTCACGACAACACCGTACATCTATTGTTCTAAGGATAGCATAGCCATTAACAGACCAGAGTATACTTGACACTTGCCCAAGAGAGACTTCCTACTACTAGCTAGCTTTTCACGTCGCGAGCGAAACATAGCCAACTATGTGACCATGCAAGAATTCACGCCGTCCGTATATGTTAGTTAGCTATGGCACGTCTACATTTGACATGAAGTCGACATTTAGATAATGATAATAGGCCATGTTGCGCATAACCATAGCAAATAACATAGTTAGCTAACATTAGCGAAATTATCTGCGCACGCGGACAGCTCATCGAATGACTCAATTTAATTGATGGAACGCTAGCCGCAAAAAGTTGCTAACGTAGCGCTAGCTAGCGTACATTCGCTTTTCCCTTTGGCTTTCCAAATGAGGTACAAACAAAACGTTTGCCCCGTTACTACACCCTTTACTAAATACGTAACTATTATTAATGATTGCTATTGTTTACGTTGTGTCTTGCAAGTTAACTAGCGTTCGATAAATCAAACCTACCTAGCTAGTTAGCAAGTAGCAGTTAGCTTGCTAGTTAGCTACGTTCATTAAAGGCAAAGCCAGCAAACTAAATAATAATCCAACAACAGCTACTATCACCTATTAGACGTACATTTATAATGATAGTCAAGCGTTTATCATCAAACTACTTTCCTAACTAATGTTACGCCTGTCAATATGTCCGATTGGTGACATTTTGGCTGGCCAACTAGTTTATTTAGTTAGCTAAGTTCAACGGACTAGCTAGTTAGCACTACTGCTGGGCAATGTCAGCAGTAAAAAAAAACACCTGACACGTGAGGCACTTAGCCAACTTGCTAACACAGATTTTCGGACTTTTAGTAATCGGTAGTTACACTCGTATACTAGATCGCATGATTTAGTTAGTTTAGACAAAACTGGTATAAATAATGGCATAATTGGTCTTGCCAACGATTCAAACATTGATACATCATCTAGGCCAAAAGCTAACTAGCAAGCATCGTCCAACAAGGCTTTTTACTGCGTAGCTAGCTAGTAGCTAATTATCAAGGAAGCTAATGCTAACTTCCCGCACGTTTTTAAAGAACCAGCTGAGGGTTTACTGGGTGGATTCGCCGATCTTGATGTTAAAATATAATAGGAAACTATGAAATAACACCCGTAACGTCAAAAGTCTGATATGTTTCGGTGGATACATATGTCGAAGAGAATATTTGATCTGTCAAAGTTCTGGACTGACTCTGGTCTCCCATGATCACAAGCTAGGAGGAGTCCATTCCATCTTGATGTGTGACACAACAGAACAGAGGCCCGATCCACGCCACAACCACCACCATCCCAAGTTTTTACCTCGTTCAGCTGTCTCTCCGCGGCCTCACGCAAGTTTGGGTCCATGGTCCCCCGAAGGGCCTCGATCAATACGTTAGGATCCATAGCTAAATCTGGTATGACTTGGATTCAGTATTTCTGTGGTCTATGAATTCCCAGTCAATGCGCACATGGACGCACGGCTCTTCAGTTACCGGCGCGAAAGGAAGAAGTGAATGAAGTACCCGGATAGATCAGCGCCAAATTTCTCCAACACGTACATCCGCTTCGAACTATTGCACTCTAGGAGTTGTAGTTTTACATTGGTGATATCGCTCTCACACTGTCTTACAGTCAGTAAATAAAGACACTGCTGATAATGAGAACAAAATATAAGCAGTTGCAGTTGGAAAGTTGATTTGAAGTTTTAAGCACCATCTATCATGATGATGTGGATGACATCATAACATCAGAGAACAATCAACATCTAGCTGTTGTATTGAAAACCTAGTCACATAAATGGAAGCTACTAATATTACTACTACTGTAAAAACGACAATAATATACTACATAAACACTAAACTCCGTGCTGCTGTAACATTGTTTTGGAAATACAGGGTGCCGCATGGGGGCACTGTGGGGAAAAGCTAGATAAACAAACTCCGAAAAGGTGAAAGGCTGTGGGAATGTGTCAATTTCCTAGTCGCCGGTTGGCAAAGCGGTCTCTCGTCACTTACTTTCAACTTTTGACAGAAGCACGGTGTGTTACACCCGAGGTCGGTGTAGCTAGCTCGATATCTTAATTTAATAAGCGGACATGGCCAAGAAACGAAGAGAAAGACGAGAGGCCGATAGTGTTTCGTCAGTAACGTTACACGAAGAACCGAAGTCAAAATGTAACGAGGCACAAACCCTCAACGGTAGGTATAGCTAACGACGTTGCTATCCCGGCTAACTGGCTAGTATAGCTAGCTAACTAGCAAACTTACGTGTGTTCTGCTAATTGATTAGCTAACTTTAAAATGTATTACTGTTTCTATGGTGTGGTAGACGTCTTGTTAAATAATGTTGCTAGCCAGCTTGATAACCAGCCAGATGATTGCGAAATGCGGATATGTCAGTCAGCGTTAGCTAAGTAACAGCTAGCTCATTATCAAGATTCAGAAGTTGCTTGCTTTCAAGGCTGGTGGTATGACGGAGTTGAAGCACAGACAAAATGGGTTAGTTACCAGTATCTTTGGTTGAAATTCACATGATCAGGTTAGTAACTTAGTAGCTTGCTATCTATCCAGCCACGGTCAGCCACTGTCAGGTGCCATACCCAGTTTGACATTAAGTTACTAATGTTAATCAATGTCAATGGTAGAACCACTGGGTTGAAGCCAGGAAAATATTAGTAGTCTAACCATGTAATGTTATTCTTATATAGATGGAGCAACACAATTACCATAACAGGATGTTACACAATACACACTAAACAGATAAGCTTGGAGTCATTTGTGATAACAGGCAGATACAGTGCCCTCCACAATTATTGGCACCCCTGTTTAAGATGTGGTCGAGGACTTCCAAAAATTCTCCTTTTTTTTTTAAACAACATAGAACCCAAATGCAAAAAAAGAGAAAAATCCATCCTTTTATTTAAGTACATTACTTTGGTGTAAAAAAAAAATAATCACACATTTAGAAAAAAAAAAACTTGAAATCATGTGTCCCACAATTATTGGCACCCCTGATGTTAATACTTTGTACAACCCCCTTTTGCCAACAAGACAGCACTTAATCTCCTCCTATAACATTTCACAAGATTGGAGAACACAGAGAGAGGGATCTTTGACCATTCTTCTTTGCACAATCTTTCTAGATCGTCCTGGGTCCTCTCTTATGCACTCTCCTCTTTAGCTCGCCCCACAGGTTTTCGATTGGGTTGAGGTCTGGGGACTGAGATGGCCATGGGAGGACCTTGAGTTTGTGACTGCTGAACCATTTTTGTGTAGATTTTGCCACATGTTTTGGATCATTATCCTGCTGAAAGACCCAATGACGACCCATCTTCAGCTTTCTGGCAGAGGCCATCAGGTTTTGATTTTAAATGTACTGGTAGTTCAAAGCGTTCATAATGCCATGCACCCTAACAAGGTTCCCAGGGCCTTTGGAAGAGAAACAGGCCCACAGCATCACAGATCCTCCACCATACTTCACGGTGGGCATGAGGTGCTTTTCGGCATACTCATCTTTTGTTTTACGCCAGACTCACTTAGAGTGTTTGTTGCCAAAAAGCTCAATCTTAGTCTCATCTGACCAAAGCACACGATCCCAGTTGAAGTCCCAGTGCCGCTTAGCAAACTCCAGACGTTTACGTTTGTGAGTGTTAGTGAGAAAAGGCTTTTTCCTTGCATGCCTCCCAAACAGCTTGTTGGCATGTAGAGAGCGTCTGATGGTTGTTTTGGAGACTTTGTGACCCCAAGATGCCACTCTTTGATGCAATTCTGTGACAGTGAGCTTAGGACTTTTTTTTACTTCTCTTACCATCCTCCTCACTGTGCGTTGTGGCAAGATAAACTTGGGACCTCTTCCAGCCTTGTTTGTCACTGTTCCAGTTGTTTTAAACTTCTTAATGATTCCTCTGACTGTAGATACGGGCAAGTTAAGGCGAGTGGCTATTTTCTTGTAGCCATTGCCTGACTTATGAAGGTCGACACAAATCTGCCTTACTTGAATGGTGTGTTCTCTTGTCTTTGCCATGTTGACAAATGGGTAAGAGAATTAGGCCTCTGTGTCACGTCATATTTATACCCCAGGGAAACAGGAAGTCATGAATTACTAATTAAAAGTTCCTAGATACCCTGACCAACTTAAGCAACTACAGAAAAATATATTTAAAAAAAAATCAATTAAAATTTTCAGCGGAATTGTTAGGGGTGCCAATAATTGTGGGACACATGATTTCAAGTAATTTTTTTTCTAAATGTGTGATTTTTTTTTTTACCACCAAAGTAATGTACTTAAATAAAAGGTTGGATTTTTCTCTTTTTTTGCATTTGGGTTCTATGTTGTTTAAAAAAAAAATGAGAATTTTTGGAAGTCCTCGACCACATCTTAAACAGGGGTGCCAATAATAGTGGAGGGCACTGTATGTTCCTCATCAAAGTTAGAATACATGTAGTCAGTTTCAAGGATTATATATCTTGAATGGTTTGACTACATAGCATGCTTCATGTACTCTGGGGAAATCAACCAGGAACTAGAACAACAAGTGATGCAAAGTGAAGCAAGACATTACATGAGGCTTACTGCTGTTGTAACAGAAGAATAGAGGCTTATCAAGGTGTTTTTAATTTGGTGACTGTGTGTGCTGTATAACTTAGCTACTCCCCTCTCCACAGAGACACAATACACTGGAGGGGGCTCAGCTCGCATGTCTCTCCTCATCCTGCTGTCTATCTTCACCTGCGCGGCTTCTGTCATGTACATAGTGTACAGGAATTTCCCAGAGCTCAACAAGTAATTGTTCTTCACATTTATCTTTCCAGTAACCCAACCCATGTAGAGTGTTACTTTTGTACAACATTTGTAACTTTTGTGAAACAGCCTACCAAATGGCATTCACCAGCCAAGTAGCTGATTTAATTAAAACGGTTCTCATCATTAGCTATGATAACAGGCTCCTGTATAGCCGTAAAAGGCATATTTTCGACCAACATTTACATGATTGATAATATATATATTTTAATGTTTTTATATATACAGTGGGGAGAACAAGTATTTGATACACTGCCGATTTTGCAGGTTTTCCTACTTACAAAGCATGTAGAGGTCTGTAATATTTATCATAGGTACACTTCAACTGTGAGAGACGGAATCTAAAACAAAAATCCAGAAAATCACATTGTATGATTTTTAAGTAATTAATTTGCATTTTATTGCATGACATAAGTATTTGATCACCTACCAACCAGTAAGAATTCCGGCTCTCACAGACCTGTTAGTTTTTCTTTAAGAAGCCCTCCTGTTCTCCACTCATTACCTGTATTAACTGCACCTGTTTGAACTCGTTACCTGTATAAAAGACACCTGTCCACACACTCAATCAAACAGACTCCAACCTCTCCACAATGGCCAAGACCAGAGAGCTGTGTAAGGACATCAGGGATAAAATTGTAGACCTGCACAAGGCTGGGATGGGCTACAGGACAATAGGCAAGCAGCTTGGTGAGAAGGCAACAACTGTTGGCGCAATTATTAGAAAATGGAAGAAGTTCAAGATGATGGTCAATCACCCCTCGGTCTGGGGCTCCATGCAAGATCTCACCTCGTGGGGCATCAATGATCATGAGGAAGGTGAGGGATCAGCCCAGAACTACACGGCAGGACCTGGTCAATGACCTGAAGAGAGCTGGGACCACAGTCTCAAAGAAAACCATTAGTAACACACTACGCCGTCATGGATTAAAATCCTGCAGCGCACGCAAGGTCCCCCTGCTCAAGCCAGCGCATGTCCAGGCCCGTCTGAAGTTTGCCAATGACCATCTGGATGATCCAGAGGAGGAATGGGAGAAGGTCATGTGGTCTGATGAGACAAAAATAGAGCTTTTTGGTCTAAACTCCACTCGCCGTGTTTGGAGGAAGAAGAAGGATGAGTACAACCCCAAGAACACAATCCCAACCGTGAAGCATGGAGGTGGAAACATCATTCTTTGGAGATGCTTTTCTGCAAAGGGGACAGGACGACTGCACCGTATTGAGGGGAGGATGGATGGGGCCATGTATCGCGAGATCTTGGCCAACAACCTCCTTCCCTCAGTAAGAGCATTGAAGATGGGTCGTGGCTGGGTCTTTCAGCATGACAATGACCCGAAAAACACACAGCCAGGGCAACTAAGGAGTGGCTCCGTAAGAAGCATCGCAAGGTCCTGGAGTGGCCTAGCCAGTCTCCAGACCTGAACCCAATAGAAAATCTTTGGAGGGAGCTGAAAGTCCGTATTGCCCAGCGACAGCCCCGAAACCTGAAGGATCTGGAGAAGGTCTGTATGGAGGAGTGGGCCAAAATCCCTGCTGCAGTGTGTGCAAACCTGGTCAAGACCTACAGGAAACGTATGATCTCTGTAATTGCAAACGAAGGTTTCTGTACCAAATATTAAGTTCTGCTTTTCTGATGTATCAAATACTTATGTCATGCAATAAAATGCAAATGAATTACTTAAAAATCATACAATGTGATTTTCTGGATTTTTGTTTTAGATTCCGTCTCTCACAGTTGAAGTGTAGCTATGATAAAATGTACAGGCCTCTACATGCTTTGTAAGTAGGTAAACCTGCAAAACCGTCAGTGTATCAAATACTTGTTCTCCCCACTGTGTGTGTGTGTGTGTATGTATGTATATATATATATATATATATATATATATATATATATATATATATATATATATATATACACACACACACACAGTTGAAGTCGGAAGTTTACATACACTTAGGTTGGAGTCATTAAAACTCGTTTTTCAACCACTCGTTTTTCAACCATTCCAACAGACTATAGTTTTGGCAAGTTGGTTAGGACATCTACTTTGTGCATGACACAAGTAATTTTTCCAACAATTGTTTAGACAGATTATTTCACTTATAATTCACTGTATCACAATTCCAGTGGGTCAGAAGTTTACATACACTAAGTTGACTGTGCCTTTAAACAGCTTGGGAAATTCCAGAAAATGTTGTCATGGCTTTAGAAGCTTCTGATAGGCTAATTGACACAATTTGAGTCAATTGGAGGTGTACCTGTGGATGTATTTCAAGGCCTACCTTCAAACTCAGTGCCTCTTTGCTTGACATCATGGGAAAATCTAAATAAATCAGCCAAGACCTCAGGAAAAAAAATTGTAGGCCTCCACAAGTCTGGTTCATCATTGGGAGCAATTTCCAAACGCCTGAAGGTACCACGTTCATCTGTACAAACAATAGTACGCAAGTATAAACACCATGGGACCACGCAGCCTTCATACCGCTCAGGAAGGAGACGTGTTCTGTCTCCTAGAGATGAACGTACTTTGGTGCGAAAAGTGCAAATCAATCCTAGAACAACAGCAAAGGACCTTGTGAAGATGCTGGAGGAAACCGGTACAAAGGTATCTATATCCACAGTAAAACGAGTCCTATATTGACATAACCTGAAAGGCCGCTCAGCAAGGAAGAAGCCACTGCTCCAAAACCGCCATAAAAAAGCCCGTTTTGCAACTGCACATGGGGACAAAGATCATACTTTTTGGAGAAATGTCCTCTGGTCTGATGAAACAAAAATAGAACTGTTTGGCCATAATGACCATCGTTATGTTTGGAGGGAAAAGGGGGTTGCTTGCAAGCCGAAGAACACCATCCCAACCGTGAAGAACGGGAGTGGGAGCATCATGCTGTGGGGGTGATTTGCTGCAGGAGGGACTGGTGCACTTCACAAAATAGATGGCATCATGCGGAAGGAAAATTATGTGGATATATTGAAGCAACATCTCCAGACATCAGTCAGGAAGTTAAAGCTTGGTTGCAAATGGGTCTTCCAAATGGACAATGACCCCAAGCATACTTCCAAAGTTGTGGCAAAATGGCTTAAGGACAACAAAGTCAAGGTATTGGAGTGGCCATCACAAAGCCCTGACCTCAATCCTATAGAAAGTGTGTGGGCAGAACTGAAAAAGCGTGTGCGAGCAAGGCCTACAAACCTGACTCAGTTACAACAGCTCTGTCAGGAGGAATGTGCCAAAATTCACCCAACTTATTGTGGGAAGCTTGTGGAAGGCTACCCGAAACGTTTGACCCAAGTTAAACAATTTAAAGGCAATGCTACCAAATACTAATTGAATGTATGTAAACTTCTGACCCACTTGGGAATGTGATGAAATAAATAAAAGCTGAAATAAATAATTCTCTCTACTATTATTCTGACATTTCACATTCTTAAAATAAAGTGGTGATCCTAACTGACCTAAGGCAGGGCATTTTTACTAGGATTAAATGTCAGGAATTGTGAAAAACTGAGTTTAAATGTATTTGGCTAAGGTGTATGTAAACTTCCGACTTCAACTGTATATATACATGCATGCATGCATGCATGCATACATACATACATACATACATACATACATACATACATACATACATACATACAGTGGGGAAAAAAAGTATTTAGTCAGCCACCAATTGTGCAAGTTCTCCCACTTAAAAAGATGAGAGAGGCCTGTAATTTTCATCATAGGTACATGTCAACTATGACAGACAAATTGAGGAAAAAAAATCCAGAAAATCACATTGTAGGATTTTTAATGAATTTATTTGCAAATGATGGTGGAAAATAAGTATTTGGTCACCTACAAACAAGCAAGATTTCTGGCTCTCACAGACCTGTAACTTATTTTTTAAGAGGCTCCTCTGTCCTCCAATCGTTACCTGTATTAATGGCACCTGTTTGAACTTGTTATCAGTATAAAATACACCTGTCCACAACCTCAAACAGTCACACTCCAAACTCCACTATGGCCAAGACGAAAGAGCTGTCAAAGGACACCAGAAACTAAATTGTAGACCTGCACCAGGCTGGGAAGACTGAATCTGCAATAGGTAAGCAGCTTGGTTTGAAGAAATCAACTGTGGGAGCAATTATTAGGAAATGGAAGACATACAAGACCACTGATAATCTCCCTCGATCTGGGGCTCCACGCAAGATCTCACCCCGTGGGGTCAAAATGATCACAAGAACGGTGAGCAAAAATCCCAGAACCACACGGGGGGACCTAGTGAATGACCTGCAGAGAGCTGGGACCAAAGTAACAAAGCCTACCATCAGTAACACACTACGCCGCCAGGGACTCAAATCATGCAGTGCCAGACGTGTTCCCCTGCTTAAGCCAGTACATGTCCAGGCCCGTCTGAAGTTTGCCAGAGTGCATTTGGATGATCCAAAAGAGGATTGGGAGAATGTCATATGGTCAGATGAAACCAAAATATAACTTTTTGGTAAAAACTCAACTCGTCGTGTTTGGAGGACAAAGAATGCTGAGTTGCATCCAAAGAACACCATACCTACTGTGAAGCATGGGGGTGGAAACATCATGCTTTGGGACTGTTTTTCTGCAAAGGGACCAGGACGACTGATCTGTGTAAAGGAAAGAATGAATGGGGCCATGTATCGTGAGATTTTGAGTGAAAACCTCCTTCCATCAGCAAGGGCATTGAAGATGAAATGTGGCTGGGTCTTTCAGCATGACAATGATCCCAAACACACTGCCCGGGCAACGAAGGAGTGGCTTCGTAAGAAGCATTTCAAGGTCCTGGAGTGGCCTAGCCAGTCTCCAGATCTCAACCCCATAGAAAATCATTGGAGGGAGTTGAAAGTCCGTGTTGCCCAGCGACAGCCCCAAAACATCACTGCTCTAGAGGAGATCTGCATGGAGGAATGGGCCATAATACCAGCAACAGTGTGTGAAAACCTTGTGAAGACTTACAGAAAACGTTTGACCTGTGTCATTGCCAACAAAGGGTATATAACAAAGTATTGAGAAACTTTCGTTATTGACCAAATACTTATTTTCCACCATAATTTGCAAATAAATTCATAAAAAATCCTACAATGTGATTTTCTGGATTTTTTTTCCTCATTTTGTCTGTCATAGTTGACGTGTACCTATGATAAATTACAGGCCTCTCTCATCTTTTTAAGTGGGAGAACTTGCAGAATTGGTGGCTGACTAAATACTTTTTTTCCCCACTGTACATACATACATACATACATACATACATACATACATACATACATACATACATTACCATTCAAAAGTTTGGACACACCTACTCATTCAAGGGTTTTTCTCTATTTTTACTATTTTCTACATTGTAGAATAATAGTGAAGGCATCAAAACTATGAAATAACACATGGAGTCATGTAGTATCCAAAAAGGTGTTAAACAAATCAAAATATATTTTAGATTCTTCAAAGTAGTGTGCAAAGCTGTCATCAAGGCAAAGGGTGGCTTACTTTGAAGAATCTCTAATATAAAATATATTTTGATTTGTTTAACCTACTACATGACTCCATGTGTTATTTCATAGTTTTGATGCCTTCACTATTATTCTACAATGTAGAAAATAGTAAAAATAAAGAAACCCGGAATGAGTAGGTTTGTCCTAACTTTTGACTGGTACTGTATATATAAATATGGTGGCGTATACATTGTTGGATGATTAATGGAGCAAAAAAGGATTCGATTTTATAACGGAGCGCTTTCTAAATTCAAACATTCCTCTGCAACTAGCCATCAGAGTTTAGAAGACACTGGGGACGTCCGAATAGAGAACGAAGAAAGTATCACCATGTAAAGGCTGTTTGGAAATCTGCCTATTACAGCTATATATAGGAGCCTGTTATCAATGATTATCACAGCTAATGATGAGAACCATTTGATTTAAATTGTCTACATCCAAGTATGACACTCCAATATAGACGGTCATGTTTTAATTTCTCTGTTTCTGTAAGTGTCAAAGCCCTTGCACACAGATTCACATACAGATTTTTATTTATCCACAACATTGTATGATGGTGAATTGATATCCATGTTTTTTCATTTCCCTTAAAAAAATTTTTTTCCAGTGATGAGATGGCTACTATTAAAATCCCCAAAGATATGGATGATGCCAAAGCCTTGGGCACTGTACTTTCCAAATATAAGGACACCTACTACACCCAAGTGTTAGTAGCCTACTTTACCACCTATATCTTGTATCCTTTTGGGTAGTAAATGTATTGCAAAGTTGTCCACTTTTGGAGGAGTGAGATACGTACTTATTAGCTGTTTCAACATGCAGCATGTCTTTGAGGCCCCCTATGTATTCAAGTCGGTCAGCAGAGGAGAGCGACAGACGGGGAAGCGGACCAACACATGCTTTTGTTACTCTGTGATGGGCCTGTTGATTGCAGCATCCCTAATCTCCCCTGCCTCGCTTTCGCCTGCTTGGTCTCCCTCTCTCATTCTTCATTTCCTGTGAACAAAGCAGCCAGCCAAGCAGATGAAATCTCCAAGGCCATAGAAAAGGCATGGGCTTGCCTCTGGATAATGAATGGAGAAGTAGGGGATGGGATTACAGTGGGCTTTGATCCTTGAGTAGTAATTCAGGCAATTCTTGTGTGTTCACAACATCCAGAGTGCAGTACATTTTCCCTCGTTTTATGACAGGAGAAGACAGATCAATGCAGACATGCAGTGCGGTAGGTTTTAAGAACTTCCTTTCCACCCACAGCTATTTGCAGTAGAAACTCTGTTCCAGCTTTGTCAATTGCACTTCAGACAGACATTACGGGCAGATAGAAGTATCCTCTATAAAAGAGGGGGGAAAAACATGGTCCGATGCATGTTATGGTACCACCTCATATCTAAACATCATCCATCTTCAGAGCACATTTTATTATGATGAATATGAATAAACACTGCACAGTATGAACTATGAATACAAATGCAGTATCATGCCTTATGTCTTCTACACTGCTTCCTCTGCTAGTTTGCCTAATCTCTAACCTAAAACTACAAGGCAACACATCCCAGACAGTGGCTGGGGCCTGGTCAGCTGATCCTGTCCTTGTGCTGTCAGCACATACTGACCAGAGCACAGACACTATGCATTAACATGTTCCTAGACAGTGGAGGGGAAAGAGAATGAGCAAACTAGCTGTAGAAGACATTTACATTTACGTCATTTAGCAGACGCTCTTATCCAGAGCGACTTACAAATTGGTGCATTCACCTTATAGCCAGTGGGATAACCACTTTACAATTTTCTAAAAAAAAAATTGGTGGGGTAAGGGGGGGGGTAGAAGGATTACTTTATCCTATCCCAGGTGTTCCTTAAAGAGGTGGGGTTTCAAATGTCTCCGGAAGGTGGTGAGTGACTCCGCTGTCCTGGCGTCGTGAGGGAGCTTGTTCCACCATTGGGGTGCCAGAGCAGCGAACAGTTTTGACTGGGCTGAGCGGGAACTGTGCTTCAGCAGAGGTAGGGGAGCCAGCAGGCCAGAGGTGGATGAACGCAATGCCCTCGTTTGGGTGTAGGGACTGATCAGAGCCTGAAGGTACGGAGGTGCCGTTCCCCTCACAGCTCCGTAGGCAAGCACCATGGTCTTGTAGCAGATGCGAGCTTCAACTGGAAGCCAGTGTAGTGTGCGGAGGAGCGGGGTGACGTGAGAGAACTTGGGAAGGTTGAACACCAGACGGGCTGCGGCATTCTGGATGAGTTGTAGGGGTTTAATGGCACAGGCAGGGAGCCCAGCCACAGCGAGTTGCAGTAATCCAGACGGGAGATGACAAGTGCCTGGATTAGGACCTGTGCTGCTTCCTGTGTAAGGCAGGGTCGTACTCTCCGAATGTTGTAGAGCATGAACCTACAGGATCGGGTCACCGCCTTGATGTTAGCGGAGAACGACAGGGTGTTGTCCAGGGTCACGCCAAGGCTCTTCGCACTCTGGGAGGAGGACACAACGGAGTTGTCAACCGTGATGGCGAGATCATGGAACGGGCAGTCCTTCCCCGGGAGGAAGAGCAGCTCCGTCTTGCCAAGGTTCAGCTTGAGGTGGTGATCCGTCATCCATACTGATATGTCTGCCAGACATGCAGAGATGCGATTCGCCACCTGGTTATCAGAAGGGGGAAAGGAGAAGATTAGTTGTGTGTCGTCTGCGTAGCAATGATAGGAGAGGCCATGTGAGGATATGACAGAGCCAAGTGACTTGGTGTATAGCGAGAATAGGAGAGGGCCTAGAACTGAGCCCTGGGGGACACCAGTGGTGAGAGCACGTGGTGCGGAGACATCAGGCATGATACTGCATTTGTATTCATAGCTCATACTGTGTAGTGTTTATTCATCAAAATAAATGTGCTCTGAATATGGATGATGTTTAGATATGAGGTGGTGCCACTGGACCAGCCCCCCCCCCCTCTTTTATAGCTGATACTTCTATCTGCCTGTAATGTTGCTGAAAGCAGGCAGATGACTGGCACAAATTAAACTTGCAGCCAGAGCTATAATAAACTGGCACTGTATACTACTACAGTGGAGTATGTCTTGAACTATACTGAACAAAAATAGAAACGCAACATTTTTAAAGTGTTGGTCCAATGTTTCATGAGCTGAAATAAAATATCCCTGAAATGTTCTATATGCACAAAAAGCTTATTTCTCTCATTCTGTGCACAAATTTGTTTAAATCCCTGTTAGTGAGCATGTCTCCTTTGCCAAGATAATCCATCAACTGGACAGGTGTGGCATATCAAGAAGCTGATTAAACAGCATGATCATTACACAGGTGCACCTTGTGCTGGGGACAATAAAAGACCACTCTAAAATGTGCAGTTTTGTCACACAACACAATGCCACAGATGTCTCAAGTTTTGAGGGAGCATGCACTCTGCATGCTGACTGCAGGAATGTCCACCAGAGCTGTTCCCAGTGAATTGAATGTTCATTTCTCTACCATAAGCTGCCTCCAATGTTGTTTTAGAGAATTTGGCAGTACGTCCAACCGGCCTCACAACCGCAGACCACATGTAACCATGCCAGCCCAGGACCTCCACATCCGGCTTCTTCATCTACGGGATCGTCTGAGACCAGCCACCCAGACAGCTGATGAAACTGTGGGTTTGCATAACAGAAGAATTTCTGCACAAACTGTTAGAAACCATCTCAGGGAAGCTCATCTGCATGCTCATCATCCTCACCAGGGTCTTGACCTGACTGCAGTTTGGTGTTGTAACTGCCTCCAGTGCGGCGTTGTAACTGACTTCAGTGGGCAAATGCTGACCTTCGATGGCCACTGGCACGCTGGAGGAGTGTGCTCTTCACGGATGAAGCCCGGTTTCAACTGTACCGGGCAGATGGCATGTATGGCGTTGTGTGGACGAGCGGTTTGCTAATGAAGCGAGTGCCCCATGGTGGTGGTGGGGTTATGCTATGGGCAGTCATAAACTACGGACAACGAACACGATTGCATTTTATCTATGGCAATTTGAATGCACAGAGATACCGTGACGAGATCCTGAGGCCCATTGTCGTGCCATTCATCCGCCGCCAGCACCTCATGTTTCAGCATGATAATGCACGGCCCCGTGTCGCAAGGATCTGTACACAATTCCTGGAAGCTGAAAATGTCCCAGTTCTTCCATGGCCTGCATACTCACCAGATATGTCACCCATTGAGCATATTTGGGATGCTCTGGATTTAAGTGTAGGACAGTGTGTTCCAGTTTCCGCCAATATCCAGCAACTTCACACAGTCATTGAAGAGGAGTGTGACAACATTCCTCAGGCCACAATCAACAGCCTGATCAACTATGTGAAGGAGATGTGTCACACTGCATGAGGCAAATAGTGGTCACACCAGATACTGATGGGTATTCTGATCCACGCCCCTACTTTTTTTATAAAGGTATCTGTGACCAACAGATGCATCTCTGTATTCACAGTCGTGAAATCCATAGATTAGGGCCTAATGAATTTATTTAAATTGACTGATTTCCTTATATGAACTGTAACTCAGTAAAGTCTTAATTGTTGCATGTTGCGTTTTTATATTTTTGTTCAGTGTATATTTGTGACTGCATCCACAAGTGTGTGTGCACATACTGCTGTGTGTTCAACCCTTGAGCTGTATTCCTTGACGCTGTTGACTCAGCCTCCAGACATTTGCGATCCCTGGATCCATCTTCCTCAGCATCCTGTCTGGTTATCTCTACCCTTTCCCCCTAGCTCTTTTCCTCGTCTGCCTGGTGAGTATACTATGGCCACAAGGAGAACGATGACTAATAATAGTGGTGACATTTACTAAATGTACTTTGACTCTGTAAACCAGACTCTGTTTACAAAATGTACTGCCTCTGTCACTTGTACCTCTGAATGTGTGATGTGTTTTCCAGTGCTCTGGCCTGGGGGCTTCCTTCTGCTACATGCTGTCTTATCTAGTGGGGCGACCTGTGGTCTACAGATACCTGACAGAGAGAGCCCAGAAATGGTCCCAGCAGGTAAGACCTTTTGGAAGGAAAAACGGGTTGATTTGGTACGTGAACAGTGTAGGAAGTTGTTTATATCAGAGTACAAGCCAACTTTAACAATTTAGTAACATCCACATATCTATCTGCACCCACAGAACAGTGGAGTCTTAGTAGGGGGCTAGTAGCCTCCAAGCCTTACTGTGAATGACAGGTTCTGGTATCTGTTTTCAATGGCAGGTTGACAAGCACAGAGATCATCTCATCAATTACATAATATTTCTGAGAATCACTCCCTTTCTCCCCAACTGGTTCATCAACATCACCTCACCCGTCATCAACGTGCCTTTGGGGGTCTTCTTCCTTGGTACTTTCTTTGGTAAGGCTAAGATGTATCAAACTCCAGTATTTCCTTCTCAGTGTAAACACTGTTGATAGTGTTGCATTGTCTTTATTGCTGAGCTATTTTTTTATTTCTCATACCATTTAAAACAGTGGTCACCAACCATTTCTGAGTCAAGATGACTTTCGCAGTCAAAAAGGAAGCCGAGATCTACTGCTCAGATTTTTGTTTTTACATTAACCTAATACAAACAGTTTTGTAGGAATGAGTTTTGGGCAGTAGGCCTAATACATTGTCACAGCATATTGGCTATATGCTTGGCCTGCCAATATTGTTAATCTCAGACCATATTATATTTCAAAATTCGAGCTTTGATAACAAAATAGGTCAGTTGGTTTAGCACTTGTGAGGCACTGTGGAGCATGAATTGAAATAATTTGCTTTTTTATTTTACTGAACTTATGGTACCAGCATCTGATGGTGAACGAGGTCAAATCATGACGTCAGTGATCTTCAGGTAGGAAAGTCGGAGCTCTAGAAAGATGCCCGAGTTGGAATTCCGAGTTGGATTACCGTTCAAAGGCGGAGTTTGTGTCTTCAGACAAAAACAAATGGGAACACTTTGCTTACCCGGTGCGCAGGGCTTTTGAAGATCGACCGGTTGGTGACCACTGATTTTTAAATATATATTTTAAAAATATATTACTGAATGCATGTTTCTGAAATCTGTTACGAAAGGCATTGTCACTATTTCATCAACCAAACAATACTGACTTCCTCCCTTATCTCTGACTGTCAGGAGTGGCCCCACCGTCCTTTGTGGCGATCAACGCTGGCACAACACTGTACAAACTGACGACAGCTGGGGAGGCAGTGTCCTGGAACTCTCTGATTGTACTAGGTGTCCTGGCCGTACTCTCTATCCTGCCTGTCTGCTTCCAGAAGAAACTGCAGCAGAAGATGGAGTAGACAGTAGACAAAATAGCAACTCCTCTGCCTGATCCTCCTGCCCGTCCCTTGGCTCAGGAATGGTACATGCCGCTATCACTCACATGGTCCTGCCTGTTGCTGTCCCACACACCTGCTGAGGTTGCTGTGGAAACATTGCCCGTTGGCACAACCATGACTCCTGTGTCCAAAACATGTGGTGGTGGCCACCTCAACTTTGTGCTCTACAAAGGACTAAATGGCCTCTGCTCACCCTCGGGTTTGTTTTCCCATTTTTGTTCAATGTTGCTTGCCTGTAAATTGAAGATTCAAGAAAAGATACAGAAAACATCAGGCATCTGTCTTTTAATATTGTTTTTAATCACAATGGTTCTCACAAGTTCAAGCTACACTTCCCTCTTTGTATTTATTTAACCATGTTTTAAATGTATTTGATCTCTTAACCTGTGTGATATGGGTGACATCAAAGCAATACTGATCAGAGTCGCAGTTCAATGTTTTTGATTTTCACAATTTGAAGACGATTGTTATGGCTGTTTTACACTGGTTAGAATGTGAACATATTAAATAATTTAGCATTTTCTATCCTTTGAAGATATTGTTAACACACCCACCCTAAAATGACATGTGTACCATCGATGTTGACATGAAAAATATGCATATGAACACCTAGTAAGATAAATATGAAACCCTTGATGCTTGTGCTGGGCCTATCACTATTACATCGCTAATAATTGGATTTCCCCTTTAATTGTATGAAATGGCATATCAAGTATTGAAAACTAGTATTTTGTATACTATACTTTTATACTTGTTCTACTAATGGTGCTGAGACTGCCCCTCTGCCTGTGTGCTCTCCCTCTTGTGTGTCACCAGTCCAAATGCTATGCCAGTTGAGAAATGCAGTAGTGCGCTCCATTCAATGGATGACCCAGCAGTGCCCTTTGCAAAGCTACCAATTGATTTTTGGTTGCTCATGCTTTTCCCAGGTGTTAGTGATTTCACACTGCTACTTCATGTACAGTGCCTTCAGAAAGTAGTCACACCCCTTGACTTTTTAAAATGTTTGTGTTACAAAGTGGGATTAAAATGGATTTAATTGTAATAATTGTGTCAACGATCTACACAAACTACTCTGTCAAAGTAGAAGAAAAATTCTAACATTTGTACAAAAAAAATAAAAAATACCCCACTAATATACGCTACATGACCAAAGGTATGTGGACACCTGCTCGTTGAACATCTCATTCCAAAATCATGGGCATTAAAATGGAGTTGGTCCCCCCTTTGCTGCAGTCGACGTTCCAATTCATCCCAAACGTTTTTGATGGGGTTGAGGTCAGGCCTCTGTGCAGGCCAGTAAAGTTCTTCCACACCGATCTCGACAAACCATTTCTGTATGGACCTCATTTTGTGCACAGGGGCATTGTCGTGCTGAAACAGGAAAGGCCTTCCCCACACTGTTGCCATAAAGTTAGAAGCACAGAATCGTCTAGAATGTCATTGTATGCTGTAGCGTTGATTTCCCATCACTGGGACTAAGGGGCCTAGCCCGAACCATGAAAAACAGCCCCAGACCATTATTCCTCCTCCACCAAACTTTACAGTTGGCACTATGCATTGGGGCAGGTAGCGTTCTCCTGGCATCCGCTAAACCCAGATTCGTCCTTCGGACTGTCAGATGGTGAAGCGTGATTGATCACTCCAGAGAACGCGTTTCCACTGCTCCAGAGTCCAATGTCGGCGAGCTTTACAACATTCCAGCCGACGCTTATATATAGTGTATCTTGTTTAGATATGTATTCAAACCCCTGAGTCAATACATGTTCAAAAAACCTTAGGCACTGATTACAGCTGTGAGTCTTTCTGGGAAAGTCTAAGAACTTTGCACACCTGAATTGTACAATAGTTGCACATTACTCTTTTTTAAATTATTCAAGAGGGGTCAAGTTGGTTGTTGATCATTGTTAGACAGCCATTTTCAAGTCTTGCCATAGATTTTCAAGCTGATTTTCAGTGAACTGTAACTAGGCCACTCAGGAACATTTATTGTCGTCTTGGTAAGCAACTCCAGTGGATATTTGGCCTTGTGTTTTAGGTTATTGTCCTGCTGAAAGGTGAATTTGTCTCCCAGTCTCTGTTGGAAAGCAGACTGAACCAGGGTTTCCTATAGGATTTTACCTGTGCTTAGCTCTATTCCGTTTCTTTTGATCATAAACTCCCTAGTCCTTGCTAATGACAAGCATACCCGTAACATGATGCAGCCACCACCATGCTTGAAAATATGAGGTGGTACTCCGTGATGACGTTGGATTTGCCCCAAACATAATGCTTTGTATCCAGGACATAACGTTAATTTCTTTGCCACATCTTTAGCAATTTTACTTTAGTGTCTTATTGCAAACAGGATACATGTTTTGGAATATTTTATTCTGTATAGGTTTCCCTCTTTTCCCTCTGTCAATTTAGGTTAGTATTGTGGAGTAACTACAATGTTGTTGAGCCATCCTCAGTTTTCTCTTATCACAGCCATTAAACTCAAACTTTTTTTAAAGTCATCATTGGCATCATGCTGAAATCCGTAAGTGGTTTCCTTCCTCTCCAGCAACTGAGTTCGGAAGGACGCCTGTATCTTTGTAGTGACTGGGTGTATTTATACACCATCCAAAGTGGTGTATAAATACCCATCTACCTACCAATAGGCGTTGGAAAACCTCCCTGGTCTTTGTGGTTGAATCTGTGTTAGAAATTCACTGCTCGATTCAGGGACCTTACAATTATCTGTATGTGTGGGGTACAGAGATGAGGTAGTCGTTAAAAAATAATGTTCAACATTATTATTGCACACATAGTGAGTCCATGCAACTTACTACTTGTTGAGCACATTTTTAATCCTGAACTTATTTAGGCTTGCCATAACAAAGGGGGGTTGAATCCAAGACATTTCAGCTTTTCATTTTTTATTAATTTTTAAAAATGTCTACAAACATAATTCCCCTTTGACATTATGGGGTATTGTGTGAAGGCCAGTGACACAAAATCTAAATGTAATCCATTTTCAATTCAGGCTGTAACACAACAAAATGTGGAAAAAGTCAAGGGGTGTGAATACTTTCTTAAGGCACTGTATAGATTTCTTAGAGTCCATCCTGTATGTATCTGTTGGTGTGATGCCTAATTTTTTCTATAGTTTGGGTGCTTTGATGTGATTGGAGTGATTTATTTAGCCTTACCTGATGTCATTATTCGAATTCTCTGCTGCTGTGAAACCTTCTGGTTGTATCTAGAGGTTGATGCAGTGAATGTGCACTTGGACAGTCTTACTGTTGATGTTTCTTAAAACTTAATGTCTCAAGCACTGTCCACTCTTCTGCATCTGAGATCACTCATAATTAATGAAAATGTATTTGATTTTAAAAAGTGAGAAAGCATTTTAAAAATGTTGATTATCAACAGTCTTATTGGATCAACTTTTTAGTCCATTATAGAAACCCTTTCTGTGTCCTTATAGAAAAGAAATCCCATTTGTTAGTATTTAATAACCTGAATGAATGTGTGGCCACTTGGCATGTCTAAGGCTGTGTTTACACAGGCAGCCTAAATCGTATATTTTTTCCACTAATTGGTCTTTTGACCAATCACATCAGATCTTTTCACATCAGCTCTTTTCTCAGAGCTGATCTGATTGGTCAAAAGACCAATTAGTGAAAAAAAGATACGAATTAGGCTGCCTGTATAAACGCAGGCTTAGTGCTTCATATTTTTATATAATGGCCACTTTGGCTGTGTTTAAACAGGCAGCCCAATTTGGATCTTTTTTTTACCACTAATTTGTGTTTTGACCTATCAGATAAGGTCTTTTGCCAATAATTGGGCAAAAGATCAGAACTGGTCTGCCTGTGTAAACGGCCCTACTGTATCCCAGTCCCGCTGTAACCCATCAAATTAATGACCTTTCATTTTATTTAGTTGTGTTAATGTCCTTGTTGTTGGAAATTTGGGCTTCAGCTTTTTGTAGTTCAGAGAGGTTGCATCTTTACCTCATCTTGATTGCACTGCAGTAGTTTTCAGAGGGATCAAGCTCAATGGGAGATGCTGTAGCTGTTCAGTCAATACAAAGTGTGTGCTCTTATGAAAGCTGTTTTTGTGTTTAAATAAGAATATTTCGTTACTTAGCCCTTTATATTACTATTACATTATTTGTTCACCCAATTTGATATCAGAAGTAATTCCTGGAAATTCATTGACATATTTGCAATAACTGTTTAGAAGTCCACAGTAGTTTTATCCCATTTTTAAAGATCACTGCAAAATTAGGGTGTTACACGTGTTTCTTATTATGTTGATTTCATGCGGAGAAGATTGAGAATATCTTCGCTGGTTTGGATGATTCTTGGTGTGTTTCCTTGTCCATTCATTAGGCTTGTGATCTTTACAGTATTACGTTGTGCCAAATGATAATGTATTGCAATATGACCTGTGTTTGTAAATTATATTCATTCTTGTACGTCTTTTTGTCCAAGCTAATGAATGTTGGGTTATTATTAACATATTTATTTAGAAATCATAAAAAAATATTATGTACATTTTTGCTCACTGTCCGGTGAATGATTGGAAAATGAGAATGTGAATCTAATGGCAAAGTTCTGCATCTTTTTACCCGTCACCTTTTACCACATGGGGGAGCTCTTTGTACATGTCTACAGATTTCAGCCCAACAATTGCTTTGATTTATTTGAGTTTAAGTAGGACACATTTTTTTTATGATTTAATGAAATATATTCTAAATTGTGCATCAGATAACGTGTCTTTACACATTTTTCCTGTTTCTGACACTTACTCCCCATTCTCTGTGCCTTGAATACCTATTACTGTATGTGTATTACAGCTATGGTATTACATGTGTAGTACATTACTATATTCAAGGTATGATTAAAACAATTGTTCGGGCTAAATTGGTGAAATTCAAGTTTGCATTCAGTTGTACACTGGATGGTCTTGGCTACAGTGGAGTAAGAATACTATGACTCAGGTTCATTATAGGTGCATTATGGCCTATTTAATGCTTCATTACTATAGCATTATTATTATAAAGGAGAGCATTTTACAGGAGAAATACTTAGAACTCAGGAACTGAAGGGTTAAGTGCATAACGTAATCAGTAAGGAGTTCGCACATGCTCAGTGTGTTCCTTCTACGCAGAGGTAATGCTAGGGGTTGAGAAGATCTGAGACAGATGAAAACAGCTGTACTTGAAGATCCATAATGCAATTCGGCTGGCATTCTGTTCTGATATTCAGGCTTTGCAGTACATCCACAATGGCTGCGCGAAATCGCTACGCGATCCTTTAATATGCACCCAGCTGAAAAAGGCGAGGAAAAGGGTACCACCGGACCAGTCTCAAAATGACCACCGGCTTCAGCTCGAATTCTTGTCGATTCGCAGATTATTTTGTTATCTGCGGACTTGACACTGAAAGCGGGCTTGAACCAGACGAACTGTCCGGTAAGTGTCGGGCACGGGCTGGGGAACCAATAAGAATCATTCTGCATGGTTTATAATGTCTTTCCTAGTTTATGTTTCTTTTATATCGATTTTAGAGTACAATATTATATTCATGTTTAAACATTAAACACATGACAAACAGTTTATTTATAATAAGGTTGAAAACTGGTAATACTGTGTACATCAATAAGTAGGACGGCCCATCAGTGTTGTTCATACAAATTCCTATTTTCTACCTTTCCATTTATGTTATATGCCTAGTTGTTTAGAAGGGAATATTCCAATAAATGTTGTTTGCTTGAAATGCTCGAGAACTGTAGGGCGTCGATGTTCCATAGCCCAGCTGTAATTTAAAGACAACGAAAAACTGTTCATGGATAAACCTCCTCCAGCACTCATTAAGTGGTAAAAAGCAGTACAGACACACATTTACATACGTAAATGTTTCAGACCTTACCAGAAAAATACATGTTTATATTTCTACAATTTGTAAATAACAGGGATGTTTCCCCTATCAGTACTGTCAATGGTAATTACACATGTATAAACAAGCAGATATATACAAGCAGGTTAATAATAGCTACATCCAAGAAGCACATCTGATTTCTTAGTTGTTTATGACATCTGAACCATTTGATTGATTCCCCACTACCTTCTTACACACTTACCCTCAGTGATAGATTGAAATCAATTGATCAATACATGGCAGTTGCGGAGTGCAGAAAACAGAGTGAAGCTGGGGGTATCAGGGACCATAAGGTTCTCCCTGGGGGTCAGAACACTGAGTATGACAGGATGATGTCATTATTAGACTGAGAGGGCCTGCTGAGAGCATGCGTCCTGTGCCTTGTACAATAATGAGGTATAATGTAGGCAAAGAGAAGACCGTGAACTGCCGTAATATAAAAACATACACAACTCACTGGTTTGTGAGTGGCACTACCCTAGAATGTCTCTCATTTCACTAAACATAGGCCTAAGGTTCTACTTTTCATCAAGGGCCAGTTACTTGCAGGAAGGATGGAAACATCTTTAGATAACACACACACACAATATCTCTCTTATGCAAATGTGATAACACATCTGATGAGAGAAATTATTAACAGTATTTGCATTAGTTTTTTTTTTTTTACGTTTGTCGCAAAGACACATTTCCTTCCTCTCAGTGTAAAAGTGGAAGTAGAATCTTTTACAGAAATCAGTCAAGGATGTGTTTACTTCTCTGTTGTTTATCTTGAGAGAATTATGCTATTCAGATTCTTATCATCATTGTCTCCTCTCCTGGAGTACCTGCCTCTCTAATGGTGTAAACAAGGTAGAGACCAGGTGGTGAAAGTAAAAGTCACTGGGGTGTTCAGCAGGAGATTGCATGTCATTCAGTAATTCGCCAATCTAAGAAGAGTGAATTAGGCAAATAATGGTGGTCCTCTGACCACAGATTAGACTGTAGAAGACAAGAGGTTATCCTGTAGGTTCCATACTTGGCCTTCATGTTTTCTCCTGCAGTGACTCACTCAGACAATGGAAAGCCTTTTTGGGGGCTAAGGGTGCTATTGGCTGAGTTGATATGGGATGAGGAATTTGTCCTCTTTGCCATTCCATGCATAGTTCCAGGGCCATGAGTGCACTGCTGAGACTTGTAGCACGGTTTGGTGTAATGTTACGATAGGCTCTTATTAGACATGCTTGTTAAAGACCGTTTCTTGAGTCTGTCAGCCACATCTAAAGGAATTGAAGCTGTTGGCCTGTCAGATATCTCAAGCTGGGTGTTTTATGCAGAATGTGTTTTGAATGATATGCTTCCAGGATTCCTCCTCTTGTAAGATTGGATCAGCGAATAGGAAGTGACTGCATGCCTGGCGGGGTTTGTGAATAGTGAAGACTGCCTAGGGCCAGACACTAATGTAATCTTCCTCATTGTGGTCAAGGATCGACAGGGTAGGTTATAATAGTTACATGATCAGACCGCCCGCGCGCGTTCGCCATCACGTGCATGTTGATTTTGTCCACCCACACCAGACGCGATCAGGACAAGCAGGTTGAAATATCAAAATCAACTCTGAACCAACTATATTAATTTGGAGACAGGTCGAAAAGCATTAAACATTTTAATTGCTGTTGCTAGCTAATTTGTCCTGAGATATAAACATTGGGTTGTTATTTTACCTGAAATGCACAAGGTCCTCTACTCCGACAATTAATCCACAGATAAAAGTGTAAACAGAGTTTGTTTCTAGTAATGGCTTCTTCTTCAGAGTTTATATGGCGGTTGGCAACCAACTTTAAGGTGCATTAACCCCACCAACTGGACTGGAGTGTGGACCTCAGTTCGTCTTTCAATCACCCACATGGGTATACGCTCCTAAAAACCAATGAGGAGATGGGAGAGGCGGGACTTGCAGCGCGTCAAGTGTCACAAATAGTACCAAGTTCTATTTTAGCGCCTGGCCACGCAGACACTCATTGACACTCGCGAGCATTGTGGGTGCAATGATTGAATAACCTGTATGTGTACATTTATTTTGCAACGCTCGCGCATGCGACGTGTGCAGTGTGGTCAGCATGTTAGGGAGCATCTTGTCTAATCAGAGAAGATTGCAATATATCACATTTTCCCTTCTGCTTTTTTAGCTAGATCCTACTAGCTGACAAAAAAACGCTATTACAATGTTACTGCAATGTCGTAGCAAGCGGACAATACATTAGCAATGTTGTGAGTGTACAACTCTCTACGGGATGTTGCCACGTCACTGAGACATTGTGGGAATGTTTGTTGTAAACTATATCTGTGAAAAGTGAATCCTTGTGAGTATACCTGTAAATCTCCTCCAGCTGTACACACATAGGGCTGTTAGCGTTGGCCTTCCTACAGCTCTAATGTGGTGAGGTGGTGTCGTGATTGACTAGTGAGTGAGAGTAGATAAGCAGGGTTAAGGTGTCTAAGCTTCCTGTAGCCTGGCCTCTGTTCTGCTGCTCACCTTCTGACTGCAGACTGGGCTAGTGTCAGAGAGTGTGGGCACGTACACTGCTGTCACCCTGAAAGCTTTATAGTTTATTTCTGAATCGATTGCTCACCACAAATTGTGATTTTCAACCATCTCTATGGGCCTTAAGTCACTCCCCCCATCTCCCCTGACCTCTACTTCCCGTCTCCTCCCCCTACTAGTCCACTGTCATGGCCTGCAAACAAATACACCATTGGCACATTTCCACTGAAGATTTACCTCATTAACATAAAACACTGCCGGCCCACTGGTGTGGGGATAAGTCTCATTGGAAAAGCACCTCTCCCTCTCTCTCTACAGTAGAGATCCATGGAGTATGTATCCTCTTAGAGCAACAAGGCCTTTGGATGGTTACATGAATGCTTTCTCATGCAGCTATTTTAGTATCTCTTGATTACGCCCTCCACCACAGCTATACTCTGTGGAGATACTGCAAGCAGTACTGTTCCTGCTGTATGCAGGCTATGTGTTCTCAGTATGAACTTCCTGCTGCCCTCTCGTTCTCAGGCTGCTGAGACCCAGTTAGCACTAGCAGACCTAGCAGAGCTGCTTCATATACGGTAGCAGCGGTGAGTGGGGGAGCTCTTCTTCTCCCTGGCAGACTGGAGGACTCACGTGCACACAGCAAACAGACAGCCCAGCACAAGCTGCTCTGACTGACCAATCTGAGGAGATTATGGGTGTCGTACTTAGTGGACTGAGCAAGCTTCGAGCTGCAGTCTCTAGAGTCTATGCAATCAGTCTGTGCTGTGGTGAGTGTGTCGACTAAAGGCGTCCGCATGCTTTCCAGCCGAAACAGTTCGGAAGAGTTTGTGCATATATCATGATGACATTTTGTGACGTTTTTGTTAGTGTTTGACATCGGTAAGGGTTTTTTCGGCTGTTTGGTTACACAAAAATTTTTCTGAAGGCAAGCCGAGGTTGGTAGCCAAAGTCTATGCCCCTTCGTCGGTGATTGGTCAACAGTAGGGATTCTTCAATAAAGTCTTTGTTGTCATTCAACGAGAGATGACTTGTTTTCATACAAATTTTTCATTGAAAAATACTGCACCAAACATCTTAGTTGGATGTAAAATTGTGCGACTAACATCTCCTTGGCAAAAAACGTCAAAATTAATGACAGATTTTTGAGTTACTTTAGATTAATTCTGACTATTTTGAGGAAGTGTATACCTGCTACGGCTTCTCAAAATGGACAAACTATTGCCGCTTTTTTCTTATTTTTCAAGTGAAGGTTTTTTATGGGAGTATGTGAGCACACTCGCTAGGCGCCAGAAACACAATTAAGGTAGTGTGGTCCATGAAGCAGGCTCAGTTATCACCCCTAAAAATCTGCTGGGATGTTTGTTGGAGAAAGAGGGGCTTGCCCATACGCTGATCTGGCAGCCTTGTGAAATCATAAGAAACACCACAATTCAGGTCACTTGAGATCACAAGCTGATTTGTCAGTTTTACAGTGTGGTTTGAGTCACACACTGGGCTTTCCATGGCTTGTGTTTTGACTCAAATGGTGAAGTCAGGCTGTCAGGATGGATGGGGCTTTCCAGATGGCCCTTTCTCTGATCACCACCAATGATAGGAGAAGGTTTTAGAGGTGAACTGACAGCTGGCACTCACCCTGTCCTTCTCAGGCAGTTTTGTGTAACGTGTGTATAGAGGCTACACTGTACTGTAGGTTTGTATTGGTTCACAGAGCCCATATATCCTCACAGGAAGCCTCCGTCATCTTTCTCCAAGACACTATCCCATATTGGGTAACACCACCATGACTTAAAACAGATGTGTCCTTTAGAGGGTTGTCTTAAGAACCGGAACAGGAGTGCGCCTAGAGATATAGGCCTAGCAATGTTCTGTAACAGTTGGACCCCAACACTGTATCACTGTACTGACTAGGTTCTCTTATAAGAGTTCATGCCCCCATAATGAGCAGACATTGTGACTTGCCTGAGGACATCCATGTTAGAGGAGAATGATTTGACTGTCTCAGGGGGAGGTATAGAAAATAACATTTTCCTTCCATTCAAAGTAGAAATTGAAAAAGCTGTCAGTGAAAAAGCATATTTCACTTTCATAAGGGGGCTCTGACTGTCAACACGTTGCAACGTGTTGACATGTGAGGAATATGGCGACTGAGGGTAGTAATGATAAGGCTGAGGTGAATGAGGATGAGCTGTCTGTCCCAGAATGCCTCAGTGCTGTGACCAGTGCATGATTAGCCCCTCCAGATCATGAGCTCTGACGGGGGAACAGAAACCCACTCTCTCTCTATCCGCTGCCTAAACATGGCCTGAAGCTTTCCTCTGTAGAGCACTGCATTTCCTTGTGTTCCCCCCACAAAGAGGCAAGATGGTCATCGGCCCCCTTTCCATTTCCTCTTTGATTTTTAATAGATTTTTGTGCACAAAGCCTCTTAAGATGGGACTCTTATTTATTTATATTTTTTCATGGAACTCCCTTTGTCCTCTTCTTTTCATTTCAAAATGCTGAAGTTATTAAAGTCCAAAGCTGTGTGATCTCCAGAAAGGACTCTTCATATCCAATATGACAGACTAGTAATTATTACATGTGATCCGTTCCAAGGCAACATGGACAGATGTCACATAACTGTTTGCTGTGTCACGATCACGATCACAATGTTATTTTTTTTTTAATCAATATAACTAACCAGCTAATATCTCTCTCCCTCAGTATGCAATGCACATGCTATAATCTTTTCATGACACTGACTTTGCCATCAGGGGGCAGTTATATCACTGGCTGCAGCAGCCAAAACGTGGCAAACTTGATGTCAAAACTCTCCTTTATGCGACAGTGTTGGGGTGCAGGGTGAGACCAGATTAGCATATGTATTAGGGGCCCTCCTGCCAGGCCGACGTGATTGGCTGGCTCACAACTTGGTCCTGCTGACACAAGCCCCCCCCCCCCCCCCCCGCCCTATTCAAATGCTAACATCCCTTGAGTTTCCCAGACATTCCCCTCTCTTTAATCCCTCAGTGAATGACATCACTATAAAGCCCCCCACACATGCTCAGTGTGGGTCTGCACTCATATTCACTGGCTGTTAATAATTCATAGGTGTGTTAAAGGAGCTCAAGTCCTAAGGAAGTTTCCTCAGGCATCTTACAGTGTCTAACTAAATACTGTTTAAGCAAATCTGTAACCCTGTGCAATTGAATAATGGCTGTTGAAGTGTGTTATACACATGGAAGTATAATTCAATAGGGGAAACAAGTGTGTGTGACCTTGAAAAATCTAGCCCTCCGGTATTTGTTGGTTTTAGACATTTCGGATGGCCCAGCTGGATCTCTCCTTTCTGTACTTTTATGTAATTCAAAATCACTTTTCAACTCGAGAAGTTGATACTGAGAAGAAGCCAAGCCATCCTTTATTGAGCAATACACATAATACTTCTCTATATTCTGAGATTATAAAAGGCAGATTTCTACACTAAACAAAAATATAAACGCAACATGTAAAGTGTTGGTCCCATGTTTCATGAGCTGAAATAAAAGAACCCAGAAATGTTCCATACACACAAAAAGCTTATTTCTCTCAAATGTTCTGCACAAATTTGTTTACATCCCTGTTAGTGAGCATTTCTCCTTTGCCAAGATAATCCATCCACCTGACAGGTGTGGCATATCAAGAAGCTGATTAAACAGCATGATCATTACACAGGTGCATCTTGTGCTGGGGACAATAAATGGCCACTCTAAAATGTGCCGTTTTTTCAAACAACACAATGCCACAGATGTCTAAATTTTTTTGAAGGAGCGTGCAATTGGCATGCTGACTGCAGGAATGTCCACCAGAGCTGTTGCCAGAGAATTGAATGTTAATTTCTCTACCATAAGGCGCCTCCAACGTTGTTTTAGAGAATTTGGCAGTACGTCCACCGGCTTCACAATCGCAGACCATGTGTATGGCGTTGTGTGGGCGAGCGGTTTGCTGATATCAATGTGGTGAACAGAGTACCCCATGGTGGTGGTGGGGTTATGGTATGGGCAGGCATAAGCTCAAGTTATACAGAACTGAAATAAATGCTTCACATAAGGAAACCTGCCTTTAAATCCCAGGCAGAGATCATGACTGGAGAGAAGCTTGTATAATAAGCTAACTCTGCCCTCTCAGCACCCTGAGGCTCTCTCTATCTCCTCTGCTACGCTCTGTGGAAACAGGAAGCGTTTCTTATAAAGGAGGTTTAGACGGCTGCACGGCAGAGGAGCAGATAGCGTTTTTATGAAAGCGATGATGTCTGTCCATTTGATCTCAGCTCTGCTGCTGAGGAGGCAGTCTGCCATGAAGAAAGGCTCATGCTGCTTCTGTTGAAAGGAAATGGAGACAATTCATTTTCAACATTGGTCACAGACAGAGGTAAGCTGTGGTCAGGCCATGTTGAGTCACATGATCTAGAGACTCTTCTGTTTGACAGGGAAAAGCAATGATTGGCTGCCACTGGGGCGCTGCTTCCTGAATAGACTATACTGGACAGAGTTCAGTCTCTTCATAAAGTTAGAGAAAACATACTTTCAGTCCTACTCATCCTTTGGCATTTGGAATTGTCTCCCTTTGCCATTAAGCAAGGTTTTTACAGTGTGTGAGTTGGTTCAGTGAAAAAGAGCACATTACCCATGTCTCCTTTACGACTAGTCCTAGAAGGTCATTCTTTACATGTCACCCCTGGTTACAGTGTCCATACAGTACATCTCTCTGTGGAAGCTACAAACCCTGAAAGCAATACCAGCGGCCAGACTGGAAATGCCAGACGAGATGGACAGTCTTTTCTGTTCACCCCAGATAATGTTACGAAAAAGGCTAGCAAGACACAATATAGTGTTCAGGGGCAGAGACTTCTTTCACTTTGCCACTAACTTTAACTGAATGCTACATTAATCTGTTCTTACTCTGTCCAAGGGGCTCCCGAGTGGCGCAGTGGTCTAAGGCACTGCATCTCAGTGCTTGAGGCGTCACTACAGACCCCCTTGTTCGATTCCAGGCTGTATCACAACCGGCCGTGATTGGGAGTCCCATAAGGCCCATAGGACTCCCAATGGGTGGTGTAGGCCGTCATTGTAATTTGTTCCTAACTGACTTGCCTAGTTAAATAAATAAACAATTGAAAAAAATTACAGTGAACAAAAATATAGAAGATCCTAGAAATGTTCAATATGCACAAAAAGCGTATTTCTCTCAAATTTGTTTACATCCCTGTTAGTGAGCGTTTCTCCTTTGGCAAGATAATCCATCCACCTGACATGTGTGGCAAGAAACTGATTAAACAGCATGATCATTACACAGGTGCACCTTGTGCCGGGGACAATAAAAGGCCACTCTAAAATGTGCAGTTTTTTCACACAACACAATGCCACAGATATCTCAAGTTTTGAGCGAGAGTGCAATTGGCATGCTGACTGCAGGATTGTCCACCAGAGCTGTTGCCAGAGAATTGAATGTTAATTTCTCTACCATAACCCGCCTCCAACATTGTTTTAGAGAATTTGGCAGTATGTTCAACCGGCCTCACAACTGCAGACCACGTGTATGGCGTTATGTGGGCGAGTGGTTTGCTGACGTCAACGTTGTGAACAGAGTGCCCCATGGTGGCAGTGGGGTTGTGGTATGGGCAGGTGTAAACTATGGACAATGAACGCAATTAAATTTTATCGATGGCACTTTGAATGCACAGAGATACCATGACGAGATCCTGAGGCCCATTGTCGTGCCATTCATCTGCCTCCATCACCTCATGTTTCAGCATGATAATGCACGGCCCCATGTCGCAAGGATCTGTAAACAATTCCTGGAAGCTGAAAATGTCCCAGTTCTCCCATGGCCTGCATACTCACCAGACATCTCACCCATTGTGCAAGTTTAGGATGCTCTGGATTGACGTGTACGACAGCGTGTTCCAGTTCCCGCCAATATCCAGCAACTTCGCACAGCCATTGAAGAGGAGTGGGACAACATTCCACAGGCCACAATCAACAACCTGATCAACTGTATGCGAAGGAGATGTGTCTCGCTGCATGAGGCAAATGGTGGTCACACCAGATACTGACTGGTTTTCAGATCCACGCCCCTACCAACAGGGAATACAGATGCATATCTGTATTCCCAGTCATGTAAAAATCCATAGATTAGGACCTAATGAATTTATTTCAATTGACTGATTTCCTTATATGAACTGTAACTCAGTAAAATAATTTCGCTTCATATTGTTGGCATAGTCTCCCTCCCCTAGTTGTGTATCGTTAGGGTTATGTTAACCTAATTTGCATATGACACGCCCACACCGTGTAACATGGACAACCATGACCCATGTTCCTATGTGTTATGTAGGCATGCCACCCTGATGCCATGTTGAGGTAGGGAAAGTTAGCGCTTTTAGTATTTGTCCAGTAGGTTTCCTGATTTAGGAAGCCCCCTAGGCCTTTTAAAAGAAATTAAAACAACAATTTGCATTATCCTGTATGAGATTCCCCCACTGATACAGTACGTTGAGACAGCAGCAAGGTGTGCTGTATGAAAGAGGACCACTGGTTTGTCTCAGATATTTGTGAACAAATGGTTCTCTGCTCTCACAAAGGGGACTTCTGCCCACAGCTGTGTATCTCCAGGTGTTTAGCTGCGCATCCCATTCTCCCAGGAAAGCATTAGGACTCTGCCGTCTGCTCCCTGTCTGTCTTACTAATCACCTGCCTTTATGCTGCTGGAGTCAACATGGAGTCATCCCATCCATCTCAGTCCACTCAGTTATACATGGCCAGTGACTGGCATAATATAGAGGATTTTAAATCCCCATCCATACAAGTGTCTTGGATAGATGGAGTAGTTACTCATTACCCGTCTTGTCCCCTTGGCGTAAAGAGTTACTGGTGGCTGTTAATCAACAGGGCTGATTTACTAAGCTCTCCACCATATGTTAGAAGTATGCCCTTTCTTATTTATCATTCAAGGAAGTGATTAAACCCCTAGATCCTCTACCCCTATCCCATAAATCTCTGCTCTGTCATGTTTTCTTATACAGCAGCCTTGTGAACAGATTGCGCTGAGACGAGGCTGCTGGCCTCCCTCATCTTTATGTCGGTGTGACGTCTGACGTGGTGTAGTACAAACCCATAGGATAATCCATTGTCCTGAGAGGTGGGTGTGCTCTGAAGGCGCCTCATGCTCAAGAGCATGGTGTCGTGTCATGCACTTGATTGAGTTCAACGGCACGCCAGGTGGGTGGAGTTTGCGCTAATGACCAATGGAATCGCATCTAAAATTCAAACCCCACCCATCTAGCGGTCCCAGCAAGTTAAATCAAGCACCTTTTCTCTCCATATTCCCCTCTCCTGATGAAAGATGGGAATGCTCATGCCCATGGTGCTTGGGGATATGGATATAGTATTTCTCCTTAGAAGTCAATAGTGTCTGTCTTCTTCTCCTGTTTCTTGTTTATGCACTCTCTCAGCAGTGTGCAGGTTTTTTGTTGTCACGACCGTGTGTAAATTATGAATTCTGCTGTGTCGCAGGGTTGGGCATTTGTGTGTGGAATCCCAACAGGCCCAGTTAATGGGGTAGAAAAACACACATGGGTTTTCCAGAGGGAGGCCTTGCTCTGAAGGCTGTGAATAACATAAAAATAAGCTGTCTCCTCTGTGTGAATGAGCCAAGTGGCCCATATCTTTGCTGCATTTTTGGCAGGGCTCACTTGGTGAGAAGGTCATGGTGTCTTTGCTGTGATCTGTTTTTGATATGTTAGCGATGTCTGCATGAACATTCTGCTGTGATGATGACGAGCTGAGCATTCTGATAACTGAGAGGCATGAGGCATCCCTCTATCTCTGCTCTCCTGAGTCATTCCATCCTCAGCTCAGTTGGCTGTGATGGCACTAGGCATGGTATGTAGGTTGAGCACAGGAGGGGGTCTGTGCTGGAGGCAGTCCCTGGCACGCAGGACTAGAGAGAGAGAGCAGAGAGTGGGGAGGTAGAGAGCTGTGGCACGACTCTCCCACTCCCTCCCCAATGGCTCTTATGGCATCACAGGCCCTGTCGTTCCGTAGAAAAACAGAGATTCCTGTTCTTTTGGTTGAAGTTATGGAGCATAACAGTATATATAGCATATATGAGTTTCATACAATGTGGTTGTAGATTGATGCCTTCACCACATACTGTACTTGACACCCCCTGTGAGTGTGATTTGTTTACTGTAGCGGTTGGCTCCTTTCCTCAGCAACCCAGTCTAGAGAGCGTTGTAGTTTATTATCAACCACATCGACCCATTTCCCCCCACATGATACACTACATGACCAAAAATATGTGGACACCTGCTCGTCGAACATCTCATTCCAAAACCATGGGCATTAATATGGAGTTGGTGCCCCCTTTGCTGCTATAACAGCCTCCACTCATCTGGGAAGGCTTTCCACTAGATGTTGGAACATTGCTTCGGGACTTGCTTCCATTCAGCCAAAAGAGCGTTAGTGTGGTCGGGCACTGATGTTGGCCGATTAGTCCTGGCTCGCAGTCGGCATTCCAATTTATCCCAAAGGTGTTCGATGGGGTTCAGGTCAGGGCTCTGTGCAGGCCAGTCAAGTTCATTAGATACATTAGATAAACAGTTGAGGTATAAGTGGGTATTCTCTGTGCACTGTTCTCCTGTCTGATTATGCTTGGTATTGAATCAAACAATCAACAGGAAATCAAACACAGGAAATAATTAATGAAATAATTCCCCACTACACCCCACAACAACATTGTTGTGTGAGGTAGATTTGTTTACTGTATTCTGTAGAAGTTGGCTCCTTTCCTCAGCAACCCAGAGCGTTTATCATCAACCACATCATCACTGACCTGGCTGCCACAGAGGAAGGAGCCAGTACTTTCTGAACTGACTCAGATTCATTGGGTAGTCAATGGATGAGACCAGTACTGTGTGTGCGTAGGCGTATGTACTAGGCCTACTGGCAGATAATGAATTCAGTGGCCCATGACAGTGGCTTTTTATATAAGATAAGTTAATTGATCACTTTTATCTTGGCTATTAGGGGCCCTGCCTTGGACAGTATTCAGAGATAACTGCATAACAAGGAAACTTGCTAACTTCTACAGTGATGGATAGGCCTAGTGTTTTTGTGGTGCATTATATAGGCTATTAACTTCTCCATCACTTTGTCAGTATTCTTTCTTTAACATAGTTGTGGGGCTTCCTCACTGAGGAAACCTACTGGACAAATACTAAAAGAGCAAATATTCCATGACTTGTTAGGAAATCATGATATGGACTCTATTTGGCATGTACGTTTCTCGGTCATGGGTGGCACACACTGGTATAAGGGGGAGGGGATGGGGTGGGGTATATGCAAATATGAATTAACATATGAATAGATTTATAGTTGTACAGTAGCTAGGTTTTCATGACTGGATAGATAGCCTGTTGAGGTCTGTATGCTGTGCTCTCTGTTTCTCTCCTGTCTGATTGTGCCTGGTATTGTTGACATACCTCTCCATTGTTTGGCTAGTCTAATTGTTCACATTCCTGGACTAGTTTCCAGCCCTGGATTCTAGGCTGTGGACGTGAAAGTAAGCAGCAGAATAAGCAGTTAATCCTACAGCCGCGAATCTACGGCTGGCTGGCTGGCTGGCTGGCTGGCTGGCTGGCTGGCTGGCTGGCTGGCTGGCTGGCTGGCTGGCTGGCTGGCTGGCTGGCTGGCTGGCTGGCTGGCTGGCTGGCTGGCTGGCTGGCTGTCGTTACCGCTCACGTCTTGCCTTATCATCAGGTGGATGATAATTGTCCCCCACGATGAAATCGGGGAGGGGACTGTGGATCTGTCTCCGTCAGTTTTTACGTTATTCACATGCGATATCTCAGACAGCACTGGGACGATATTGACGAAACTTGGGTGAATGATGTGTCTTACCATAGAGATCCGGCATTTACAAAATGACACTGATTGGCCCAAGCTGGGAGCTATAGTAATTAACTGAAATGTGTTATTCACACGCAATATCTCAATTGGCCCAAGGGACGGGCGCTACATCATTCGTCTGGGACGACTTGTTAACTGTTGCCTTGTTGCAAGGAGAAGTGATCAACATTTTCAAATGAATAGATTTGGTAGATCATTTTTCATTATTATGACCTCCCCACATTATAATTGGAAGAGGAAGTGCGAACTCTAACATAGCCTATTAGCTAGAAAGGTAACTCCAAAAACATTTTTGCTAAGAACAGCTGTTTAGCTCTGGTTAAACAAAGTAATTTATTTTCATATTTTTTCCAAATTCATTACAAGTTAAAATCAAATTTAGTTAAAGTTCAAAATAACAAACAGTAAGCAATCAATCCAACTTACGTTAATCAAAAACAAAACAATAAACAACTAAAACACAAATGTAGTCAATAAAATAAAAACAGATGATCATCAGTCCATCAATTAGTTAGTCAGTCAGTCAATCATGGTTGGTCTGGTGGAGTGGTTGACGGTGTGTTTGTGTCTTTGTGTTGGGGGAGGAGAGGGGAAGGGGTGGGGTGGGGTGGGGTGGGGTCTGGCAGTTGCTGGCTGGAGGTGGCAGTTGTGGTTGGTCAGTTCTGTATCCAGGGTTGGTGCTGGTGTTGGGGCTGGGACCTGGAAGAACTGGGTTTGTGTTGGGGCTGGGTTGGAAATCGTGCTGGTATCAGGGCTCGAAAACCAGGGGTTGGTGCTGGGTCTGGTGCTGGGACTGTGGGCCTGTGGGCCTGGGAGAAACAAAAACCGGGAACTGGGGCTTGGCTGGGTCGGGGTCTATAGAGGGGAGCAAGGACAACCTGAGGAGCAAGCAGACACAAGGGAGCCCTAGACCCAAAGGTCAACGGTAGTACTTCCCTGTGGCCTGCTCGCTCCGGGTGAAGCTGCTGGTTAAACAAAGGTTAGCCATGTGTTGGCAAAAATGAGTGTCCAAGTCAAGAAAGCTTACCAGCAGCCAGCGGCACTTGCCGCACTGGTAGAATATTCGCGGGTGCTTTTTCAAAGCCTGTGTCCGATACTCCAGTGAGTGTAATTGGCTCCAATGAGTGTAATTTGCTCAATGTTAGGAGTTGAGAAGTGAAGTTGCCATCATTAAAAAGAAGATACTCTCCTCTTTTCCACTGTAGGTATGTCATTCGTTTATTCTGTTGTTGCTAGCGATATTAATAAAAACATTTCTTTTTCTTTTTTTGGGACCCCCGGTTGAATACCCCTGGCCTAGATAACAGAGAGACATCAACACTTACCTTTAGACATCTGAATCACAGCAAAGACGTACAGCGAAATAATAATAGAGGCAACATTGGCTATTTTTTACTTTCCCTCATCATCAGCACAAACTGTATTTCCATCCACAGTTTTTATGCGAGTAAAGTCATACCGTATACAAATAAAAATAATCACGACACCTGTGATGGATACAGGAAGTTTTGGTACAATTTTATAAATGGTGACAGATAATTTGTTTGTTCGACATGGTGGTATCTTTTTGTGTCTGTAAAATTAATTATGCGCGGAATGGTGGTGGAAATGCCTTTATGCGCAAATATTGATAGAATAACCATCATATCGAAGTAAACTTGGAGTCACGCAATGACATGGTGTGTGATCCTCCCACTACGACACGGGAAACCATGCAGTTTATTAGGCTACAGATTAAATAAATTATGATGAACTTCACAGGGTGATGAAAGTGCATGGTATGAGCTTGATGCTCCTTTCCAATGAATGTCGAGGGTCTTATTCTGGTGACATGATGAACGATGCTTGACTGCCGCTTTGACAAATAAAAACATTCCTGCTCTTTTCCATAATCTCATCATATAGACTAGCCTACCCACACTGTATCGCGAGCTGTTGGCTAGGCACATTTGCTATTTAACGCAACAGTTTTTGTGACAAAAGCTATCGGTAGAGTTTAAAATGCGATGGAAACACACTGAACATTAGATTTTTATTCGGTACATGAAAATTTAAGCGAAAAAGTACATTTTGTGTGCACTACGTCATCAAGCATTGATTTTTTTTATCAGTTTGGTGGAAACACACCACTGGTGGGGAAATGTGCATATTTTCTTTATGCAGATTTTAGAATATTTGCATGAAAATCTGTCGCCAATAGGATGGAAACCTAGCTATTGTTTCTTCAGCTTTTTTCCGCTGTCACTAAATGCCAGCTAAAATAAGCAGAATAACATGTTCAAGCAGACACACAATGAATCAATCACGTTACTCAGTACTCAGAAAGAGGCTTTCTTTTCCACAGCATCATCAATAATCTGATGTACTGTGTGTCATCACTGAGGAAAATGATGGGTAAGGCCAGACAGGTTTACCTGTCAGACCAATCAGTAATGGTCCTATTTGTGGGTTATCACAGAGAGGTAGTTATAAATCTGAAGGGTTAGGGAGGACGGTCTGGGAGAGGCTCTGGATTGGACCGGATCTCCTGACTCAGGGAAGACAAGAGAGGGCACGTCATACATCCCACACAGCCACAGGCTCCCTCAGCTCTAAAATGCGGTGTATAATGTGTGACAGCCGGACTGGAGGAGGACTGGACCCTAGCCATGGCACAGAGAGAGAGAGATGCAGACCTAGGTTTCTCTCTCCTTCTGTGTGTCTAAAACAGCATAACACTGAATGAATCAGCAGACTGACACCTGTGCAATAGCAGGTGTACTATAAACTCACCAGGGATGGAGAGAATTGAACAGGCTGGCATTTACTCACTCTTCAGCTGACTATTGGACCTTAGTAACAGCAGTCAGTATAATAATAATGTCATTGAAACATATGTAGATGCGTCAGGTATTTCTTTGACAGAGATGTGGGGGCTTCCTCTTTGAGGAAACCTACTAGAAAAATACTAAAAGAAGCAAGTATTCCATGATTTCTTAGGAAGTCAAGATAAGCTCTATACTTGGCATGTAGGTTTTCTCAGTCATGGGTGGCACACATTGGGGTTTATGGGGGAGGGGAGGGGCGTGGTATATGCAAATTGTACCGTACAATAACATCCATCCCCCAGGTTTATCTAGCTTTGTGGACAGTGTAGGAAGGAACACAGGGACCAGTCTAGAGAGTCTTATTATGATCTCTCACTGACTGTCTTAGGATACACATGATCTACCAACTTCTACCTCAGGCAATCAAGAACATGTTTGTTCATAGCTTTGAATAGAGAAAAACAAAGGCAACAGTATAGAATGGAGACTGTTTATTATTGATGTTTCAGCTGCCAGGCCTTTTTCAAGACAAGACTCAATGGGACAATGCACTGTTATGACCATACAGGGAAGAATGTGCGTCATTCATAACTTTGACTTACAGCAGAGCACATATTTTTGTATACTTTCAGAATAACTTATTGTTTAACAAATACCTTCTTTGTTCAGACCCCTAGTCTGTTTTTTATAGACCTGTGTCTGCCACATTCCACTTCTTCTGAAACACTATAGTTAATGTGTGTTTTTCAGGATCCTCCACTATCCCCTCAGGTGTTTTTAAATGATCTCATCCTCCATCAGTTACATTTACATTTACATTTTAGTCATTTAGCAGACGCTCTTATCCAGAGCGACTTACAGGAGCAATTAGGGTTAAGTGCCTTGCTCAAGGGCACATCGACAGATTTTTCACCTAGTCGGCTCGGGGATTAGAACCAGTGACCTTTCGGTTACTGGCTCTTAAACACTAAGCTACCTGCCACCCCACAGTTACACTGTGTTGCTTCCTTCAGAACCAGCACAGGCCTGATCATATTCCCCATGTATTATAACACACAGATACAGCTCTTCAAGTGTGTTCACTGTAATACCATAATCCACAGCATAGCACTGACAACAGGGATTAATCATGGGCTTTGGAGAGGAGAGGAGAGCACTGCATTGCTACAGCAACACACATAATTCTCTGACAACCCACGCAGCTGGTTTAGACAGAAACCTGACAGAAACCTTCTAAACCTGACAGAAACCTCTGTGCCTCCATACACACATGAAGAGGACGTGTTGTTCCCTCAGTGTTTCTCTCACCTATAGGAGAACACTGTCAGAACCCTCCGGTCCTGAGTAACTCCTGCTGTGTATGCACATATTGAGAAGTGATGCGGTACTCAGCAGTAGCCATGTGATTAATTACTGTTGTTTTATCTGTTGTGTAGCTTTATGCCAGTATATAGAGGCTACTAAATTCAGAGATGGGGCCAGAGGATTGGCGAGTGCAGATGAAGGTAACCCCCCCCACCCCCCCACCAGCCCCCCTCCTCAGAATGACCTCACCTCCGCTTGCTCCTTTAACCTGACACGCCCTTCTTTCACAGCACTCTCCTTTTGTTGATTTTTAATGTTTCTGAGAACTCAGTTCTGCACAGGTGAGGGGAACTCTGCAAGCACTTTTCTTTCTGACCTTCCTCCCTCTCTCCTCCTCCTCCTCCTCCTCCTCCTCCTCCTCTTTTGGCAGCTAGCTACTCAACAACAAGCCAATCTGTTTGACAATCACTACATCACACACACCCAGTTCTACCTACCAGCGCTGGTGTTGCTTGGCCAATGTGTACTCTTCCCCTCCACTCTGAATGACTTATCAATCATGTCTTGGTGTGTGCATCACTTCTGCTTTCACTGTGGGTCTGAATCAATTTGATTTGTGTTGGTTTGTTTGATTGATTGATTGTTTTGCGGGTTGCTTTGCCTGTATTGCCATAAAAGCTGTCACTTTACTGGTACTCCTACATGTAGAAGTTTGTTTTCTTATAAGCAACAAAGCATTGTCTTTTTCTGAATAGATGTATACAAACAAAACCCAATACATAGTATTATTATCTGACTATTTGACCTCTTTGGCAGCGGTTACTTTCCTTCACTGGCCCAGTACATGATGCTGTTGACAGCTTTACATGATGCAATACAGCCTTTCTCTCCAGACCACTGTGCTCACTTCCTATTTCCTGTGTGGAGGGTTGTCTTGTGCCTCAAGCCTGCTTCTGATTGGGCCTCTGCATCCTTTTGCGCTTCTGTTGCTCTTTGGGCCCTGAGTCCTGAATTTTTTTCCTTCTGTCTTTTTCTCTGTCACTCTATTTCTCCCTCTCTTTCAGGTGAGAATTTTGAGCAGAGTCCACTGCGGAGAACCTTTAAATCCAAAGTTCTAGCGCACTACCCAGAGAATGTGGAGTGGAGTCCATTTGACCAGGATGCCGTTGGCATGGTAAAAGAACTGCGGAATGTGTAACTAACACAAAGTGTATTTTCTTTAAAGCTACACCCATTTCTGTTTCCAGGGTTTACATCTGTATGTCTTTATGGATTAGAACCTGTATCGTTTTGCTGATAGACTAACCTGATCTATTCCGTTCTCCTCTCTCAGCTGTGTATGCCAAAGGGTCTGTCCTTCCGGACACAGGCGGACACACGCGAGCCTCAGTTTCACCCCTTCATCATCACACGGGAGGACGGCTCGCGGACGTATGGCTTCGCTCTCACCTTCTACGAGGAGGTGACCAGCAAGCAGATCTGCAGCGCCATGCAGACCCTGTACCACATGCACAATGCCGAACAATATGACATCCTGCACACCCCCACCACCCCGCGGTGCCCAGAGGAGCAGCGCCACCTCCATCCCCACCCTCTCAACCCCCACCCCCAACACACGCTCCTCCCCACACCCTCCATCTCCCGGCTGCAGCGCTTCAACTCCTACGACATCAGCCGCGACACGCTCTACGTGTCCAAGTGCATCTGCCTCATCGCACCCATGGCCTTCCCCCAGGCCTGCAGGAAGGTGCTCCAGCAGCTCCACCAGGCCGTCTCCTCCCCCCAGCCCCCGCCCCTCCCCCTGGAGAGCTACGTCTACAACATCCTATACGAGGTGCCCCTGCCTCCCGCTGGGCGCTCCCTGAAGTTCTCGGGGGTGTACGGGCCAGTGGTGTGCCAGAGGCCCAGCACGGCAGAGCTGCCTCTCTTTGACTTCCCTATCAGCCAGGTGTTTGAGCTGCTGGGGGTGGAGAATGTCCTCCAGCTGTTTACTTGCGCCCTGCTGGAGATCCAGATCCTGCTCTACTCACAGCGTAAGTCCTTACTTAGGATCTTTCTCTCTGATCTGCTGAACTTTCTGTGGTTTTCTGTCTATTGTCCCCAAGCATCGCTTTTAGAAAGGATTGTGATTTGTTATTTCAACAGAAATACTGAAAATTTAGAAGAAAAACTGAAATAACAGTTGTGGTTAAGATCTTCGGTATGTTCAATGGAACTATTATCCAGGCAGATTAAATAAACTATCCTGTGAATCCATTAAAGGCCCAGTGCAGTCAAAAACGTGATTTTCCTGTGTTCTATATATATTTCCACACTATGAGGTTGGAATAATACAGTGAAATTGTGAAAATGATAATGGACTTTTAGTGTAAGAGCAGTTTGAAAAGACCGCCTGAAATGTATGCATGTTTTGGTGGGATGGAGTTTTGGCCTTCCATGGTGACATCACCATGCGGTAAATTTGTTAATAGACCAATAAGAAAGAGAGTTCCAAACCTCTCTGCCAATAACAGTTTTATCCTCCCCACTCAGACCACTCCTAGACAGTCCTAGCAAAATTCTTGCTTGAGACATTGCCCTTTGCTAAGAAGCTATTTTTTAAATATATATTTTTTACCATTTTAATTGAAAACAATCACAGTAAGGTACTTCATTGTTACCCAGAAGTGATTTGATGTTGAGATAAAAACGTCTGCATTGGACCTTTAAAGAAAGCTGTATGCTTCTCAGCTTGTGTAAATGTTTGTTTCTCCTCATGGGCTCTTAGCTCAGGCCTAGCCTGTGTGTGTGGTGTGTGTGTGTGGCGTGTGTGTGTGTGTGGTGTGTGTGTGTGTGGTGTGTGGTGCGTGTGTGTGGCGTGTGTGTGTGTGTGATGTGTGTATGTGTGGTGTGTGTGTGTGGTGTGAGTTGCTGGGGTAAACAGGCTGTAGTGCAGCAGCAGCAGTGTGTGTGCTGTGAAGGGCTGTCTCTGTTGGCTGTGATCAGTCCCTCTTTGTTTTCCCCTGCTCATGTTCAACCCCAGGCCTACGCTGAGAGAGAATGACAGTTAATAGGGACACATTCAAGAGAACCTTTTTGGGAGGAATGACAGATATTTAGATATGACACAGGTCATTTGGCACATAGAAAAATGAGATCTACAGAATTGATAGAAACAGGTCTTCCAGTATGTGTGTGAAAAGAAACAGCATTATACATAATAAATCAGCTCCAATCAGGAATTGTTTTGTTCAGGGACCAATGTTGGAGGTTTTGAAAAGCAAATCTGCCTTTCAGCATTATACAGAATGGCATATTCCTCCTCCATGGAAGCACACAGGGATTTACTTTGATCAGAGTCAGATTGTTTCAGGATTGGGGAGCTGGCGTGTTGATAGGATCCATTACGGAGACAGGGAAAAGGCAAATTGTTTATAAAACGCTAGGGGCTAGAGGTGCAATGCTGTGGTGTTGCTAGGCAACCCTCGCAGGAGGATAAGGAGGAGGACGGCAGTCAGTGATGCAGGGTAAAGATGATTGGTTGGAGATGACATCATCCTTTTTTTTCTCCAGAAGGCTCATCACTGCAGAATGTGTGACCTAAAGAGTGTTTTCTAGAGTGTGAGCCTGTGAGCTTTCCACTGAGCAGGGACAGGGTGTCGTTAGTTAAAACTGCATAGGCTGAGGCAAGTGATGCTCTATACTAAATATGAGCTGACTGGAGAGGGGCTGTTCTAAAAATAGAGGCATAATTCATAACTCAGATACATAGGCCCTGGCCTGGCCAGTGTCTTTCCCACATACAGTACATTAAACCTCCTTGAAACGAGCATCTGCTGCTGTTTTTCCCATCTCTCCAAGTAGATCAATGGAAGCTTGCCATTTCCCCTGCCTGGCCTGCATGGTAGTGGTCCATATATAGAGCTCTTATTCTGTTAGCAAAGTACTCAAATAGGCTCCGATGACCTTATTCGTCTTAGAAAGGCCTTGTGGGAAGCAGTGTAGCAAAGGGGAGGACAAGTGGAGGACTACACCAACACTGAAGCTCATTAGATTTCCCCCAGTTGAATATCTGATGAATGACCCTATTAAAGAGTGTGTTTTCTCTTAGACCAGATTAGCTGTTGGCAAGGCCTGTGTGTGTATGATACTGTGGTGCGGTGTGTGGTGTGTGTTTGTGTGTGTGCACGCATTTGTGTGTGTGTGTGGATGTGTGTGTACTTTCATGTGTTTGTTTGTGCGTGTGCGTGCGTCCTTTCATTTGCATGGGTGTGTGTCGGTCTGTTTGTGGTTTTTCTCAGGAAGGTGGTATCATGCTCTGAAAGGGCCTGTTGTTGTTCACCAGGCAAGGTCAGAGCACTAGCAGACAGGCTAGATTAGTATTCCTGTCTCTGAGTCCCTGGCCCGAGTCCTGGGAGAGGTGGCACGACCAGGGGGAGACCTGGCCTGGGAGAGGGCCTGTTCTGGGGGGAGAGGGGAGAGGGAAGAGGGCCTGTTCTGGGGGAAGAGAGAAGATGGGAGAGGGTCTGTTCTGGGGGGAGAGAGGAGAGGGGAGAGGGCCTGTTCTGGGGAGAGAGCAGAGGGGAGAGGGCCTGTTCTGGGGGGAGAGGAGAGGGGAGAGGGCCTGTTCTGGGAAGAGAGGAGAGGGGAGAGGGCCTGTTCTGGGGAGAGAGCAGAGGGGAGAGGGCCTGTTCTGGGGGGAGAGGAGAGGGGAGAGGGCCTGTTCTGGGGTGAGAGGAGAGGGGAGAGGGCCTGTTCTGGGGAGAGAGCAGAGGGGAGAGGGCCTGTTCTGGGGGGAGAGGAGAGGGGAGAGGGCCTGTTCTGGGAAGAGAGGAGAGGGGAGAGGGCCTGTTCTGGGGTGAGAGGAGAGGGGAGAGGGCCTGTTCTGGGGGGAGAGGAGAGGGGAGAGGGCCTGTTCTGGGAAGAGAGGAGAGGGGAGAGGGCCTGTTCTGGGGGGAGAGGAGAGGGGAGAGGGCCTGTTCTGGGGTGAGAGGAGAGGGGAGAGGGCCTGTTCTGGGGTGAGAGGAGAGGGGAGAGGGCCTGTTCTGGGAAGAGAGGAGAGGGGAGAGGGCCTGTTCTGGGGGGAGAGGAGAGGGGAGAGGGCCTGTTCTGGGGTGAGAGGAGAGGGGAGAGGGCCTGTTCTGGGGGGAGAGGAGAGGGGAGAGGGCCTGTTCTGGGGGGAGAACGGGGGAGAACGGAAGGCCAAATGAAGGACTAGTAGTTATTTTGGCAGTAGAACAGCAAAGACAGAGCTGTTACTGAATATAGGTTTGTTGTGACTGATAGAGAAGGAATGTAGATAAACAGGACTGGATGGACGTTTAATAATAACAATAATAATAATAATAATATGCCATTTAGCAGACGCTTTTATCCAAAGCGACTTACAGTCATGCGTGCATACATTTTTTGTGTATGGGTGGTCCCGGGGATCGAACCCACTACCCTGGCGTTACAAGCGCCGTGCTCTACCAGTTGGATGCCAAACACTTGACTTGGAGAGGATTGTTTAACCCTGTACATTACAATACAGTGCGTACTGTAGGTGTCAAAACCATTAGCCTTTGTGACCGTATAAAACCAGTCAGTTTGTGACTCTCTCCTCTGTTGTTTGTGTGACAGATTACCAGAGGCTGATGACTGTGGCAGAGAGCATCACAGCCTTAATGTTCCCTTTCCAGTGGCAGCATGTCTATGTGCCCATCCTGCCTGCCTCACTGCTGCACTTCCTGGATGCCCCCGTGCCCTACCTGATGGGTCTGCACTCCAACGGAGAGGGTGACCGCACCAAACTAGAGCTGCCCCAGGAGGTAACCTATACACTCATGCACCTACAGTTGAAGTCAGAAGTTTACATACACCTTAGCCAAATACATTCAAACTCAGTTTTTCACAATTCCTGACATTTAATCATAGTAAAAATTCCCTGTTTTAGGTCAGTTAGGATCCCCACTTTATTTTAAGAATGTGAAATGTCAGAATAATAGTAGAGAGAATGATTTATTTCAGCTTTTATTTATTTCATCACATTCCCAGTGGGTCAGAAGTTTACATACACTCAATTAGTATTTGGTAGCATTGCCTTTAAATTGTTTAACTTGGGTCAAACGTTTTGGGTAGCCTTCCACAAGCTTCCAACAATAAGTTGGGTGAATTTTGGTCCATTCCTCCTGACAGAGCTGGTGTAACTGAGTCAGGTTTGTAGGCCTCCTTGCTCGCACACACTTTTTCAGTTCTGCCCACACATTTTCTATAGGGTTGAGGTCAGGGCTTTGTGATGGCCACTCCAATACCTTGACTTTGTTGTCCTTAAGCCATTTTGCCACAACTTTGGAAGTATGCTTGGGGTCATTGTCCATTTGGAAGACCCATTTACGACCAAGCTTTAACTTCCTGACTGATGTCTTGAGATGTTGCTTCAATATATCCACATAATTTTCCTTCCTCATGATGCCATCTATTTTGTGAAGTGCACCAGTCCTTCCTGCAGCAAAGCACCCCCACAGCATGATGCTGCCACCCCCGTGCTTCACGGTTGGGATGGTGTTCTTCAGCTTGCAAGCCACCTCCTTTCTCCTCCAAACATAACGATGGTCATTATGGCCAAACAGTTCTGTTTCTGTTTCATCAGACCAGAGGACATTTCTCCAAAAAGTACAATCTTTGTCCCCATGTGCAGTTGCAAACCGTAGTCTGGCTTTTTTATGGTGGTTTTGGAGCAGTGGCTTCTTCCTTGCTGAGCGGCCTTTCAGGTTATGTTGATATAGGACTTGTTTTACTGTGGATATAGATACTTTTGGACCTGTTTCTTCCAACATCTTCACAAGGTCCTTTGCTGTTGTTCTGGGATTGATTTGCACTTTTTGCACCAAAGTACGTTCATCTGTAGGAGACAGAACGCGTCTCCTTCCTGAGCGGTATGACGGCTGCGTGGTCCTATGGTGTTTATACTTGTGTACTACTGTTTGTACAGATGAACGTGGGACCTTCAGGTGTTTGGAAATTGCTCCCAAGGATGAACCAGACTTGTGGAGGTCTACAATTTGTTTTCTGAGGTCTTGGCTGATTTCTTTGGATTTTCCAATGATGTCAAGCAAAGAGGCACTGAGTTTGAAGGTAGGCCTTGAAATACATCCACAGGTACACCTCCAGTTGATTCAAATGATGTCAATTTGCCTATCAGAAGCTTCTGAAGCCATGACATCATTTTCTGGAATTTTCCAAGCTGTTTAAAGGCACAGTCAACTTAGTGTATGTAAACTTCTGACCCACTGGAATTGTGATACAGTGAATTATAAGTGAAATAATCTGTCTGTAAACAATTGTTGGAAAAATTACTTGTGTCATTGTCACGCCCTGGCTCTGGGGACTCTTATATGTTGAGCCAGGGTGTGGCGTTTCTATGTGTTATTTTCTATGTTGTGTTCTAGTTCGTGTTTTCTATGTTGGCCAGGGTGGTTCCCAATCAGAGGCAGCTGATTCTCGTTGTCTCTGATTGGGAACCATACTTAGGCAGCCTGTTGGCACTTTTGTTTTGTGGGATCTTGATCCGTAAGGTTTGTGTTTAACCCTAGGACTTCACGTATCGTTTGTTTTGTTATTTTTGTCGGTTGTTAAGTAAGTCAAATAAAAGAATGTACGCTTATCACGCTGCGCCTTGGTCCGCTTCATGTAACGATCGTGACAGTCATGCACAAAGTAGATATCCTAACCGACTTGCCAAAACTATAGTTTGTTAACAAGAAATGTGTGGAGTGGTTGAAAAACGAGTTTTAATGACTCCGGTGTATGTAAACTTCCGACTTCAACTGTATACATGCATGTATGCACACACACGCACCGCGACTCACACACATACACACACACACACAAATACAAATATATTTTTTTGATTTATGCATGGAATTATTTCTCGAGGGTTGTATACCTTTTTCATTTCTCTCCTCTCCTGTCCTCCCTATTCATTCTCTCCAAAAGGCATTTTTATTTGGAAACATTCAGCTCTAGCTGAAACCATTTAGTTGGATTCCCTCAGCCCATCCCTCTTTAAATGCAGCCTGTCAGAGCGATAACAAGTCATTTCTAATCAGATTGCTATGCGGGAATGATGTGTGTGCTGAGAATACTAACAAAGACTTCCCTCTGGACACTCCTGCCAACCCCATCTCCTTCATCTGCTGTCTGATACACCCAACAAAGTGACGGCGTGAAATTGGCTAATCTGTAGAGAATCACAGGGCCTTACAACTCAGATTACAAACCATCCCTCGTTCCCTAGCTCTCCAGGCTTGTTTTTGTCCTTCGTTTTGATTAACAGTCGTTTTACCACCTAATTTACATAAAGTAGGTAAATGTTTTATCAATTTACTTATACACTGCTCAAAAAAATAAAGGGAACACTAAAATAACACATCCTAGATCTGAATGAATGAAATAATCTCATTAAATACTTTTTTCTTTACATAGTTGAATGTGCTGACAACAAAATCACACAAAAATTATCAATGGAAATCAAATGTATCAACCCATGGAGGTCTGGATTTGGAGTCACTCTCAAAATTAAAGTGGAAAACCACACTACAGGCTGATCCAACTTTGATGTAATGTCCTTAAAACAAGTCAAAATGAGGCTCAGTAGTGTGTGTGGCCTCCACGTGCCTGTATGACCTCCCTACAACGCCTGGGCATGCTCCTGATGAGGTGGCGGATGGTCTCCTGAGGGATCTCCTCCCAGACCTGGACTAAAGCATCTGCCAACTCCTGGACAGTCTGTGGTGCAACGTGGCGTTGGTGGATGGAGCGAGACATGATGTCCCAGATGTGCTCAATTGGATTCAGGTCTGGGGAACGGGCAGGCCAGTCCATAGCATCAATGCCTTCCTCTTGCAGGAACTGCTGACACACTCCAGCCACATGAGGTCTAGCATTGTCTTGCATTAGGAGGAACCCAGGGCCAACCGCACCAGCATATGGTCTCACAAGGGGTCTGAGGATCTCATCTCGGTACCTAATGGCAGTCAGGCTACCTCTGGCGAGCACATGGAGGGCTGTGCGGCCCCCCAAGAAATGCCACCCCACACCATGACTGACCCACCGCCAAACCGGTCATGCTGGAGGATGTTGCAGGCAGCAGAACGTTCTCCACGGCGTCTCCAGACTCTGTCACGTCTGTCACATGCTCAGTGTGAACCTGCTTTCATCTGTGAAGAGCAAAGGGCGCCAGTGGCGAATTTGCCAATCTTGGTGTTCTCTGGCAAATGCCAAACGTCCTGCACGGTGTTGGGCTGTAAGCACAACCCCCACCTGTGGACGTCGGGCCCTCATACCACCCTCATGGAGTCTGTTTCTGACCGTTTGAGCAGACACATGCACATTTGTGGCCTGCTGGAGGTCATTTTGCAGGGCTCTGGCAGTGCTCCTCCTGCTCCTCCTTGCACAAAGGCGGAGGTAGCAGTCCTGCTGCTGGGTTGTTGCCTTCCTACGGCCTCCTCCACGTCTCCTGATGTACTGGCCTGTCACCTGGTAGCGCCTCCATGCTCTGGACACTACGCTGACAGACACAGCAAACCTTCTTGCCACAGCTCGCATTGATGTGCCATCCTGGATGAGCTGCACTACCTGAGCCACTTGTGTGGGTTGTAGACTCCGTCTCATGCTACCACTAGAGTGAAAGCACCGCCAGCATTCAAAAGAGACCAAAACATCAGCCAGGAAGCATAGGAACTGAGAAGTGGTCTGTGGTCACCACCTGCAATACCAGTCCTTTATTGGGGGTGTCTTGCTAATTGCCTATAATTTCCACCTGTTGTCTATTCCATTTGCACAACAGCATGTGACATTTATTGTCAATCAGTGTTGCTTCCTAAGTGGACAGTTTGATTTCACAGAAGTGTGATTGACTTGGAGTTACATTGTGTTGTTTAAGTGTTCCCTTTATTTTTTTGAGCAGTGTATGATTTATGAATTACTTAGATATCCCATTGATAAATGCTAAATGGTTATCATTAAACATTATTTATGCTTAATGAATTTTCTTAAATAAAATGGGTTTGTGTTTACTTCTTAATAATTTAGAGGGTAGAGAGTGTCCTTTGTGAGGACAAACAGCCTTCATTAACCATGTTGTAGTTTACCCATGCTTTTACAGTTGATCAAAACACGTTGCTTTACTACTGTTCACAGCAAGGGCCCTTAAACATAGAGCCTGGAGGAAGGGTGCTGTGTGTGCCAACAAGCTTTTACACATCTTGAGCCGGTCCAATAGAAAGAGCTATGACGCATAAAAAGCCGGAGAATGTATAAATTGATGACCTAAGTCAATCTCAATATTGCCTTATTCATCCATGCCTACATTTAACCCCTAATACTCTTAAGATGAAAGGCAGCATGATCAACAATGGAGGGCTGATCTTATTCAAAAAAGTAGTTTGTTCCATTCAGAATATCTGTTGATATTATATTACTGTCTTCAGTTAATATCTTGAACTCATCCACATCTTTTCTCACTATGCCTCAATTGGTACTGCTCTGCTTTAAGCCACCTAGTGGAGCGAAGTGGTAATGGTTCTGCTATAACGAGAAAATAACTGTCACTCAGTTGGTTTCTCTCTGGTGTTCTCTGTTTCACCAACATGTTTACAATGAAAGCTAAACAAGACCGCCTGTCATTCCAGGCCAACTTGTGTTTCGTGGACATCGACAACCACTTCATCGAGCTGCCAGAGGACCTTCCTCAGTTCCCCAACAAGCTAGAGTTCATCCAGGAGATCTCCGAGGTGCTGTTGGCATTCGGCGTGTCTCCAGAGGGAAACCCGCACCACAGCCAGGGTCAGGCCAAACATCGGTGCTTACGCTCCACCGACATGGTCACGGACAGACGCAACGGCAACCTGGCCAGCTCGCCCCTCAACTCCTACCTGCTGAGGGAGAACGAGACCATCGCCAGACTGCAGGCCCTGGTCAAGAGGACTGGGGTCAGCCTGGAGAAGGTGAGAGCAGGGCCACGGTCATCCGTTTGACTGGAACATATTATTCTAGATACATAGTCTGCATATACACTGAGTGTACAAAACATTAATAACACCTGCTCTTTCCATGATATTGACTGACCAGGTGAATCCAGGTGAAAGCTATGATCCCTTATTGATATCACTTGTTAAATCCACTTCCATCAGTGTAGATGAAGGGGAGGAGACAGGTTAAAGAAGGATTTTTAAGCCTTGAGACAATTGAGACATGAATGGGCAAGACAAAAGATTGAAGTGCCTTTGAACGGGGTATGGTAGTAGGTGCCAGGCGCATCGGTTTGTGTCAAGAACTGCAACGCTAGTGGGTTTTTCACGCTCAACAGTTTCCCGTGTGTATCAAGAATGGTCCACCACCCAAAGGACATCCAGCCAAATTGACAGAACTGTCACACTCTTTTGAAAATGACTAAGGTGTTTGTAGAGCAAAGATACTGTAGTGCTGGGAAAGGCAGTCTATGAGCTGCCCATGTAAGGTTTCACCTCATCAGCTGCTGCCTGCCAGCTCCAAGTGTTCTGTGTTCAGCCCTGGTGACGGAGGACGTCTACTACATTGCCATCAACAGAAAATTGGCGCCCATACAGAACCTAATTGCCATCTGGTTTGAACACGACACAGAGGGCCGTTGGTAATATATGGTAATGTTTCAGCAAAATCACATTACAGACCAGTGAATGGATAAATTAGCTTTTAACTACCGAGAGGAGGTCTCTCCAACTCGCCATATCTCTAGGAGCCCACAGTAAGCAGCTTATGGACTAGTAGGGGCTAGCGTTAGCTTTCTCTGAAGAGATTGCCCTGCCCTGGTAGTCTGCTTTTAGTGCCCCAATTAGTGGGTAAGGCTTCAGGTAGGGTCATTGTGGCCATGTCCCACATTAAGGTAACCACCTGATTTAGGATCAGTGATGTAGAGCAATGAATTAGAGGAGGGCTCAGTGGGTCACATTCCAGCCATCTGATCTGGGCTTCGTAGCCATTACACATCTTCAAGTCTGTGCAACACGTATAGGTGACTCACTCACTGTGTCCTTTTGTCCTGCTCTTGCATGTTGAGATCTGCAACTGTGTCACACTTTGATTGTAACAGAGGAATGTGTGTGTTTTCAGTTTTTTTTTCTCAATAAATCAAAACATCTCAGACTTCCTCTCCCATGCCCCTATCACTGCTCCAGCAGCCTGTGCTAACATGGAGATAAGATCATGTGTTAGAAACCCATACCCTCTATGGCAGGAGTAGGCAACTAGAATCAGCCGCCGGCCGATTTTTGTCGGAGCGGATGTTCGGGGGGCCGGAACATAATTATAATAATTTGTACACATTGACCACAATTTGTACACATTGACCACAACTAAGCCCAAGAATCTCAAATATAACATATATTTTGATTTGTTGAACACTTTTTTGGTTACTACATGATTTCATATGTGTTATTTCATAGTTTTGATGTCTTCACTATTATTCGACAATGTAGAAAATAGTAAAAATAAAGAAAAACCCTTGAATGAGTAGGTGTGTCCAAACTTTTGACTGGTACTGTATATCTATATTTTATAAACTTCACTCATTGGTTGGTTTTGGCCCGCGGGCCGCCTGTTGCCGACCCCTCACTCTCTCTATTTTTCTGTACTGTGTTTTCCTGACCCCCTGTGTTTCCTCCCCCTCTCCCTCTTCCAGCTGGATGTGAGGGAGGATGCCAGCAGCAACAAGGACCTGAAGGTGCAGTGTGATGAGGAGGAGCTGAAGATGCACCAGCTCAACATCCAGGTGCGAGAGGTCTTCGCCAACCGCTTCACCCAGATGTTCGCCGACTACGAGGCGTTTGTCATCCAGCCCAGCCAGGACAAGGAGTCCTGGTTCAGCAACAGGGACCAGATGCAGAACTTTGACAAGGTGAGATCAGGGACTGGATTCCCTATATAGTCCACTACTTTTGACAAGGGTCCCTAGGGCTGTTGTCAAAAATAGTGCACTATATAGGGAATAGGGTGCCATTTGGGATGCAATCCCACTCATGACACTGAAACATTCATTTGAGTGGAAGTCTTCAGTAGTCTTTAAAGCTTTTCATATTAATTAGCCCCCAGGAGTCCTCACTTCATTTTGTGATGTGATTTTTGTCCCTTCCAGGCCTCCTTCCTCTCTGACCAGCCTGAGCCCTACCTGCCCTTCCTGTCCCGTTTCCTGGAGACTCAGATGTTTGCCTCCTTCATCGATAGTAAGATCCTTTGCCATGATGACGAGGACAAGGAACACACATTGAGGGTGTTTGACTTCCGCGTGGACAAAATCCGCATGCTGAACGTGCGCACGCCCACTCTGCGCACCTCCATGTACCAGAAGTGCACCAATATCGACGAGGCGGGTAAGAAAAGAGGAAACCCATTTTCACACCGATACTATTAAAGGATCATTGTCTCAGATGGTGCAAGATACTTGTATGTTTTTAAGACACACATGTCTCAAATCGTTCCTCACTGATTTATTGTAACCTTTCTTTGCTAACAGACGTAACTGTTCTCGTTTTCAGACAAACTCCTTAAAAAGCGATATGAGAAAATCGATTTTGTCTCCCCTGAACCTCACTCCATCGGGTTAGAGAACTACAAGGCTCACCTTAGTAATAATCCGTCCTTATTTCCCCTTGGTGGCAGGTTATTGTTTGTGCTTGCAATACATTATGGGAACAATAAGATTAGAGGGCATAGGTTTTTCTTCTACTCTGTCTTTGGGAACAGTCAGTAGCACCTGGAATAATTCATGTGAAGATTAATTTTTTCCATTAACTATAGATTATTTCAAATTCCTCTCTGTAATCGTATGATTCATTGAATGCATTTCAGTTATGTACTAACCTAATACATTACACAGTTATCTACACAGTTGTAATAGTCTTAACTATGTAGCCTGCTGTCATTGGTGCTGATGATGTTGAGGGTTGGGTCAGGTTAGGGATGCAAAATTCCGATAACTTTCCAAAAATTCCCAGTTGGAAGATTCCCGGAATCAGAAGGGAATAAGCAGGAAATCATGAATCCTCCAACCAGGATTTCTGAAAAACCTGACAATTTTGATAAGGTTAATGGAATTTTGCAACCCTAGGTCAGGTGATGATAACTCACAGCATGGAGGTGTGGTGGTGAGGGTAAGGAGTCAGAGATGAGATGTGGAGTGGTGAATCTATGTGACTCCTCAGTGCTATGACTCATAGGCACTCACAGAGTGTCTTAACGATGACATAAGACTGTTAAATCCTCCATGACGGTTGGTGCTAAACGATCTGCTTTGACAGTACCTCATCCTCCTCCCCTCTCTGTATCACCCCAGAGAAGGCCATAGAGATGCGGGTGGTTAAGATCGACCACACGGCACTGCATCCCCACCTGCTGGATATGAAGATTGGCCAGGGTCGCTACGAACACGGCTTCTTTCCCCGGCTGCAGTCTGACGTGCTCTCCACTGGACCCATCAGCAACAAGTGAGGATCACACCTCCGCAAGAGACACTGATTTACAAACTGAAGAAATATGTTTGTTTTGTCTCCATCTTTGCTATTTGGCTTTCGTGTCTTTCTAAGTGAAGTTATTTTGTTTGTATGTTAGATGGGCGAAGAGGAGTGCTCCAGCACAGTGGAGGAGGAAGGACAGACAGAAACAGCACGCTGAACACCTTTACCTGGACAACGACCAGAGAGAGGTGAGAGGACATCAAGCAGCCCTAGGAAAATGGGATTAACATTCCCAAACCATATTCACATGGATTTTGTCTCTCTGTTTTTGTGTTATTGTTAGTTTCTTGTCGATTTCTTCCTCACTCTTCTTCATGGTTTGCGGTATTCACTTCTAAATCTCTAACGTCTGGAACAATTGAATTAAAGTCTTGTTTGTCCATTATCTCTGTTACTCTCTCCCTCAATTATTTTCTCTTGGCCTAACCTCTCTTTCTGTTTCTGTTTATCTCCCTCTGAAACCTACTGTCTTCCTCACATCTACCTACTTTCTCTTACACACTCTCTCTTTGGTCTCTCTCTCTCTCTCCATCTCACACACACGCTCCCAGCATGTGGAGTGTTTGTTCCCGGAGCTGCAGCTCCTGCTGTTTCTAGACTACTACTGGCTCTCGCAGTCCTTCAGGCCCTGTCTAAAGTCTGTGACTGTGGATGTGGTATGTGTTGGCAGTGGGTGGGGCCTGAGCCTCACACTACGTCCACATGGCCCCTCCCCCCATGTGGGTCCTCACTCCCTCCTCCTCCCAGCATCACAGCTTTACCTTATACTCCAGATCACTTTCCAGGGTTTCTTCTCAGGTTTAGGGTTTCACTTTAGGGTGCACTTAACTCAACATTAAGAAAGCAATATTTAGATAGATTTGACAGCATCCAGAAAACACATGGCACTGACACACCTCCCAGGATGGATGTTGAGGTCAGAAAGGTAAAGGACAGAAACACATCATCCATCATGAAATGACCTCAGTACAGGCAGCTCAGCTCATTATACAACTGACTCAGAGCTCCTCCCTCTCCCTCCTCTGGAATGATCAATCCCTCACTGTAGTAGTTACCAGAAATCTGTCCACTGTATGCACTGTATACATTCTGTGGTTGGTTGCCCAGTGATGTGACCCTCTGTGTTTATGTGATGATGACCATTGAGCCAGATTGATTACTATCCCTTGGTGTATAGCCTACTCCACGTGTGTCCTCTCTGACCCTGTCCTCTCTGACCCTGTCCTCTCTGTCTCATAACAGAAATACATCCAGGAGGCCAGGAACCTGGGCACTACCATCCGGCAGCCCAAGCTGTCCAACCTCTCCCCCTCAGTCATCGCTCAGACCAACTGGAAGTTTGTGGAGGGTCTGCTGAAGGAGTGCAGGAATAAGGTACAGTAAATACTAGTCTACATCTCACTCTTACTCAGACATAAAACGATTGCAATGACCACTGCAGTAGACTATCACATGGATATTGAGATACGACACCTTCAGTGAGTCTACATTAGTTTCAATGTCACTCAGAAGTATTCTGATGTCAATGACCATTGCGGTAGACTATCACTTGGATATTGATATCCAACACCTCTAGTGTCAACCATCTGGCCTCCAGAGATGGTAATCTCCCTATATGGTGATGTGTGTCCCTCCAGACCAAGCGCATGCTGGTTGAGAAGATGGGCAGGGAGGCGGTGGAGCTGGGTCATGGGGAGGTCAGCATTACAGGCGTGGAGGAGAACACACTTATCGCTTCCCTCTGTGACCTGCTGGAGAGAATCTGGAGCCACGGGCTGCAGGTCAAACAGGTCAGTACACACACACACTCACACACACACTAAGTATGATATAAAAACAGTATATATACACACTAACACACATGTATGCATTTAGGTGCATTCAATGCACATTCATTCATTCCCGCATCTCCATCTTCATCTGCCAGGGTAAATCTGCCTTGTGGTCCCACCTGCACCACTATCAGGAGAGCAAAGAGAAGACGGATGCAACGCCAGCCGGTTTGGGTCCCCCAGGTAAGCCACTCATTGAATCCTGAAATGTGATAAATGGACGGTGATGTAAAGCCATAACCACATCCCTCTCTCTCCTCCCCACATCAGGTCTCATCCACAACACAGAGAGACGCAAGTCTGACGCTGGCGCTGCCTTGCCCCCTCTCAAGGTATCCCTGATCAGGGACATGAGGTGAGTCTCCTCATCCATTCACCAGGTCTCCCACAGTATCAGTATCAGTATCTTCAGATGCTCTACCTCCCGTATAGACACTATTTGTCAAGTATCCTCGTGAATATACATTTCAAGTCATATGGTCTTGAAATTATGGATGATTGTAAGGGGAACGTTGCAAATGAAACTATACTATTCTGCCTGTGTTGATTGTCCCTTCTGTAGTGGCAGAAGCGGTTCAAATGTATGCCTTCGTACCTCTACGTACTTCTTTGAAAATGACCATTTCGAATCAAGGTGAGATAATGATTGATTGATCATACCGCAGAATGCAATGATTTCAAAGTGTTTTCACTGCCATCTTGTGGCCCACTGATGAAAAACACTTTCAGTCACAACAAAACATTATCAATGATTCAGGACCATATGTAGTGGAAAAATACTGACATCAGCCTCATAGCCATGCATCTCAAGCTTTGCAGCAGGCATAAACACTTGATTTCCAGCTATGTTTAAAAAATATGTATAATATATACATATATACACCAGTGTTTCCTCTGGGAAAATGTGTAGCAATGGGGGGAAAGGGACTGAGGAGCTCAGTTCTGGTGTCTTTTTAAAAGGACATTCTACTCCAAAATGAAATAAAATAAGTATGCTGACACCATCTAAAATAGAATTTCCACCTCCAGAAATTAGCCCAATAACACATTGGTAAAGTTATTTGAACATATTGGGCCATGTACAGTATATAGCGTATGCATGGTCCATATTATCACATGCATATTATCAGGTATGCTATTAGCAATAAACATTATCACCTTTAGCCCAACTAATGCAGCAAAGTGCAAATGCATAGGCTGAAGCATGGGGTTGCCTATCTGCATTTACCCTATTGGGCTAATCATTAGCCAGATCTCAAATGTGATCTTTTAACTAGTTATTGTCATATTGATGAATTTTATGTCCCAAAAAACGTGCATAAACACTGAATATAATGTAGGCCTACCTGTTAGGGTAACTTAGGGTAACTCGCCAATGGGGGTAAAAAGCCCCCTGCCTGTACTTCTCACAGAAACCACTTCATGTCACAATTTTCCCCCCAACACTTTCCCTGGTTTCCACTACACTTGCTCAACAAAAAATATGATCTGTCTCATCACAATTTTAAAAGTAATTCCAAATAAATAATTTTGATGTAGCGAGGCTTTGTACCCCAAGTCACCCTACAATTGACCCGTGTTACATTTAGCCCCACTCTCCCCTATGCACTCACTGCCCATATTTAGGAGTTGAGAAATAAATAAAGTAGGAATGGAAAGCTGGGATTCCCCTCTTTATAACAAAAACCATTAAAACTGCTGTTTAGCATAGAACACAACAACAAGCCAACTAGGTAAATAGATAAACTATTCTACTATGGGGTTGTTAGATTTTTCTATGAATTACTCGTTTTGTTTGCAGAGGAAAAGTACAATGTTCTAGCATCTTCAAAATGCACCTCAGCAGAAATATCTTTTCATGTTCCATATTTTTTGGTTTGCGTGGCGGCAAATGATTTTGCCGTGGCGCAGCACCACAGCAAAATGAGTGCAGAGGAAACACTGATATACACACTGTACAGCATATACTGAATGCTTAGCCTTCCATCTTTGTGCTCTAATTGATCAGACTTAACCTACATTCCTCATGGTCCTCATGTCTGGCCCCTCATGTCTGGTCCGAATGCTATACTAGCAGTGTCGATTTTAGCGGACGTAGTCAATATAACTATTTGTTCAGCACTTTTGAAATGTACAGCGACAGAATTCAGAACATAGGCCGTTCTTACAGTATCCTCCCTGTAAACCAAGTCAGAACCGTAGGATAAATAAAGGGGGCATATAAGCAGACAATGAAAGCTCTTACAATATTCAAAGATTACATTTCTCTAAAACAGGCTATAGGCTACATGTGCACCACCAAGTCAGAACAGTAGGCTAAGTTATGAGGGGGAAAGGGACCAAATTATTAGGGTGAGGCACATGGGCTACTAACAGCTTACTACATAACTTACACTTAGTATTACTTTCTTATCTACAGTATACATATCTCCCTGGCATATTACATCATTTATGCAGCGGCATACAATACATTTTTGGACTCACCTTGTTGTGCTGTGCTCACTTGAACAGGAAGGTGGCGCGGCGGTCCTTGTGGGGAAATTTTGTCATCAAACTTTGTCATCAAAGTCTGGCATTCTCTGGTGCTTTCAAGACCATGACGTCAGTGATCTTCAGGTCGGAGCTCTAGAAATAAGTCCTAGTTCCCAACTTGGAATTCCGAGTTGGATAACCGTTCAAAACGTTCCCAGTTGTCTTGAACTCACTGAAGTCTGAGATTTCCCAGTTCTGAGTTTCCAGTTGTTTTGAACTCACTGAAGTCTGAGATTTCCCAGTTCCGGGTTTCCAGTTGTTTTGAACGTGGCAGAAATCATGCTGGATTGACAACATTAATGTTTATCCTTTTAAGCTTGGAAAAGAGACCCTTAAACCCAGACATGGACCGCACACCCACTCCACTGAATAGCAGGCTAGTGATTGCTTTGCAACACTTGCAGTTAGCCACTGATTCCTTCAAAACCACTCATTGTTGAATTTGCGATTTCCAACGTGTTGTGTAATGTTTATGGCCGATGAGCACCGATACATTTTATCTATAATTTGTCTTCATATGACAAGGATTGAAAAGGATTTGCCAGTAGATTGTTGACATGATTCATGATGATGACTGCTTGTCTAGCTTGCTAGCTAATATTTTGAAAGTATGATGTTGACATGATCAGTCCAATCAAAGCTACGGTAGATATAATGTGATTTGAAGTCATTTTATCTGTGGCCAATGACCTTGAGCCTTCTTGGATGGGCACTTCTAATGTAACTGGCAGCACCCAAGGGGCTTGACTTTTTGAGCTCTCCCCGTAGATTTTGCGGTGACATAGTTTTCCCCATGAGTGACAGAACTCTGAGCCAAACACGGCGCAACTAGAGAACATTAACAACCCCTATACTCCGTATTTTCCGCTGGCTGCCCCACCAACACAGAAAGCACTGAGCTAGGCTGAAACACCTGCATTTTGGAGCTGCCTTACTCAAGAAAGCAAAAAAGAGACCAAGTTTGTATGCGTCTTCATTAACTCAATGATTGTTTGCAAACTGATATGTGACATGTATTAATGCCAAAATAACATGAAAAACAGGCAACAACATTTATATATAAATATATATATATATATATATATTTTTTTTTTTATAGCTAAACAGGTGGGGCTCAAAACCCCACCTGACCTGAATGACGGGTCGCCACTGTATACCAGTATGATTGTTCTGAAACACAACCACACTAGTTCATTTAGCAGACACTTTTATCCACACTAGTTCATTTAGCAGACACTTTTATCCACACTAGTTCATTTAGCAGGCACTTTTATCCACACTGGTTCATTAAGCAGACACTTTTATCCACACTAGTTCATTTAGCAGACACTTTTATCCACACTAGTTCATTTAGCAGACACTTTTATCCACAGTAGTGCTCAGCCAGGCTGAGAGGAATCCTGGAGTAGGCAATAGTTTATGAGATGCATTATGTGTTAAGGCAGTCAGAGACCATTGTCATGTCTACAGTGCACCATAGCCAGTGGTGTTGAGTCATGCAGGACGTCATTCCTGGTGTGGTGTGAAGTAGGTGGTAAAGAGAACTGGGCTAATCTGTGTGACAGCATGTTACTTCCAGCCTGATTCCCCTGCAGGCCCCTGCAGACCAAGCCAGGGAGAGCGGGGTCTGGCTCAGGGCAATACCAGGCAGCTGTGCAGTAGTCTGTTGTAGAAGTCTACTCTGATCACATGTCTGTACAGACACACACGTCTTCTTTCCAAGGATCCAGAATTTTCCATTTATGCTTTTTCATTTGTGCTTTGTCGCATTGATATACGAGCACATTTTAATTGATAAATATTTATATTTGGGTATCTTTACTTTAAATGGACAATAAAGGTTGACCAGGTTGCTTCATTCTACATATCGACTTTCATATTTACCTTGCTGTACTCTTCATTATTCTACATTGTTCTCATTTCTATTTCTGTTCTACAGGAGGTAGATTTGTGTAGTCAGTCTGCAGATTACAGATAACCATTGTTTTTCTTACAATACCATTCATGCAATAACAATCTGCATTGTGAATGTTGATATTTTGCTCTGTTGCCATGGGAAACAGAGTGGAGTGGAGGAAATTGGGTTAATTCGTGAGAGTGAGGGGAGAGGGGGAGGAAAAGGGGGGATGTGAGAGGAGGAGGGGTGCATAGGGAGCACTTATAGCGTAGACAGTTCAGTGCTCACTGGCAGAGGTGGAGTGGAAGGGAATGTGTCTGGACATGGAGGGCATGATAGTGGCTGGGAGCGATGACAGGAGGCTGGCTTAAACACCAGGGAGTCTGGGGCTGGCTAAGGCTTCTTCCTGGCTGGGCTGACTACCCCTCTCTCAGCCCTGCATGCTCTGGAATCCAGGGCCGTGGTGAAAACAACATGCAGCAGACATCTATCACCTTGTTCAGAGGGACTGTCGCTGCTCTTCCATCTTCTCATATATTAGGTTTGGGGTTCTGTGCTCACCTTGGCCAAAGGATGCAAAACATGCTACAATATTATAGACCATTTCTGAAAGGATGACTGTTTGTGTATGTGTGTATATGTGCATTTGTGTGTGTTTTTCTCCTCTGACCTCTGTGCTGTGTACTGTATCCTCCGTAGACACATCCAGAACATTGGGGAGATCAAGACAGACGTGGGCAAGGCCAGGGCCTGGGTGAGGCTCTCCATGGAGAAGAAACTGCTGTCCAGGCACCTCAAAAAGCTGCTATCTGACCATGAACTTACAAGGTGAGGAAAACAACAAGGACTAGTATACAACGAGCATATCGAGCTAAACACAAATGTTTTTATAAGAGCCTCTGCCTCAGTAATTGGGATAATACCCCATTCCCTTTAGGTCAGTCTCCTCATTCATCCTCACTCATTTATATTGGAAGGTCCCACTCAGTCTCATACACATGAATCAACCTGATGTCTGAAAACTATGCATGTATAATATATGAGCTCTTTTGACAGATCCAAACGTCATAGTACAATCACCTATTAAACATTTACAATTGTTTTCATAATTGATGAGATGGTGGTGAAGTGGGTCACGTTCAGGGAGATTCATTATGGAGGTATTGCATTGGGACCATTCCTTTAACATTCTCCAGTTGTTTACCAAGGAAAACACATAAATCAGCTATTGAATCAGCCTTTTAGGCTCCAGACTTTTTTATTGTTCAATCTATAATCATTACATCATATGCTAAACTGATTTGTTTTTGTGAAGTTTTTTGTTGCTTTTGTTTCTTTTGCAGGAAACTATACAAGCGTTATGCTTTTCTGCGCTGTGACGATGAGAAAGAGCAGTTCCTGTACCACCTCCTGTCCTTCAACGCTGTGGACTACTTCTGTTTCACTAATGTCTTCACCACCATCAGTGAGTGCCAGCAAATACCATACAACCTGGCCACGACACTGAACACCATGTAACCAGAAGCTGGGTAGACTTCATTCAATTAGAGTAATAGATTCATTAGACTTCATTCCTGGCTAAACCGTTTTCCTGGATTTGAGATGCTTGCTGAGAAATATACTGAAGACAGAGGTAGCTCTTCTTGTGACCAGACTGTACTTGACTGAGTGATTTCAGGTTTCCCTCTCTTCTCTGTCCCACAGTGATCCCATACCATGTGTTGGTGATTCCCAGTAAGAAACTAGGAGGCTCCATGTTCACAGCCAACCCCTGGGTGTGTGTGTCTGGGGAGCTGGCTGAGACCGGGGTGCTCCAGGTCCCCAAGCACACTCAGGAGATCACCTTTGAGGTTGGTGCTCCCCTCAAGATTTAATATTCTTGGTATTGATAATAATATCAAGATATATTCACCTTAACATGACCTTTGCCCTTTGCCTTCTCTCTCTGTCACAGTGCCAGAACCTGGGCAAGCTGACCACAGTGCAGATGGGCCATGATAACTCAGGCCTTTACGCCAAGTGGCTTGTGGAGTATGTTATGGTCCGGAATGAGATCACAGGGCATGCTTACAAGTGAGTGAAAGATTTGGTAGCAGCTGCCTTATGCTAGAGATTTCAGTGGCATCTACTCACAAGAAAGACCCTGTTGAAGCTTTGGCTAACTGTTATATTGTACTGTGTGTGTTTGTGTGTGTGTGTGTGTGTGTGTGTGTGTGTGTGTGTGTGTGTGTGTGTGTGTGTGTGTGTGTGTGTGTGTGTGTGTGTGTGTGTGTGTGTGTGTGTGTGTGTGTGTGTGTGTGTGTGTGTGTGTGTGTGTGTGTGTGTGTGTGTGTGTAGGTTCCCGTGTGGCCGGTGGCTGGGGAAGGGGGTGGACGATGGCAGTCTGGAGAGGGTCCTGGTGGGAGAGCTAGTGACACCAAACTCAGAGAATGAGGACAGAATGTGTCGTACGCCCCCCATGCAGCAGTCCCCTGGGATGATGAGGAGGTTCGTCACCATCTCACCAAACAGCAAACCAAGTGAGTGACCATTCAAATACACTGCAAAAATAGACAATAATAACCAATAATCTTCAACAAGGGACTGCACACACCGAACCGAATGCCGTTCGTCTGCAGTTCTTTCACCGTGGTGTGTTTTAGGGACCACACTCGGTTTGCGAATTACGGCCGGCACTCTGTTCAGAGGTACTCTCGGCCGGCAAACGCTACCGGTGTGTCCGTGCCTTTAGATCACTTTTGAGGGTCTTGTGTCTGCTGGCATGGACAGATATTGTCTGACTCTTTCCCATTATCCAGAGTTGAACACTGGTCAGATCCAAGAGGGAGTGGGAGAAGCCATCAATGGGATAGTGAAGCACTTCCACAAGCCAGAGAAGGAGGTGAGAGACACAACCCCCCGCCACATTGTCTATTATTCATCACAGTGAAGGAGACAGTGGGTCCTCTGTCTGTACACTGTCTGTACACTGTCTGTACACTGTCTGTACACTGCAGGCAACACTGATCATAGTCTCACTCACATGTGTTCCAAATGAACCGTTTCATATGGCCACAACTGATGTGTTGGACCAGGGTGCTTTGAAAAGAGACAATATCAGTCACACTCTTTTTCTTTCCCTGTCTGTTTTTCTATAGAGGGGCAGTCTGACCCTTCTGCTGTGTGGGGAGTATGGTCTAGTCTGGGCTTTAGAGCAGGTGTTCCAGCATGGCTTCAAATCCCCACGCCTCTTTAAGAATGTCTTCATCTGGGACCTCTTAGGTAAAGCCTCCAATACACAACCATTACACCTGAATATATACAGTATCTTCCGTGCCATGCTAATGGATGAGGTTGCTCTTATCGATGTCTTTTGTCTGTGATTTCTCCTTATAGAAAAGTCACAAGTGTACTTTGAGAGTGCTGAGCAGAGGGAGGTGACTCCAGATGAGAACTGGCAAACCAGAGTACGCCACTTCTGCCGCTTCATGCGGGCCATCAACAGCACATCTAGGAACATAGGCAAGGATGGGAAGTTCCAGATGCTGGTGTGTCTGGGTGCCAGGTAATATCTCCTCTGTAGCCTCACAAACACACACAGAACAACAGCTATCATCAGGAACATTTTAATGGGAATTCATTGTACAGCACTAAATGTCCTGGTCAAAAGGGCAAATGAGATTGTTTGAGATGTTTTACAAGACATCTTCAATTCAACTGAAAGAGAGGTGTTTTCATTATCTCTCTAATAGCAGCACAGCATTTATCAATGCGATAACAGAGTGGGCAGCTTCGTCCTTTTCTGTAGCGCTAGCGTGATCCCTCCTCCGCCTCCTGCTTCAGTTATTCTCCCTCACACTGTGTGTCTGCCTATCCTGTTGGGCATTGTATGAGTGTGTGTGTATTTGTGGAGGTTGTATACATAGAAATACAATTCAATTTTTATGGTTGTATAGTCCCACCTTAAGCTTCCACACACTAGTTCAAAATGTACAGTATATATCCTACTAGTTGGATATTGATTAAGGCAGCCCCCCGCACCTCTCTGATTCAGAGGGGTTGGGTTAAATGCGAAAGACACATTTCAGTTGAATGCATTCAGTTGTACAACTGACTAGGTATCCCCTTTCCTTTTCCTTCGTTATGACAACTCAGGCTTCCTCTTTCTCTCTCTCAACCCTTTGTGGCAGAACAGGGCTCAAATGCACCTGCCACTTCAATGAAATACCTTCTCTTTGTTCTTTGTCAGAAATCTTTTTAAGTGGCACATAGCGAGACCAGACATGCCTAAATGCAACGTAAATAATACCTCAGTCATAACCAAGCTTGAGCCCTTCCTATCCTGTCTTTTAGCAGGTATGAGGATTTACTAAAAAAGTTCCCTGAAGTCAGTCTGTTAAACTTCCTGTTTCTCTCTGCTCTTCCTAGGGACCATTTGTTACACCACTGGATCGCTCTCCTCGCAGACTGTCCAATCACGGTGCAAATGTACGAGGACACAGCACTGATAAAGGACTGCTCATTGGTAAATTCTCTGATCAGAGTGCTACAGACTTTGCAGGAATTCAACATTACCCTAGAAGCTTCACTTGTCAAAGGGATTGGTATCTAGGCCGTCCTTCGTTTGCACCAATTGGACCTGACTAAGGAAGACTGTTAGGGACCACTAAAGAACAATTAAACCTTTTTATGCGGAAAGAGACTTGAACAATTAAGGCACGATTTCTGGCTTATATTAAAGCTACTGTTACATTTGCCATATATTAAATGCAATGAGCCTTTCAAAATGTGTTGTTATTTCTATCCTCAACAATGTTGCTGTTAGACATTAAGAATATGTTTTCTATTACGATCCATGATTTTCACATTGTTGAAGAAGATAACCCACCTGTTCTATACTGCTTTATTGAAAGCTAAATATTTTCATTGTTATTGTGAACTGCTGACAATGGCTATATTCTAAAAAGGAAAACAAGGAACAAAAATTGTTAATATATTTTCGGAGAAGAACAGTATTATTTTGATATGTCTGTCAAGTTGCTTGCTCTGTTCTAATTCTAACTGTCATAATGCAGAGCTTGAAGCAAATGATGTAGAAGTATGCTTTATAAGTATGAATATGACATGGTATAGATGTTTGTGAAGGGTGGAAAACTGATTCACCTACATCAATATGACAGTGTGTAAGTTTGGATCAATCCCCCTGGAAGTACCGTAGTATGCAACTCTTCTATATGGAATAACTTGGCCTAAGAAGAGGCTCCTGGCTCCCCCCGTGAATAAGATAATGTATCGTATGCTAGTGATGCACAGTATGTATTCAGTTGGAGAAGTATCAGTATACGGCCATGTCAATGCTTCACACTTGACACACAACTCTTCAACAGTACAGTACTCATCATAACCATGACTTGGAAAGTGAGTCATTTATAAAATGACAGCCTTCATGTAAATACCTGTAACCAGTGCATCCTTCTTTCCAACAACTTCTCATTATTCCTCACCTGTTCTTCCCATTCCTGGCAGGTTTACAACATCATGTCTGTTCAGTAGGGAAAATTGTATGAGCTTATTGCCAGTTAAATTCATAATGAGTGGTACATATGGTTGCTATAAAAGGCCAGATTCAAAATAGAGCAAACTATTCTCCTCTGAACTGTTGGCGTTTCTGCTATGCAATATAATCCACATCACACAAAAAAATCAACCCAAGATCTAGATGAGAATCATTGGACCTCGTCCATTTTTCTTACTGTGCAGCATATGATGATGAAAAACAACAGCAGTTTGATAGAAGTAGGTGTGAAGGATGTCTTTCCTGTGCCAACGTCTGGATTGTGTTGGTTGTACTATTCCATGTACAATCGACATGAGCATCTTGGGAGATATATTTTTGTTTTTCAATACTGATTTATTGACATAGCCGTATAATGTAGTGTTTACTAAGTGAGGAAATGTGTACAGTGTAAAAAATATATAAAGAATAAAATTACAGAAATGCATTAATATGGATATGTTTATTATATTTTTATTATAGGATTATAACTGACTGGAATGGGTACACTATAAATTGCTATATGGTTATTGATGGTATTGAAAGTACACTATAAATTGCTATATGGTTATTGATGGTATTGAAAACGCCCCCATGTATTTCCCATATGTACTTTAGAGCATAAAGAATAGCATTTGACCTATCAGAGAAATCAAACACTGATAACAACAACAAATGCTGGTTTTAAAATGTAAACAAACTCATTCGCGCCATTTCAGATACCTGTTTTTTTTCTTGTCCATTCATACGTTGCTGATACGATGCTTGCTGGGACATGTAGTCTCGTGAGGTGTTACTACATAGGATTAGGCGGAAAGCATTTCCATACTCACTACTACTCCCAGAATTCAATATTATTAAATACCATTGCATAGTGTGCTCCCATTGGTTGAATTTGTGTTCAAACAGACATGTTACACTCCTAATATGGTGTTTCTACGATGGGACACTTTATTTTCATGTTTTTTTATGCTAATGACATTCTAAAACCCAGCTGTATGCAGCAGTAGTAGTAAGGCATGCGCAGTGTGTAAAAAGACAACGGCGAAGATTCAAAGTTTTTGTTCGGTAAGTCCAATGTTATTTACCTTTTACATTATTTGCATTTAGAAATTAACGTAAATACTAATGTTTTACAGATATTACATTTAATTTCAGTCTGTCGCGTGCGAACTATATCAGCAAGGGGGTCATTGTAACAATGGGAGAGCATGGATGTGGAGCGTGGCGTGGTAGCTAGTTAACGTTAGCAGGCTAGCTAACAACAATAGTCAGATTGCTATTTGGCGCTCTCAGCGGGCGAACGTTTGAATTTAAAGGGAAGGAAACGATATAAATGATTGTGCGTGTTAAATATTACAATTTAATTTAAAATTATAAAACAAGCCAGTGTCGCTCAATTCACTTTTTTGTGCCGCATTTTTTTTTTATGACTTCGGCCGCTTTTTGTTTCTTCACTGAAAGGAGTTCTCCTTCCCCGCTTTTTGTTTCGGATTCCCCAAGTAACGTTAACTGAGAATCACTTTCCCGACGGGAACATATCAGTTTTAAACACAGATAAACGATCAACATTGCAATAAGAAAAGCATAGTTACTTTTCATTACCAGCGACCCACTGTTCTAATTTGTCGAGTATTTGTAGTAGCCATGTTTGCTAGCGATGGCGTCATTACATTACTAGCGGGGGTTGCCAGATGCTGCCATTCTATTTTGGTGGATTGCTTGCAAGCAACAATCATACAATGACAGTTTTGGCAATGTACCCTTGGTGTATTGTAATCTACTAAAGGGAATAGCTAGTTTGCAATAGTTGGCCAGATTTAGTTGTGTGAGTCTGTGCTCAAAAACCCATTCAACCAATTTCATCCTTTGCCAAAGGCTTTGGTTCCTGTCCCGCAAGCTTTGGTTAAAAATAGTCTACTCCAGTCAAGAAACAAAAAATGAGATGGGAGTCGCAGCCTATAACGTTACTTGTGTATGCATAATAACCGGGACGTCTAGCTAGATATAACACCTGTGGCTAAGTGATTGCCATTAGTCGGTATAGTAGCTTGCAAGATTGATAAAAGGTGTATCTAATTGCACAGAAGGAATGTTTTGTGTGTGTGCTGAGTATCGTTTTTTTTGTGTAGTTAAAATCGTCAATTAATATGAGAAAGCTTGTCTCAGGTGAAGTTATGACATCATAGATAGCTGAAATTGTAGAATAAGGCTTCTAAATGGAAATAACCCAATGTTTTGACCACATGTGGTGACCCGCCCCTTTCCACCAGGGGAAAGCATTACAACAGTAACATAACAGTGCTATTACTATTCTGCATTAAATGGATGCCATCCTTTTGTAATCTATTTGTTCTTTCTCTGTAGGTTTCCCATTGATCATCATGTTTGGTTTTCACAAGTCGAAAATATATCGCAGCCATGAAGGATGTTGCATTTGCAAGACCAAGTCCTCCAGTTCACGCTTTACTGACAGCAGCAGATATGAAGAAACCTTCAGGCTATGTTTTGGGTAAGCATTAAGTCTTAATTACATGATAACATTGCATTAATCAAATATTTCCTTTTTCGGGACGATTAAACCCTACGCACTTTTATTTCTGTATTGTATATTGTAATTCATGTTAATGCTGAGTTTGCACCAGTTTTTCCCCCGGTGATTGTATGCAATAAAAGGTCAAACGAGTGATGGTCACCAGATTGAATTAGGAAGATGGCGTACCTTTATTATTAGGATGGCGTACCTTGTTTTTTTTACTGTCTGAAGAACAGTGATGTTAACTTTGCACTGGTTCAGAATAAGATTTAATATAGAAGTGTTTCCTCTGGAAAAATGTGTAGAAGTGGGGGGGAAAGGTCACGGAGTGGGGGGGAGGAGCTCAGTTCTGGTGTCTTTTTAAAAGGACATTCTACTCCAAAATGAATTAAAATAAGTATGCTGACACCATCTAAAATATAATTTCCACCTCCAAAAATTAGCCCAATAACACATTGGTAAAATTATTTCAACATATTGGGCCATGTACAGTATATAGCGTATGCATGGTCCATATTATCACATGCATATTATCAGGTATGCTATTAGCAATACAAATTATCACTTTTAGCCCAACTAATGCAGCAAAGTGCAAATGCATAGGCTGAAGCATGGGGTTGCCTATCTGCATTTACCCTATTGGGCTAATCATTAGCCAGATCTCAAATGTGATCTTTTAACTAGTTATTATCATATTGATTAATTTTATGTCCCAAAAAACGTGCATAAACACTGAATATAATGTAGGCCTACCTGTTAGGGTAACTTAGGGTAACTCGCCAATGGGGGTAAAAAGCCCCCTGCCTGTACTTCTCACAGAAACCACTTCATGTCACAATTTTCCCCCCAACACTTTCCCTGGTTTCAACTTCTCTTGCTCAACAAAAAATATGATCTGTCTCATCACAATTTAAGGCATTCCAAAGAAATTATTTTAAGGTACTAGGCGTTGTGCCCCAAGTCACCCTACAATTGACCGGTGTTACATTTAGCCCCACTCTCCCCTATGCACTCACTGCAAATTGCAGAGCATAATGTGCTTAACCATGCTTCACCATGCTTCTGCTAAAAAATGGGGTAGTTCACGCATATTTAGGAGTTGAGAAATAAATAAAGTAGCAATGGAAAGTTGGAATTCCCCTCTTTTTAACAAAAGCCATTAAAACTGCTGTTTTTGCAATTGCAAGAATTGTGGTGCATTGACTGCTTGTCAGAATACATGTTTCCCTCCCTATGGCACTTATAGCATGAATGCGCCACTAGAGGAATATTTATCTAGCATAGAACACAACAAGACGACTAGGTAAATAGATAAACTATCTATTATGGGGTTGTTCGATTTTTCTATTAATTACATGTTTTGTTTGCAGAGGAAAAGTACATGTGGAATGTTCTAGCATCTTCAAAAAAAAATTTACATTTTTGTTTTCTTTCAAAAATGCGCCTCATTAGAAATATTTTGTCATGTTCCATATTTTTTGGGTTGCGTGGCGGCAATGATTTTGCCGTGGGGCAGCACCACAGCAAAATCAGTGCAGCAGAAACACTGATATATAAGTTCATCTTCTGTCACTGTCTGTTATGTAAAGACGTTTACTGATTTGCTTGAGGTGTTGTTGTTTTATCATGTGCTTATGTGTGTTTTCATTTCCATGATTATTTATCAAGGTTGTCAGAGGATCGTGTGGGAGACATCTGCAATGCCTGTGTGCTGTTAGTAAAAAGATGGAAAAAACTGCCAAAAGGCTCTAAGAAGAACTGGAACCATGTATGCACCATATTTTATTTTATTTTAGTTCAATGAGGATTCACTGTGATTGTTCATGATATTGATGCTATGTGGAAGTTGAGTGATTGACATGTATTATATGACATTAGGTTGTGGATGCAAGAGCTGGGCCTGGCTTCAAGCTAACCAAACCCAAGAAGATGAAGAACAGTGATGGGAAGAAGAAAAGCAAGCTGAAGAGGCTTCACAAATTCAAAAGACAAAGTAGGTCACTTGTCTTGTTAAATCAACAAAATTATAGCATATAATAGCACACCTTCAAAATGTTTTAACCATTGAGTTTTACTGCATAAGTCTTTGTTTCACTTTAGTTGTTGCCATGATGTTGCCTCTAAAACATTTACCATGAGAGAATGCCACCAAAATGGTCCTGTTTGTCCTTTCAGACTCTGATGCCCACAGCACGACCTCAAGCATGTCTCCATCCCAGTCCCCCAGTTACGAGTCAGATGACGGCTCAGACGTGGAGTCCAAACAGAGGCGCCCCACTCCTTCTGTCTTTTCCTTCCTGGACCGTTCTTACTGGAAAAGGTATGTCAATGAAGTATATGAAATTGAAGTCTGTCTGGAAAATCTAAATTTATTTATTTTAGTACTGTAATTTATCTGGGACAATTCTGCAAAAAAATGGTTTGCTTTTTGGACAAACTATTGAATGGATACTTCATCATCTTCCCTGTAGGCAAAAGGTGTGCTGTGGGATTGTCTACAAAGGGCGTTTTGGTGAGGTGATGATTGACCCACGTCTCTTCAAGCCCTGCTGCAGCTCTAAGAAGCAGGAGACGTTGGTTCCCCTTCCCGCCATTCACCCACCGCCTCTCCCGCTACCGGAGGCCCTGAAAGAGGACTGGTGATGGCTCTTGAGCACCCCCTTGGGGTGTCCATGGCACCCTACAAGTTGTCTCCAGTGGCAGACTACCCCCAAAACCATTCCCTATTAGTTCACTGTGCATTTAGACGGCTAAATGATTTTCCTATTTTTGCTTTGTTGTGTGTATTTTTTTATTTTATTATATAGAATTAATGTTCATATTTTTTTTAAAGAAAACTAAAAAGAACCAAAAAAAAATGTTTTGATAAAGGCATTAGTTGTACTATTTATAGGATGAGGAGGCAGAATTATATTTGGCCTTGAAGGGCACACTATCCAGGTCTGATTTAATTTGGTTTGCAACGTTTAAAGCTTATTTTCTGTGTTACGGTTACCAGCATTTGTATATATTATGTTCCTTTTGCCAGCATCAAGTCTGTTCTTTTTTTATTCTTTTTTTACAGCTGTCTAATTGGCAATGAAGTGTTCATGTGCTGATATGCAAGACTCTGCCAGCTAGATTTCTAAAACCAGCTTATTTGCATTGATGGAATGGACATTTGAAGTGTTTTCTTATACTTGTGTTCCCCTGACACTCAAGCAGGGGTATTAGATTTATAGCATCTTAATATATAAAGGGCTATGGGCTATGAGAGTTAGGGGTCTTCAGTGAGTTTACACAGTATGAATGGCCTTTTAAATGTATACATGCATGCGTTGTCTCACTCTTTCCCACACATTCATGGTTTGGCAAGCACTGAGTAGGATTGTACATTGTCAGATTTGTAAACACGCCGTATCATGAGCTTATCAATTGCTTTTCCAGCATTTTCATGCAAGTGAATCACATTAGATTGAGTTAACCCAAGCATGCAGAACTCATCTTTGCCTTGGAATGAAAACCAGCAATTATTTATTTGTCATTTGTATAGTCTTCCATGAAATGAAAATGCACATTTTATAACCATATGTTGAAGTGTTCTTGTATATACACTTGTGAGTGTTTTGTCCTTTTGGCCATGAGAACCATTTTAAATTACAGGATTGACAACTCTTTTTAAACCACTAAGTGTGTACAGATACGAAAATATTTAGATTGAGGCATTCTTTTATGGCATCACTTGCATTCATTGGCCAATAAGTGGCTAGCCTAATCCCCAAGTTTGTTACAACACTTCAGGAGGGTTGTGTTGGGTAAGGCACAATGCAGCAAAGATTTTGCAACCGAATAAGAAAATTAGCTTTCTGTTATTGGAAAACTTCTGGCAGTAACTCTGTTTTGTGCCTGCTGAATACCACCCATATCTTTGTCCTAGAAGATGAGTTGAAGGCCACAGGATGAAGGCAAAAGCAATACTTACACTATATGTTCTGTGTTTGTTGGCATCTTGATATTCTGTTATTGAACGTGTATTTTATGTTTTTTGTTTTGTTTTGTTCATCTACAGAAAGCAAATCAAAGCTGAGACTATGCAGACATTTTGAATGTGAGAAATGACCTAAATGTTAAAGGAGCAATGTTTGTAAGTCCATCTCCGCCTCTTATGTTATTACCAAATTGTTTTTCAGTGGTTCGTAAAAAAAAAAAAAAAAAGCTATATTTCATATTTTTCATAATCATAATGGAACTTTGCCTCAAGGGACAACATAAGTTTCTGGTTAGTGGTCGGGTCAAACCAATAAGATGTGTACCTCTGTTAAATAATGCTCAGATTGCACCGTTTTGCAGTAAGTGGCAATAATTATTATCAGTTTGTTGTCAGACATGCAGACAGGTAGTCTGAGTGCCAGTCTGTTTGTTCCATCATGCCAACTTCTTACTCATTGTCATGCCAATGAGTTTGCAAGAGCACAAACAGATCTGGCACCTGGCTAGTAGACAGGGTATCCTGTTGTGCAATGTTATTTATTTGCTGTAACTGAACTTCCATCACAGCAGAATGGTTTGTGTCAATATACTGTATGACCTTGGTTTTCAAAACACTTACTTTTGTGTTGCAGGTTAGTTGAGTATTGAAAATATGTATGTGATTCTTAAATAATGTCATTAAAAGGAGAGATGCTGCTTCCTTTTATCAAGATGGAAATTCTAAACTGTTTTTGTATATAGGGAAATGCCTTTTTATTGGCGTTTGCATGGTACATTTGATCATATGAGGTGTGCCTTATATAAGAATGAACGTTCCTTTTACATTATGAAATTCAATCTGTCATTTAATATTTATTTATTTCAAATCCATTTGTAAAACTGATGCTGTTAATTGAACTGTTAGGACCTTCAAGTCATTTTCATATTGTGCACTTTGGATTTTTTTCTTTTCTATATTGTTATTTTGTATCTCAACAACTACATTAGTTCTGTCTTGTAATAAAACACAAAATATAATTTTTGCACCTGCGTGATCTCATTTCAACCGCTGGATGGTACTCAAACCTTAACACTTGTTTAGTCACGGTAGAGATTGGAGAGAGGGTTGGTTTAATTTAGAGCAATGAATAATGCATTTTATGATGAGTTGAACTTGACCGCCTTTTTCCACTAGTTCAGTATAACAGCTCACAACTACAGTATTTTAATTTCGTCACCAGTACTCTTTAAGAAGTGACATATCTGAGAAATGCCAACCCACTTCGTGAAAGTACGCCTAGCGCCACACAGGGGAGCAGTGCGCAGAATCAATGATCATAGGTAGGCCTACGAGTCTGTTGCCCAAACCTCTCATTTTCATTTGGATAATCGAATATTGAGCGGGTAGGGCGCCTTTGATGTTGAACACTCAAAGGCGCGTGAAGTAGCTTGCGTGAAGGCTTCTTCAATATAATGCCGCATTCACGTCATGCTAACCTAGGCGGAAGAGTCGGATCCCGAGTTTCCCATTTGGAAGGTACCAGAATCAACCAATAGGAAGCTCCACGCAAATAATTACTTTCATTTTAACTCTGAGGTCCCGAGATTCCGACATTGCATGAACGCGGCATAAATCCATGTTCCAATGTCGATTGCCTATTTAATGTCGCGTTCATCTCTTGTCGGAAACTCGGTAAATGTCAGACTCGCTTAAGCTGCGTTCACATGCTAGTCGGAACTCGGAAATGTACGACTTGCTAACTCGTTGTATAAGGATGATCCCGAGTTTCCCACTTGGGAAGTAGTATCAGAATCAACCAATAGTAATCTCTAAGCAAATAACTTACGTTCATTTTAAATAACTTACGTTCATTTTAACTCGGAGGTTCCTAGTTCCGACTAGCACGTGAACACGGCATACTCGTTGTAGAAAGATTATACCCTAGTTTCCCGCTTGAGAAGTATCGCATAATCAACCAATAGGAAGCTCTACGCAAATAACTTACATTCATTTTAACTCGGAAATCCCGAGTTTCCGACATGACTTGAACGCTGCAAAAGCCTAGGCCTAGATCTGTTGTGAAATTATATTCACTTGGATACAGAGCCGCGCGCTTCGACGCAGCTGTGCTTGCGCTTATTTCAACAAAATGAGTTTTAGACAATAGACGGATTTCAAAGGATGGCACTTTGATCGCCGACAAAGACTCTACACAAGTCTGGAGCAGTCAAGTGTGAAATACAATGGGATAATTTATGGCCACCATTATTTCGAGGATTGGGCATTCAGGGTTGTCCGCTTTATTCAACAGGAGGATGAAAAATAACACAGAACAGGGCACAGTGCAGATGTGCGGAGTTAAACTTATTTTACAAAGTCAGGCTTTTAAGGAACATTTCGGGAACCACTCTTTTCGTCCAGCCAGAAGAGAGAGACATTTCCTAGGCCTACTTAAAACACTATAGGCTATAGGTTTATGGTTATAAAATCAGTTATACAACCTTATCTAATATTCTCAATTGCTTCTGTTTTCAGTAGTTTCTCTCTCTCTCTCTCTAAATTCAATTCAAGGGATTTATTGGCATAGGAAACATTTTTACATTCCCAAACCAAGTGTAATAGATAATATACCAAAGTGAAATAAACAATCAGAAATGAACAGTAAAATTTACACTCACAAAAGTTTACAAATAATAGAGAAAATAATAGAGACTATCTCTCTCTCTCGCGCTCACTCACACACACACAGTCACTCACACACACACACACACACTCACACACTCACTCACACACACACACACACGCACTCCTTTCTCTTTCCAAAGCGACTCGTGAGGCCGATTGACAGGTTAGAATGAAAATGAGGCGGACACTTGGTCACGACTTCAGTGCAAACGCGTCCTTTTAAGGAGAGCTCTAAACTTGGATCATATCACCATGGGAGCTATTTGTATTGCAAGGGACTTTTGTTTGTTTTTGCTCTTGTTAAATACTCGCCAAAGCACTGCTCTTCTAGAGAACCCAGGTACGTTTTCTGAGTTTCAAAGAGGCTGTTTTTACGCACGCTTTATAAGAGTGTTTGCGCTCATGTTGTTGTTGTTTTCAAAGGATGTATAATTTCCAACTACTTCGCAGACTTAATTTTGTTTTACATTATTATAGTTTGCCCACTCAGTATGGGCTTCAATTGTAGATATTGGAACTTGATGAATCTCTTTTGTTAGTTTGCTTTTTTAATGAAGTCCTAAGAAGTTTTAATCTACCTACTAACTTGTTTTCTGATAAAAGGAATAACAAATGTACCAATGATAAGGAATGGGTCCTGACTTTTATTTTTTCTTCATTTGAACACTTGGGAATAATGGATCAGGGTCAATGGGATCAATGTTTTGTTAACTTTAGTACTCAGAACCTGGTGAATTAGACTTTTACCTATTTAACTGAAATTATTCAGTGTTGAATTGAATATCGGGGATTTAATGAGGAGCACATTCATCCCAGAATCCTAATGTACTTGACTAAAATACAGATTTTTGAGTTTCATAACGAAATGTTGTTCTGTTAACATTTTATGCCATAATGTGTATTTCAAATCCAGATCCATGCGCAGAAGGAAGTGATGATGGCTGTCACATTGATGCTATTTGTCAGAATACCCAAGCCTCTTACAAGTGCACGTGTAAAGCAGGCTTTAAAGGCGACGGTAAACATTGTGAAGGTAATTATCTCCTCTGTAATTCATTGTTCCTTTCATCACTCATGTTTGTATTCGGATCATATGAGACACATTTGAATTCTTTGGACTAAGAGCTCCATGGATTACCAATACAAGTTTCAATTACATTTGGATTATATATCATAAACCTTGACATAATGCATGGATTTGTATTTAAATTATGTGGCCAATCATTTGAAAGGACCCTTTTCCACTAAATGCTCAAATGGCAAACATTAATCAATCTTGACTTGACTCCCTTTTCTTAGACATTGATGAATGCGATATCGAGTACAATGGTGGCTGTGTACACGAATGTAACAACATACCAGGCAATTATCGTTGCACTTGCCATGATGGATTCAATTTAGCGCACGAAGGACATAATTGTCTAGGTAAGAAACATTTCAAGCTATAAGGTAAACAACATTTGATGTATTGAGTGTCTGACAATCATTTAGCAGATGTAACTTTAGGCCTATACAGTGAATTAGGATGGCATTACAAGTGTATGATATCAATAGGGAATTTGTTTATATTGTGCTAAGGCCATTGAACAATGTGTGACAGCCAGGTAAATAGAGATTTGATGTAATATTTCTTTATAGTTTTCATGAAGACTTAGCCTAGAAATTCATTAACATTCATCCAGTTATTTCATTGTTCTGAGAAGTCATGTCCTGGCTCTCCCTGCAGATGTGGATGAGTGTGTGTTCAACAATGGAGGGTGCCAGTATACATGTGTCAACACCATGGGAAGTTATGAGTGCCGCTGCAAAGAGGGCTTCTTCCTCAGTGACAACCAGCACACATGTATCCACCGCTCTGTGGGTGAGTACCCCTGGAATACCTGCCCTGTGATGGCTTCCAACTCTCCTTCCCACCTTCAAATGTGTGTATGTGTGTGTATGTGTGTGTGTCTGTGTGTCTGTCTGTGTGTGAATGCGTGAGTGTGTGTGTGCACGCATGTCTGTTGTGTCTCGGTCCATCCATGTTTCTGTATGTTTGTGTCTCAGTCTATGTGTGTGTGTGTGCGTCCCTATGTGTGTGTGTGTATGTGTGTGTGTGTTAAGGTAGGCTACTAAGCCGTGTCAGGGGCACAGCAGAGAATTATGGAGCTAATTCTCGAATGTTCACATACAAGAGTGTGATTGACAGCACAATGAGGGATGACAGCTGTTAAGTCGGGTCCCCTCTCTGTGGCATTATCTAGAGCAGTCGGGTTCCAAAGGGCCCATGCTGTGGGAAAAAGAGCCCTGTGTCGCAGAGAACAAAACAAGTTAATAACTGCAACACTTGGGCTTTTGTGGCCTGTGTCTTACATTAGAATAAAGCTTCCTTTTTATGTGTCGGTAGCTTCTTAGACACAGGTGTTTTTTTATTCTCACTAAATGGAATGAAGAGATGCAAAAGCTTTTCACTACATTGGGTTTTCCTTGGAAAAGTTGCTAAATCCTACCAGCACATCCACTCAGCCGTTGCAGCATAAGTTTAAAGAAGCTGCTCTCTCTACGGTGACCTGGGAGAAGGCCAATGATGGTATTAGGTTAGAAGATAATAATATGATTCTGACTCCCATACGCACTGAGTGTACAAAACATTATGGACACCTGCTCTTTCCATGACATATACTGACCAGGTGAATCCAGGTGAAAGCTATGATCCCTTATTGATGTCACTTGTTAAATCCAGTTCAATCAGTGTAGATGAAGGGGAGGAGACAGGTTAAATGAAGGATTTTTAAGCCTTGAGACATTTTAGACATTGTGTATGTGTGCCATTCAGAGGGTGAATGGGCAAGACAAAATATTTAAGCCGACTTGACACAACTGTGGGAAGCATTGGGGTCAACATGGGCCAGCATCCCTGTGGAACGCTTTCAATACCTTGTAGAGCCCATGCACCAACGAATTGAAGCTGTTCTGAGGGCAAAAGGGGGGTCCACTGCACATTTGATGGGTCCACTGCACTTGCATGTCAGCTGAATGCATCAGCCCTCTCTAGGAAGTGGTATTGTTGGTCCATGGGTTGTGGCAGATTTCTAGTCAGGGGGCTTCAATAATCTATCTTGAGACATCATTGATGTTGCGCAGTGTGAGTTGTTTTGCCTCTGTATTTCATTACAAAGTACTATATGTAACAACATGTGAATACAATGTTGTTAGTAGTGTAATTACAGTGTTATTACACAGGTATAGGAGCAACCTAATGTAAAGTGTTACCTCTCTTTCCCAGAGGGCCTTAGCTGTATGAATAAGGAGCATGGCTGTGCTCACATCTGCAAGGAGACACCCAAGGGAGGAGTGGCCTGCGAGTGCCGCCCAGGATTCGAGCTGGCCAGGAACCAAAGAGGCTGCATCTGTATGTGTGAAGTTTTGTGATTGAACGTATAGCCAGGTCAACCAAGAGTCTTGTTTAGATAACACATCAGTTGAACTTTGAAATTGACCCAAGTTTTGTGTCATTGGCATAGTGACCTGTAACCATGGTAACGGGGGCTGCCAGCACACCTGCGAGGACATGGAGCAGGGGCCCATCTGCAGGTGTCATGTGAGGTACACCCTGCACCCTGATGGCAGGTCCTGTGTAGGTAAGAGATGACCAACCACAAACCACATCCAGGCCTACTTACATACCTGGTACTTACCTGTAAGCATCTCTACGTATGGCAAACCAGTTTACTTAGTCAACATCGGTGAAATGGACTGAATCCTTCTAGATATTTCCATCTGTACACTTCTTCATTCTCCTCCTTTTTGTTACTCTCCCCCACTGAAACGCACCTGTTTAAATGATCACATCTTGAGCCTGTGGATGAAATGGCAATCCTTTTGAGGAGCTTGCCAGCTCTCCTGATAGCCAGTGTGTATTTCTTCCATTTGCACACCGTGGATATGATAAGCATCAGCCATCAGATAGGAAGGAGACGTACAGTAGTATCTGTTCCTCCCGCGGCGCTGCTGTGTGTGTGGGGTCCTGGATTATCACTGAGTTGTCTCCATCTCCATCTCACAGTTCCATCTCCTGTCTTATCTGCCACACGCATAGACAGCCACACTGCATGCCTTAGGTGTAAACATGCTACTTGTTACAGAGAGGAACACAGAAGAACATCCAGGGGAGGTAGACTACACTTATAGCGCGCCAAGGCGTGCACTGTGCAGTTCAGCTACTGTGCATCAGCAGACAGAACAGAACAGGAGGCAACTTAGTGCAAACCATTTTCTTAAATGTTGACTTATGTTTATTTTAGTTAGGCTAAAACACTGTGTATGTATCTATGTGTATTCTGTTGGTTAGGTTACTGACTGTTACTCACGTCACCCACTGTCTGTGTTACAGAGCGGGATGAGACAACTACTGAGAGCTCTGATCACAACACCATGTCCTTCACTGAGGTTGACAAACGTGTCAAGCGCAGACTGCTAATGGGTAAATGTTTTATAATTGCACAATTTCCACTGTTATTACCCATTGTTACCTATACAGCCTAAAATAACAAAACCAAACAGACTCAGCTACTGACTGAGAGGATTCTGTCAGTTGGACTATTTGAATGACTAGTTACCATGGGTTACGCCGCCAGGAATCAGCCAGAGGTGTTTTTCAAAGGGGAGAAGAGCAAGGCCCAGTAAACTAAGGCATTCCACAGGCTTTAGAGCAAACTGTGAAATGACTATGGACCCTTACTTTCTCACCACCCAATTCCTCCCCTGAAAAATATGCTTTTGTGACAGTGTGGTACATTTCACATGTTTTCCTTCCGTTTAGGATGGGGATGGCGTTGGGTTGCCCAATGTATAGCACTGTCAGTCATGGTGTGCTGAGTCAATGTTCACACCTAGTAAAACACTGTATTGACTGTATGTATGTGACTGGGTTGCTAGCTCAGTGTCTATGACTACTGCTGTTGTCTACTCAATGTCTGTTGGTAGGGTTAAAAACCAGACTTTGGCAATAGCACAATAACGACAGTACATGATGTATAGGCATTTTTATAACACTTTATTTAGTACAGTACACAACAGGAGCATGTTGACATTGAATCTATTCACGTTGGCCTTTCAGAGAACTGTGCCGTGAATAACGGGGGGTGTGACTCCACCTGTAAGGACACATCCACAGGCGTACGCTGCAGCTGCCCTGTGGGCTTCACTCTGCAGCCTGATGGGAAGACGTGCAAAGGTCAGACCAGCCGTCCACCAAGAACCTCAACTCCATCTCTATGGCCTGCCTCCAAAATGGCACCCTATTCCCTATTTAGTGCACTACTTTTGACCTGGGCCCATAGGGCTCTGGTCAAAAGTAATGCACTTTATAGGGAATAGGTGCCATTTTGGAGGCAGACCATCTTTATCTCCATCTCTTATTATTCAGGTCAATGTACTTTTATTTAACAAGCTTCACATCTCCCCTCCATAGGTATTTGGACAGTGAAGCTAACATTTTTCATTTGGCTCTACACTCCAGTATTTTGGATTTGATCAAATGTTTCATATGAGGCTACAGTACAGAATGTCACCTTTTATTTTAGAGTATTTTCATACATATCTGTTTTACCGTTTAGAAATGAAAACACTTTATGTATCAAGTCCCCCCCCCTTGTGAAGAATTCATAAGTATTTGGACAAATTTACTTATAGTGTATAAAAGTAGTCAAAAGTTTAGTATTTGGTCCCATATTCCTTGCACGCAATGACTATATCAAGCTTTTGACTTTACAAACTCATTGGATGCATTTGCAGTTTATTTTGGTTGTGTTTTGGGTTATGTTTTGCCCAACAGGAACTGAATGGTTAAATGATGACTGGAGTAATTTTCTTTCTAAGTGAGTAGATAAGATGTTTCTGAATAATTCTAAATTAATCCTGATAATGCCATGATTAAGAAAGATCATGAAAGAATCATAAATAATGATGAGTGAGATCATTCTTTCTGCCTCTGTAACCTTCTCACTCATCATTATTCAAGAATCATCCAGAATCATCGTAGCATCCACATGAATGTAGAAGTGTTCAGAAACGTATTCTATTCTTACTTACAATAAAAGTGACTCCAAAATGACAGAAGACATTATTCACCATTCAGTTCCTATTGGGCAAAACATACCCAAAACACAACCTAAACAAACCGCAATGCTTGATGTAGTTTTTGCTTGCAAGGATAATGGGACCAAGTGCTAACCTTTTGACAACTTTAATACACTAAAAGTGATATACTTATGACTTCTTTAAATGGGGGGACTAGATACATAAAGTGCTTTCATTTCTAAACAGCAAAACAGATATGTATCAGAATACCCTCAAATAAAAGCTGACATTATGTACAGTTTCATAAGTATAGAGACACATTAAAAAAAATTGCTTCACTGTCCAAATACATATGGAGGGGAGTGTATGTCTGTCTGAATAATAACTGTTTTATCATTTGCCTTTCACAGACATTAATGAGTGTGAGCTACACAACGGTGGTTGCGACCACTTCTGCAGGAACACCATCGGCAGCTTTGAGTGCAACTGCTGGAAGGGCTTCAAGCTGCTTACTGACGAGCACTCCTGCCAGGGTAGGCCTCTTCTCTTCACTCTCCTGCCTGTCTGCCCTACATCTGGGGAAGGGGCTGAGACAGCGCACTATACTGGGCTGTTGTTCTGTGTAGGTGTGCTGGTGGAAGATAAGACAGAGGGTGGGAGGCTGAACGGTTTGCCAGTATCGACTTGCAGGATTCCTCTGAAGATCCTTAACATGTGCTAGTATAAAGCTTAACGTTTAGTACAAACTGATTTCTTCCCTCTGATACAACGCGTCATTAAGACGTTGCTGTCTCTATCATTAACTATCAAAAGACAATGCCACATTTCATCACGTGGTGATACCATGCTGTACCATGTAAAACCCCAATATCTACTACCTTAAATTGAAAAAGAATATCCCTCTGCTTTTGATTACAGATATAGACGAGTGTTATTTCGAAAGGACATGTGGTCACACGTGTGTGAACTCCCCTGGTGGTTTTGAGTGTGTTTGCAACAAAGGGTACACCCTGTATGGACTGGCCCACTGTGGAGGTAAGACTATAAGATGAATGCTTATGGGGCATTATACTTATGGTATGGGGAAAGGGCTTTGACACCATTCTGAATAGTTCATGTTGGTGTTTTCTATAAGACTCATGTGTATAGGGTATTATGCTTATGGTGAAAAAGCTTTGGTACCATCTATACCATTTCACACCATTCTGAATAGTTCATGTTGGTGTTTTTAGTAGTTTTTGCTGAAAAAAGGATGGATGCTTTATGAATGAAGTGAGGTGAGAGATGCTGCTAATAACATATGGATGTTTTCCCTGCTTTCTTCTCAGACATAAATGAGTGCAGTGTGAACAATGGAGGTTGTGAGCAGGGTTGTGAGAACACCATGGGTGGGTTTGAGTGCCACTGCCACCCTGGCGATAAGCTACACTGGAACAAAAAGGATTGTATCGGTAAGACAGTGCCCCTTCAGGCCTGGGGGGGCTCTAGGAGGTTTAGGGTGTGTGCCGTGCACGGTTTGGTGTGTGTGCTCCCTGAGTTGTCCTTTGGGGAGTGTTTGACATCAAATCAGTGGTTGTATCACATGTATGTTTTGAAACTTTTGGGGACTAAAAACAGGAGATACTTTGAGTTATTTTCTTCTCTTTCTCTTTACTGCTCTGTGTCTTTCTCTCTGGTCTTTTGTTTAAAACCTAGGACAAAAACAGAAAAAAGGCAATTCCTGTTGTTCCCATTGTCTTCTTGTCTCCTTGGATAGGTTTCACTCTGTTCCCACAACTTCTCACAACTTCTATGTCTGTCTGTGCTGTCTGTCTGTCTGTCTGTCTGTCTGTCTGTCTGTCTGTCTGTCTGTCTGTCTGTCTGTCTGTCTGTCTACCACGGTCCAAGTCTGATCTTTACCTTTGAGTTTGTTATGGTTTCCATCTAGAGGCAGAGGGTTTCCCAGCAACAAAGCCCCCCTCTAAACCGACCTTGAACTGTAGCAGGCAGGAGGGAGGTGACCGCTGCTACCTGACCTGCCAGTCCCAGGTCCATATCACCAGTGGTGAGTTATCAGTTACTACTACTACTATCAGACTGCATCCCAAATGGAACACTATTCCCTTTATAGTACACAACTTTTGACCAGGGCCCACAGGGCTCTGGTCAAGGGTAGTGCCCTATACAGGGAATAGGGTACCATTTGGGACATATATTTAGTTACTACTACTATCAGTCTGCAGAGCAGCGCAGCCTCATGTTCTTGCACGCCGTCTGTTTGCTTTTGGCAGCCAGGCCTTTTGTGGCTCTGCCTTTTGTCTGTGGTGGCCTGTCTCATGCCCCTGTGTGTGTTTACAGGGACGGAGGATTCTTATACAGTGACCTGTGGAATGTCTCTGCCCTGCTTGGCTGGAGCACAAAGGAATGGAAGTGGCTTGTATTGCTTGGGCAAGTACACACCATCACAGATCTGCATCAGCCTCTGTCACTTTAGCCTGACGTAAACAACCAGAAGCACAACATATAAAGGCAAAACAACTTCATACCAAATCAAGTCTTCAGTATTTGCATTTTGATTTATAGACATATGGAAGGATTTTTCCTTTTGATCAAAGGTTAACAATGTGCTATTATTTCCTTTGTACCATAGGACCAGAAATGTCAAGTGTCCTGCGAATTAAGACCACAGCCACTTTTAAGTCTGGCACAGGAAAGTGCAACTTGAAACGTAGTCAAGAGAGACTGAAGGAGAGCCTGAACGCAGCTCACTCAGGTACAGAGGTTTCTAACACAAGTCCAACAGCTCCTCATTCGTTAAAACAATGCAGATTAACCAGGCACTGCCTACATTTAATGCAACAAACTTGATAACAGGAACCAGACCTCGAGGCTGCTTAGATTAAAGTAAACTGAGAATGAGCCAAATATGAAAGAAATACGTGGGGGTAAGTAGTGCGGTCTGAAATGTTTTGAATGTCTCAGCACTGCACATTGTCTGGCGGTGACAGGGGAAAATGTAATTAGCCATAGCATGCCTTTCAGTTGGGCCCTACCCAGCCATCAATCAAACTGACTTCCGATTGTTGGATTATTTTGTTTCTCCAATGGGTTCCGGCATTGTGCCATCTCAAAGGACACAATTGGTTCAAATAAAATTTTCCCAGTCTCCTCTCTTTATCCCCTTGTCCAAAGGCAACAAAAAGAGCAGGGGGAAAAGAGTGCATGTTCAACCGGAAACACAGAGAAGTCACTGCTTTTTAAAGAATGATTAGAAACATCAGTACTTGAACACACAAATGATATGATCTCCTTCAATTGAAGTGTTATGACATTGCAGTTAAGTTTTATCCTCACTCTACCTGCTACAGTTGGACAGTTATAGACAATATAGTTATTCAGTAACATGTGTGCTGTGTGTGTGTGTCTGTGTGCATACATGTGTGTGTTTGTCTCTGTGCATGCATGTGTGTGTGCGTGTCCATGTCCTGTGTGGCTGGCCGTGTCCACAGACAGCAGGTCCCCCTTCACGGAGAACGTCCAGTTCAGCTATGTGCGCTTGCGCTGCAGCTCGTCTGGCCACCGGATGCGGAGCCGCCACGGCAGGAAGGCGGGTTACGAGGAGGAGGTCTCCTCCATCACGGCTGAGTTTGAGTTGGATGTGAACCTAGAGGAGGTAACAGGTTGGTCTCTCTGCCCTGCCCTGCTGTAACCCCAGTCCTCTGGCTGACACTCTGCTTTCTGTTTCTCTCTCTGCTCTTGCTTTTCGTCACTAAACAAGCCAAACATGTTAAAGTATCTCCTGTTTTGACGTGGCGTTTTGAGGTGGTGGGATCTTTGGGGAAGGTGTAGTTTTGGAGGTTTCCTTTGTATACTGAGGGAGCAAGTGGTTGATCAATTTGCCTGGTGTCTGTGTGTTGGAATTGATATTTTAGTACCGGTATGTGTGTGTGGTTTTGTTTGCGTGTGTATTGTGGTCTCATTGCGTTGCGAGGACCGTTTTGGTATCTGGTGTTTCTCTCAGCAGAGAACTGTGACCTAGGCTGTGTGCGTCGACGCTCAGAGAAGAGGCTGAGGAAGACCATCCGTACCCTGAGGAAGTCCATCCACCGGGAGCAGTTCCACCTACACTTCGCTGGCTCTAACTACGAGCTGGCCAAGAGGCTGGCCCGGCCGGTGGACCTGCCGGAACACTGTGGGAAAGGACAGGTGCTGGTGGACAGGAAGTGTGGTGAGTGAGCATCTTGAGTGTTCTGAGTATCATAAGATATAGGTATAAGTGTATCTATAAGATGAGTATCATGTTGAACATCTACCTGTATCTGTTTCTGCCTGTATCTGAGCCACCACTGGGGCCTAGCACAGGCCAGAGCCTAGCCCTGGCTCCCACACAGAGTAGATCAAAGTCATGTCTTAAGAGTCATTGAAATTGGCCATGCCAGCGAGATATATTTAGACAAGTTGGTTTAATGATTGGATTTGGAGCAGGTGTTGGCCAGATGACTGCCATATTTGGGTGCAGATATGCTGTAATGAGCTGGTATGGGGAGCGCTTGCTCGGCTCGCACGGAGAACAGAGAGGCTGTTGTTGGCTTGCTCGCAGGGTGAGGAGATCTTCCAGCATCTCCCTGGGATAAAGTGCAACAGAAGGTGTGATGGCTGCCGCTAGCTTTTGCTGTTGTTGCCGCTGGTCCTATTTAGTTTTACAGCCATAATGGAGGAAAAGTCCATTAGCTTTAATGGCACCCTGTCAACATCAGCGGTGGAAAGGAGGCTGGCATGTGTTTTCTCTGGCAGAGGGGAGGGGAGCAGAGAGCTGCGTGCGCCCAGTTCAGGGCCTCACAGTAAGCATAGTAAGCCCACTGCCTGCTGCTGCGCTCTGCTTGTCTGTCTCAATGTGGTCAGTAGAAGAGGGTCAGTTTTCTGTCCACCGTTAACTCTGTAATGATTGGTCTTCTACCTCTAGAGCCCCTGTCTGAACCTGATCCAAGCCATCTATTTAAGAGATCTGAAGACTATTGTAGACCGACCTCTCAAAGCTGTTCTAGCCTGCCTCTGTCTTGATCCAGAGCTCTCCTCTCTTACTCCCCGCCCTTATTGAGGTTGAGTGGGTGAGGATGGAGGGGGTTGAGTGGGGGAAGGATGGTGTTTGATCCATTCTGGTTCTTAGAGCTTTTTAAGAATAAAGACTGCCCATAGCTGGTTAAATGTATTGATTTTCACACAAGAGGGTAAAATCATGAAACTTAATCATCTTTGGCGGAAATAGTCTAATTGTTTTACAAACCAAGCATCTAATTTAAAATAAATGTAATCCTTAATCCAAGGTATCCCCAGCAAAGCGGACTCTCGCTGGTGTCTGTTTCTTTCTGCCTCCAAATAACAGGAGACTAACATGTTGTGCTGGATTCAAATTACCCTTAGCTGTTGTTTTTGCTTTGTAGCTTGTTGTTTTTGTGTTTTATATGAGCTACTTACCTCATAAGTAAGTCGTAAGTCTTAAAACTAAAAGAACCCAGAAGAGTAAAGTTGCCAATGTGTAGGCAGTGGTGTAGACATGTAATTTGGAAGGGGGGCTGAATGGAAGCCGTAACCCCCTGCTCTATAAAGGAGCTATATTTTTCCCTCCACCCCTGGCTTAGCTCACTGAGTGCAGTTTAAACCTTTCAGTTTGCCCACTCCATTGTAAATACCATTGGGGCTCGTTCTCACTGATTCAGTGGGAAGATAAATCCTCCACAACAACATGGCCTCAGCCTCAGTAGTACTGAGAGAAAAGCAATGCCTTCTTATTCCTCACTCTTCAAATATCTAGCACTCTTTCTTTCAAACCAAATTGCGAACGTTATGAATTCATGATATAGTACACGGCAGTATTCCAATTAACCAACCGGTGAAATATCCCATATGTGTGATCAGAGTTTTTTGCATTCTAAATAATTCATGATTGATCAACAACAGCATTCATTTCCTTATGCCTCAACCCAGTATAAGAATCAGCTGTATGTTGGATTTTAGTTTCAGACCACTTAATGAGGCAGAATGACTGTATTACTATGAAAAACAACAATAGCCAACAGCAAAACGTGCCAGTGTGTAGTGTCTGAAACCCTGTGTACGAATATTCTCCTGATCTCTTTTACGTACAATTGTGCATGTTCGTTTTAACATGGGAGATGATTAGGAAGTGCTGTTGATTCAAACTGTGAGTTTGAGTGCTATATCCCCTCTCAGTCAGGGCCACTCTGCATGACCCCAGCCACTAAACTGCTGCGGAGAATTGACTTCAGCGACACCATGGGAATTAATTAGCATCAGCTGTTTGGGCCTCTGCTTGATAGGCGCAAGAAGTGACTGGGGTAGGCAGAATGGGGGGATTCAGAACCCTGACCCCTTTTATTGGGTTCAGCTCCTTACCATTGTGACACCATAGTGTTTGCCTATGTCATCAAATACTTGAATAGAGGTGAAAGGTCTTTTAAACCTCTTTGGGGCCATCAATTCGAGGACTCTATAGAATTGCCTCTGCATTTGAAAGGCTTCAAGGTTTTTTCCCTCTCTCTCGCACTCTCCATCATATAAAAGCTGGTGGAGACAATGCGACGGTGGCTCCTCATGGTCATTCAGGATAGACAAAAGGCAGAAAAAATGAACTGCTCTTGAGAGAATTACATTTTCTTTCTTTTAAGGAAAATCAAGTTGCTGAGGCACATATAATGGATGTGCGTTAAAGCCTTTGTGTGTTCCTCATTAACTCATTATGGCTGGTTCTCTCCTGAAAAGCTCTTCTTACTTAGATTTTCCTGAAGGATATTTTTTAATGAAAACGCAAAATGATTTCACTTCACTACTCTCTGTTCGGAGAGATGATTAGATATCATTTCCCCCTTTAAGAAGTTCTTGACATCACCAGACACACACAATAATTCAAACATGAATTAGAGACGTTGTTCTACAAAGTAAAACATGAAAAGGGGGGGAAATTAAAGCTGATGGTGTGCATCCCTATAATCAGGCTTTGCACGCTCTTGTGAGATAAGAGACAAACACTCCTTTTGACTGGCTCTGTGTGTGCTTTGGTAAAGGTGAGGGTGCTTAGGATGGTATGTAGAGTTCTTTCCCCAATGCACACCGGTGTTATGTGAAGTGTAAGAACTTGTTTGATGTGGGACACAAAGGCATCTGGGGAGCAGCTCAGTGCTCTTATGTCTGAATTTTTGCATAGCTCCATCAGGTCGATTTGCAATGCCTTTTTAACAGCTTAACACTGGGCCTCTTGTGGTAGGCTTGAATGCCAGTGTGTGTATGTGTGTGTGTGTGTATATGTGTGTGTGTGTGTGTGTGTGTGTGTGTGTGTGTGTGTGTGTGTGTGTGTGTGTGTGTGTGTGTAACATCCCTCTTATCTAGCCCTTCTGCCTCATTCCTCTACCTTTTGCTAGTGAGCTGCACTGTTGGAACGTACTATGACAGGGATCAGGGAAGGTGTGTTCTGTGTCCAGCTGGAATGTACCAAGATGAAGCGGGGCAGACGTCTTGCGATGTCTGCCCAGGGCCAGAGGTGAGAGGAAGCCCCAGGTCGGTTGGGGCGCGGAATATCTCTGAGTGTGGAGGTAAGGCTCAAGAGTTGAGGATATGAGTAATCATGTATCTCCTAACTGTGTACAAGACAGGAGACGTGAGTCACCTTGGATACTTACTTACTCAACCATCATAATCATAAAGATAACTGCGGCAAAATACACTGAACTCCATCAAAGACCCTGGAATAGCTTTCCCTCATGGTTTGATCTTTTTAAAAAGTGATCTTTAAACTAGTCTCCCAGTCAGAATCACATCCTGTTATGAGTATATATGAAATACACAGGAAGGAGCGATACCCTGATAAAAAATCTCCCCGCAGGCAGATGTTGTGCTTTGTATAAAGCCGTGTAAGCCTCAGAACGTTCAAGCCCTGTTTGAATTAAACAGCCACACCTGGCCCCTGCCCACTCCTGAATAAAGAGAAGAAGGATCCACCATGTTTTCACCTCCCCAAACACTGTTATCACAGCCAGTTTGTGGCTAAGCCACAGATCCCATCTCCTGCTTTCCCCACCAATAGACTAAACAAAAAAGAGCTATGGGGAGAGACAGTTTGTTAAAGTCAGTCAGGAGATATGAGAGAGGTTGTTCCCTGGTAGATAATGGCCTTGCATTACATCACTCCACTGACATCTGCTCTCCTGGCCTTTGTCTTATTGTGGTAGAGTGCTCTTTCTTTAAGTCGCTCTGGATAAGAACGTCTGTCTGCTAAATGACCACATGTACGATGGGAATGTTGCTTTGAGCAGACTGAGTGGTACAAGTATCCCTCTGACCAGTCCAGTGTTGTTATGTTCCCAGGTCAATGTCCCCCTGGTCAGTTCTCCCATGATGGCTTCATCCCTTGCCTGCCCTGTCCCCTGGGTACCTACCAGCCAGAGGTGGGGCGCACTTCCTGTTTCCACTGTGGAGGAAACCTGGTCACCAAACACAATGGTGCCGTGTCCTTCCAGGAGTGTGAGACCAAAGGTGAGTGGTCAGCTTATCCATCCCATTTAGTTATGCATGTAAAGTCTGGGTGTACGTCCCAAATGACACCCTATTCCCTACATAGTTCATTACTTTTGACCAGAACCCTATGGATCCTGGTCAAAAGTAGTGTCTTTAAGGGAATTCCCCTGCAGTTTCTGTTTTATGGAAATATACTACATTGGTTTATGTTGGTGTATGTTGGTGTTTGAGAGGTGCTAAACCGTGGTACCACTCCATTCTGCTCCTGTAGTCCAGTGTTCACCGGGACATTACTACAACACCAGTACACACCGCTGTATCCGTTGTCCCATGGGGACGTATCAGGTGGAGTTTGGTCAGAATTACTGCATCTCCTGCCCAGGGAATACCACCACCGACTTTGACGGCTCCACCAACATCATGCAGTGCAAAAGTATGTATGTTCAGACAAGAGAAGTATGTGTGTGTGTACATTTGTGTGTTCATGGCTTCACACTTTAAATGTATTTAATGGCTACACATAGAGTAAACTAAAACTACATGCAGGTTTCTCTACTACTGTACTGTGCTCAAATCAATATTGTTCCTGTCCTGCTTTGGGATGCTACTGTAGATAATTAGCGTCGCAGCACCAAGGCAGCGTAAAATATTTGACACTATCCTGTCACCTCACAGACAGACACTGTGGGGGAGAGCTGGGAGATTTCACTGGCTACATAGAGTCCCCCAACTACCCAGGGAACTACCCAGCCAACATCGAGTGCACCTGGACCATCAACCCACCACCCAAGCGCAGAATCCTCATCGTGGTCCCAGAGATTTTCCTCCCCATCGAGGATGAGTGTGGAGACTACCTGGTCATGAGGAAGAGCTGTGAGTGTTTGTGTTTTTGTTTATGTGCGTGCGTGCATGCATGCGTCTGTCTGTCTGTCGGTCTGTGTGTGTTTGTGTGTGTGTGTGTCGTGTTGGAGGTTAGGGCTTGTTAGGTGACTGGGTGTTATCAGGGTGCTACAGTATTAATGTGATTTCACTGCAGGTGACCAGATGTTGGTGATGAATGTCTTTAGAATTATAAGAGGGTGGCAGTGTTGGTAGGAGGTTCTGCATAATAGGATAGCACCTCTCAGAGACCATGGGGTACTATGGGCTTCTAATAGACCATTAGATCCTGCCACATTCAGAGTAATGAATGGTGCTAGTGTTTGATTTGTCATAATGTGCCCATTTCCTCAATTCACAGCTCTCTCCAACTCTGTGACGACCTATGAGACCTGCCAGACCTATGAGCGGCCTATTGCCTTCACCTCCCGCTCCAAGAGGCTGTGGATACAGTTCAAATCGAATGAAGGGAACAGTGGGAAGGGCTTCCAAGTCCCTTATGTGACCTACGATGGTAAGAGACATCCTTATTGGTGGAAATATTGACATGTTGCTTTAAATTACACATGCTTAAATACAACAATGGATCAAGTGTCTGTGAAATGTAATTTTATTTGGAATTTTAAGTCTGGATAGGTCTACGTAATGCCACAAATGTATCACCTACTTCCAATTGCACAAATAATATAGAAATATACTCTTGGGTATGTTTATATATGATATATGTTTCAGAGGACTACCAGGAACTCATCGAAGATATAGTCAGAGATGGAAGATTATATGCCTCTGAAAATCACCAAGAAATTCTCAAGGTAAAGATTTCATGTATTTCCTGTGGGAAAAAGCTTTTGTCTGCCATATACTACCCTCTTCTGGACACAATAAGAAATTCAGGATGCAAACTTCACTTGAGCGCCATCGTAAAAATGTCAGATGACTGTTGGCTCGGTCTCAGATTGAATTCTAATCTGTACTAATCTTCTCAGGACAAGAAGCTTATGAAGGCACTGTTTGATGTATTGGCCCACCCACAGAACTTCTTCAACTACACAGCACAGGAGTCAAGAGAAATGTTCCCCAAATCCTTCATCCGATTTCTACGTTCTAAGGTTTTAAGATTCCTTCGCCCTTAAGAAGGCACTATCATCAAGTTACTTTGTGGATATCTCAGAAAATGCATATACCAGTTACTCCCTGCAGCTGTTACGTAATTCACTGACAAATAGAAAAGTGTCCTTTAGTTATCCTGTCTGTACAGAGACTGACTGAGGCTAGAGTTGACTAAGAGAGATGGACTCGGACACTTTCCTCAAATGGACTTCAATTGGACGTTCTGGGAATGGGTGGGTACTGGACTGTCATGGCGCAGACAAGTGGCAGCTCCTGCAATCACATCTGGTCTACATTCTAGAGCTAAATGTTTTGTACTTCGATACCACATTTATCTCTGATACTTCCATACACTCCTGTGTGAGCACTGCAACGTTTAGACAGACTGTCAATTCCTTTTCAACTTTCAGTCTCAGGAATAAAGCTTGAAGTGGTAAACTGATTTGATTAAATTAATGAATGCTTCGATTTGCATACTGGTGTAACAACAACATCTTGAAAATAATTATGGTAAACGGAACTTTCACCAATAGCATAGAAAGCGGATGAGACAAGACTCTTGATCATGTATAAAAAGTTAACTGAGGTTTATGCTAAATGTCAACCACATAGATAGTGTATATTTATAACATTAAATTCTATTTCACATTTAGATCAGAATTGTTGACAGAAATATGCCTGAATATGAATAAAGAATACAGCACAAATGTGACCTTATGGTGGGAACTTTAAAGCACTACAAGGAATGTAGTGATACCACAAAAGCAATTATCCTTATGAATGTTTTGTATATTGTGTAAAAAGTATTAGATGAAAATGTTAACGTATTGTAGTTAACTGCATTCCTGACACTTGCGCAGTATCGACACATCCCCTCACAACCTGTATTTTTGCTGCCTCAAATTAATGTTATCGTTTTCCGCTGTCCTGAAAACATGGTTTTACTTTAAGAATTGCTAGACAGTGAATACACCATGCTACTGTGTTTTGAGTGAACAACAAATGCCCATGAATCAAGACTAGCTCTTCACTATGATCATTCAAACAGCTACCAAAGACTACTTTTCACTACTCATAGAAGTGAGATTATTGAGTGGTGTGACTAGAAATGTAGAGCAATATGAGGTGGAGCAAGTGAGATTATACATTCCAGATATGGAATGAGAGGTTTGTATTCACTTATGACTTAGCAAAGAAATGTATGTCTATATTTTTATGTTTGTACATATAACATGTTGTAAATAAAGCAAATAAACATAATATTGTGCTTTTGCTTTACTTATTTTACTTTCTGATATGCTATTTTCAATATAAGCAACAACATTGTCAAAATCAAAATAATACATTAATGATGTAGTTTTTTATATAGGTTCTATAACATTAGTTATTGTGTTATATTAGTTATAATTGTAATTATTTATCTTGAATTAAACAAAACTATTGCCTGCCACACTGTCACCTATTGTAATTCCTAAAGATTCACATTCATTATATTTTCTGCACTGTATCAGAGACACTGTAAGAAAACAGAAGGGTTATCCGGCGTCCTTGGGACGACCCTACCCTAAACCCTAGATTTACCCAAGTCTCGCTTTGCCATACCTCCAAAATCACGTCGTTGTCATGGGAAGCCTGGTTCGCAACGAGGCTACCCTAACCATAACCCTAACCGTAACATTTACTTAACCCTAACCTTAACCAAAGATTTGTATACCTAACCCAAGACCACAGCCTGTCGTTTCCAATGGGAACAAATTAGTCATAGTGGGGAGAACAAGCAAGGAGTTGGGCATAGCCAAGCACGAGCTAGCGAGATCCTATTGGCTTCTGCATATTTCCGTTAGGGAACGCAAGTGCGCGTGTGCAACAACTCAATTCGCCTTTGCACTCCTTCTAAACAATGCGATTTCTTACAACTTTGGCAAAGGGTAAAGTCTGCAAAACTTAGTCTACTCTGTTCATAACAGATTTTTAGTTTGGGAACAGAAAACTGTATTGAGATAAAATATTTAATCGATGAGAAAATGTGCAGAATCTCGGACAAAATCCACCTCCTTCCATCTTCTCCCACTGCCGGCCACTGGGCTTCCTCTCGCTACCATATTTGGTAGTGAGCGGAAACGCCAAGCGGATGCTTCACATTTATAACTCCGGTGAAATATCTGTCTCATTGTTCTATCTGTGCCTTAATCAATTAACATTTCAATTTTATAAAGAGAAATAGTAATGGCGTCTTTTTGTAGGCACTAACTCCGCCATGGTTCGTGGTAGTGTTTCTGGATAAACGCCGAAAAATAAGGTCTGTGGTAAACACAGATTTAGGAGATTTTATACGTTTTGTTCTATGAGATAATCTAAGGGGGGTAGGCACGTCCCAACCATTCCGGATAGCAAGGACCCTCAAAGAAAGGCCATCATTGCTATCTTTTTTAGTTCCGACAAGCTGTTTACCCGGGGAATACTATTTACACGCACAGGAAGTGATGTCATGCAGTTGTCAGCTGATCGGTGGGAGGAAATGTTTGATGCTAGCAGGTGCTAGCAGAAGGATTGTTGTCAGTTGAAAAAAAACAACCTTTTATTTGATTTCAGGATCTCGTTTCTCCTTTTTCTTAGTAGGCTGTATTCTGGGACTTCAACATAGAAAAATTATGTCGGGCGTCGCCTTCAAACTGCCCTCTCTTCTTGTTGGTTTGTTATTTATATCAACACAGACGACGGATGCTAAGGTAGGCTCTGTTGTTCAAGACTGTCATCTGCTTTATAGCTAAGTGCCCTTTCGTCTATTGTAATTTAATCCGTTTTATTTTGACATTGTTTAATGTTAGTTGTTGGGTCAGCTAGTTAGTTACTGTAATTAGCCAGTTAGACAAATCTGGCTCAGGTTAGTATGTCCTTTCATTTGACGACAATGGCTAAATTATCTAACTAGTTAGCTGGTAACCTGCTCTGTAAATGTGCAGTTAATGTGATTATTCCATTGGCTGTGTGAGCTTATTTTAGAAGCCAGTCAGCTAGTTAGCTAGTTATATCACTGTTTTATGGCATTAACGGTTCTCTGATATCACAGCCTGACCATTTCCCCAACTTTTCCCTTAGAATTCAGAGGATATTCGGTGTAAATGTACCTGCCCACCGTACAGAGACGTCGATGGACAGATCTACAAACAAAATGTATCTCTAAAGGATTGGTATGTTGTGTTGTCATGTCATTTACAGATGATTACATACTGGTCGCGTTCCACTGCTTAGACGTTGCCAGATCGTACAACGCCTGGATAGGTATTTCACCTATCAGCTAATCACACCATATGTTATAACAATCTGTCAATCGATGACACAGTCGAAGATGTGGCACACAACCATTTGGTTGATGCATGCAGTAGAATGCGACCACTGTCTGGGGTGGGGTGAATGTATGGGTTGTCTGATGGATTAGGCTAACTGTAATTTTATACTGTCATATGAATGATCTCAAATCATATTTGGATAACTGTTACTAACTTCAACCTCCCTGTGCTTTCAAATAAGTATTATGATTCAATTGTGTATTTGTTTTCAGTAACTGCCTCCATGTTGTGGAGCCAATGCCAGTTGACGGAAAGGATGTGGAGGCGTACTGTCTGCGTTGTGAATGCAAATATGAGGAGAGGAGTTCTGGAACCATCAAGGTAAGTCTGGGAAATCTACCAACCAGTTAGTTAGTTACTGTAACTAACTACCGTTGCTATCCTGCCATGTGGTAAAGCAGAGAGGAAGTGATTCTTCATACTTTCATGTGGATATTTTGGCTTAAATTCCCAACGGCAGAAGGACAACAGGCAAAGTAGGTTCAAATTGAATTGTATTCAACGTTCCTGACACACAGGGGACATTACGATTTCGGCAATGGGATATCACTCAACGATGTTGCCTAAGTGGGATAGCATCGGCGCATGCGCTCTGCTACTAACCAGTCAACTCTGTCTATTATTGCTGAAATGGAGTCAATAGTTGCATGCAGCCCAGGCCTAATGGGTTAATGAGTTTGTGTCCACTGTGTTCCAGGTAACTATCATAATCTACCTGTCCATCCTGGGCCTGCTGTTCCTCTATATGGTGTACCTGACCCTGCTGGAGCCCATGCTGAAGAGGAGGCTCTTTGGACACTCACAGCTCCAGAATGATGATGATGTCGGGGTATGTGTGCATGTTGCCCATCCTAACTATAGTGGCGGCCTTTAAGTCAAAGCAGTTGTAGCCATGACATTTTTGTTGTTTGATTGTGGATCTCGTATTGTGTGATGTGTTTGCGCAATATATGTGGTGATGTCTCATGCTGTAAATTGATTTAAATTGATTTGATGAATAGCTTGTAGATAATTGTTTTAGGAAGTGCCCTTCTCACTGTAATGTCTGTCTCTGGGTTCAGGACCAGCAGCCTTTCGCCAACGCCCACAACGTATTGTCTCGTTCGGCCTCTCGTCCCAACATGCTGAACAAAGTGGAGCACGCTCAGCAGCGCTGGAGGAGGCAGGTCCAGGAACAGAGGAAGTCTGTGTTTGACCGCCATGTGGTGCTCAGCTAAACCCATCCCCAGGAAACAAAAACCCTGGGTGAAGCAAATATAATTACTGTGACTGTGTGGTCCCTCCTTTTTATTTTTTTCTTCTTTTGACTGATTCTTTCCCCGACTTCCGAGCTTCATCCTCATTGGTGTTTTGTTCCTCAACAGGACCTGTATTTCATGAAATGTGATCATATAGCTCTATATATTGAGGAGGTGATCATAAAGGGTCTCTACATATTTAGGTGGTCCTCTGTAGCTCAATTGGTAGAGCATGGCGCTTATAACGCCAGTGTAGTGGGTTCGATCCCCGGGACCACCCATACGTAAAAATTTATGCACACATGACTGTAAGTCGCTTTGGATAAAAGCGTCTGCTAAATAGCATATTATATTATATTATATTATATTATTGAAGGGGGGTGTTGCATTTGAGACCTTTGCCAGTGTATGTATGACTTTGTATACTTTCTGATTTAATAATACTAATAGAAAGTAAAAGATGTTTCAGTTTGTACCCCCCCAATGGATAATCTGTGCCAATTTGCACAAGCTAATGTTAATCATTGGCTTCTGATAAAGTAGAAACAATGGGTGACCGTATGCACTCCTTTATAGTAATGTTGGCAGCTTCTGATAACAGGAAATGATTGCCATTTCACCAATGAAATTAGGTGAGATATTTGAAGGTAGAGTAAATGACAAACAAAATAATATCTAAGATATCATACCAAAATGAATCACTCAAGCTAATGAAAATGTTTTCAATAAATATAACATCTGCTACCTAAACCACGAAAGATGGGAATGAGTTGTAAAATGTCTCCTGTCAAAAAGCATGTTTTTTTAAGAAGTGATGTATAAACTTATTTTGAACCTTTTACCCTAAACAACAGTTGATGTATGCATTTCATTGTGTGCTGACTGTGGTGTAAACACTCCTGTATCATGTTCTCCTGTAAGGCTAAGTATAATGTAGAATTTGGGAGACATTTGGATGACTGTTAACCTATCATCCAATGGTACATTTAATGTAAACATTAGTCCTCTCCTTTGAATATATGTGTGTTACTGTAGTCAGAGCCCTCAGCTGTCACTGTAGAGTAGACGGACACCATCTCTACACCTGGTTTTGCTTTCAGCTTCTACTCCTCTCCATTTAGATGCATTTGACATGAATCACACGTGAATGAGATCCTCCTTTGTTTGAACTTTAAATAACTTTTGTTGTCTTATCTGTTAGACAGTCTTGATACCACCATCTGTCTTTTACACTGATGTAAATATGTTTTTTAATGATAATTTAGGATAGCTGGATGGTTGTAAAGTTGGTAGAAAATGCTACTGTTGGGTGGCCTAATGAAAGTGTTAACTCTTATCTGTGATAACTTCACATTTGAAATACATTTCTGAAATATTTATAATGCTTTTGTTTACCACTGACACTATCAAATTCCTGCACCATCCACCAGGAGGCGTCCTTCAACGTAAAGGGTAAAATACATGAGCCAAAATTGATGATCGCATTGATAGGCGCACAAAAACATATTGCACTAATGCCAACTTTGATAGGCGCTCAAAAACATGCGCACAAAATGGCAGGTCAACTATACCTTAGGAGTTCTATCAATATGATCATTTTTGGACATAGGTCTTTGCTATGCAGAGGGCAATAAACAGGAATGCAACAACTGATGAGAAATGTCAATAAGCAATGGAATTAAATTGTATTCATGCATTAGAAATCCATAATTCATAAGAAATGTCAATAAGCAATGGAATTAAATTGTATTCATCCATTAGAAATCCATAATATAGCCCAGAGGAAACTAAATCTGGACGAAAATAATCAGTCTATTTCGCAAGTTCACCATTGAACAATAGACCATGAAGTAAAATTACAGGATAAGTTTGCAAATAAAAGTGATCTCTAATGACAATATTTTGATACCATACAAGACAATAGTGATAATATATTCACTTTTCAATTACTTTTGCAGAGCTGCCGTCATCGTTTCCTGTTCTCTCCCCCTTTTATTTTTTTCTTTGCATTTAGTCCGTTATCCAGAAAAAATTAGGCTACACTCGGCGCAGAAAATTCAGATTTAAGGATACTCGGCAAGAGAGCTACATTTGCGCTGTCAAAGAATGGATTGTTGAAAAAATACTCCAATAAGTGCATAAAGGATAAGGTAAGAAGCATTTTCCTTTTAATTTGTTCATAACGTAAACCCATAAATTCTAGTTTTAACTTAATATAATGCATTAACTGTTTTATGAAACTGATCCTTTCATTTTCTGTTTTATGAAACTTGCGTGGGCAATAATGAAGAAAAATGTAAAAAATTGCCACAAAAATGTTGACATTTTTTATGAGAGTGACTTGCTGGGTTGATACAAAAACCTACGACCAACAACAGTTTCCCCAAAGTTGTTTTATTCAATACAGTAACCTCAAAATCAACTGTTGTACTGTGAACAGAAGCTAGGTGGCGCCTTAGGCCTTTTATATAAACTACCGTAAGTACCCAATCTGGCATCTTAAATGAAAAAATAAAATATACATATTTTGTACCATTTGAATATCAGTCAATATGGGAGGATCTGGGTGAATTTGTTTTTTTCTTTGCAGTATGCATTTATTGAAGTATTACTTAAAATGTTGCTTTATGTGTGGGGGAATGCAGGCTTCTGGAAGAAAGTAAAAGTATTAGAACTACTCTTTCACCTGAAACGCTTTCAACCTGAATTATTGCATGTCCAAGCAAAAACAATACTCCAAGGTACTTCCCGTTAATAGGGCCCATCCTGTGTTTTAAGGGCCAGGCTCTTATCTGTCCCTCTTTGGTTAACGACAGAAGGAGAGGGTCTGTCTCCTCAATCCCCTATTCAGTGCCTCAGTGTCAGACAGTGGGAATCGTTTCAAGGCTCATAGAGACTGCATCCCTGCAGGAGAAGCTACAGTCAGTACCTTCCCAAGGTCTGCCTGGCCATGGTCAGGCTACTATTATGGCTGCTGTCTGGAGAAACCTTTCAATCCCACTGAAATGCAAGATAATAGTTTATTTGTTCTTGCAGAGCAGTTACTCTCTGTGATGTGGAAATGCCTGTGCTGTAAATTGATGATGGTTTATTTGGATATTATTTATTCCTGTCTATAACAGTACAATGATTTCCGATGTTTAAAATATGAATTATTAGACATCTCTTGAGTAAATACTGTGGTTAGGGAGGCGCACATTGTCAGAGTAGAAATCTCTTTTATAAGGGAGAATAACTGTTTCCATGCATGTGTTTATCCTGTAAAGGCCCAATGGAGCCGTTTTTATATCAATATCAAATCATTTCTGGGTAACAATTAAGTACCTTACACACAAAAAAAAATGTAAGTCGCTTTGGATAAAAGCGTTTGCTAAATGGCATATTATTATAATATTATTTTTACCTTACTGTAACAGATTTCCATTAAAATGGGCAAAAAAAATGATCATGCAAGAATTTTGCTTGGACTGTCTGGGAGTGGTCTGAGTGGGGGGGGGGGGGGGGACTTAGAACTAACTGTTATTGGCAGAGAGGTTTGGAACTCTCTTTGTTATTGGTCTATTAACCAATTTACCACCTGGTGATGACACCAGGCAAGCCGAAACTCCCACCCATGCAAACAGGCTGATTAGAAGGTCCTGTGTAGATTGTATTGTCAACCAGCAACTATCAGGAAATAACACTGATCAAATGCTTTCACACTTTTGCAGTATTAGTTTCATCAGCTGTTATACAATATGATACAAAACACAGATTAAACAACATTTTGACTGCACTGGGCCTTTAAGAAAGCATCTGGAGCAAGAATTAAGACAATGTGCAGGACATTCCTCTCCTTTCAGTATGTGAAGCTGACAGCTATAATACCATTAACACATTGAACTAATCAGGATGAAGGCTAATGTGACTGGAGGCTGCCAATTTCCTCCATGATAACAAATACAGCACAGGATCATGTCCTAAAGTGTTTCCCCAATCCCAACAGTGCTGCAAAACATATGCAGGTGTTTATTAGAAATAAAAAATAAATCCCATGTGTGGTAGTGGCTTTAGATCTGTGGAAATGCTTCTTATTTGTACATGGGGGAAGCAGTAGCAGATCTTTTAAAAGTATCATGGCAGCCTTTGGTAGCATGGTTCTCCATGGGTCACAGACTCCAAATGGACTCCATATGAAGAGAACAGTCAAAAGGGGCCATAGTGGTACCTGAGGCTGTAGCATTTATTACAAGTATGCATAATCAAACACTTACACACACAGAATAGCTTACATGCCTCTGGTAGCTTTCCTTGTGACAACAAAAAGTTCTGCTTTTTGTCCATTTTGAGATATTTCTCAGCAGCAGAATGAGATCAAATCATATTTTCGCCCTATGATGCTAAGGGACAAAAGAAGATGGATACAATTACATTATGATACTTAGATGAACCACTGAACAGTCTACAGGCCCTGAAGCTTATTTTGATGCAGATTGGTACTGTAGGGGGAGAGGAAGTATTTGTAGAGCGAGTCTTGTCATCGCTCTCTTCATTAGGCCTTAGGGCAGTAGTTTTGGATATACATCATCAACCTGAGAGGAATCGACTGCTGGAGTTAAAGGGTGCCTTACGACCTGTCTTGAAATGTAATATGTTGTTCCTAAAAAAACTTATTTATGTTAAAACAGAAGCAGTTTAGACTTGCGATTCAATCAGACCTTATGCTGTTTGGCTGCTTGGAGGATTTCGTATGCGACTGGCCCATCCTCATTTCCATAGCTCCCTTGACCCGCTGGCCCTTGGCTATTTAAAATCTCCAGATGCCAGAGGAGAGGCTCTCACAGGAATATTTTGTGGTAAGGGTGTGGTGAAAGCTCAACAGTGTACTGGAGAGGGATACTGTCAACTTTCCAAGGCTTTTGTGGGTTCACTGAACATGACGGATGGATCCTACGCAAGGTACATTGGACCTGTAACGGGTCCAAAAAACACTGGCCTGGTCGTATGTTTTTTCCCTTTGCCTGAATGGTTTTAGCAGGTGTAAAAGGTGGAGAGTTGTAGACCTCAGGGAGAAGATTTTAAAACAGATTTATGCCATCAAAACACTGTGGACAAATTCCTGAGTCCAAGCATTGAAAAAGGTTGTATTCTCTTGTAAAAGTAGCCCTATACAACAATAACAGTCTCTCTGTCATGGTTGTAGAGGGGATTTGTCAATGAATGTTTAAGTAGTGCTTATTTTGGTTTGGACTGTATTTTCTCATGTTACACACAGAGAAGCAGCGTAATGTATTGCTTACAGTGTACAGAAGAAACTCTGAAGACAAGGCTTCTCGACACCACAATGGATTCCAGGAGGTTGTTCTTCGTTGTGCATCCGTGCTACTGGAGCCAGCGTTCCCAGTCTGAAACAGCACTAGTACCTCTGCTAATCTGAAGCACAGAGCTGTCAGAGTCCACTCAGTACTCTTTATACTTTATGAGGCTTTGACATGTCTTGAGAGACAACTACACTGAACAAAAATATAAACGCAACATGTAATATGTTGGTCCCATGTTTCATGAGCTGAAATAAAAGATCCCAGAAATTTTCCATACACACAAAAAGCTTATTTATCTCCAATTTTGTGCACAATTTTGTTACATCCCTGTTAGTGAGCATTTCTTCTTTGCCAAGATAATCCATCCACCTGACAGGTGTCGCATATCAAGAAGCTGATTAAACAGCATGATCATTAAAGAAGTGCACCTTGTGCTGGGGACAATAAAAGGCCACTCAAAAATGTTTTGTCACACAACACAATGCCACAGATGTCTCAAGTTTTGAGGGAGAGTGCAGTTGGCATGCCGACTGCAGGAATGGCCACGAGCTGTTGCCAAATAATATAATTTTCATTTCTCTACCATAAGCCACCGTCAACATCGTTTTAAAGAGTTTGGCAGTACGTCCAACTGGCCTCACAACCAAAGACCAAGTGTATGGCGTTGTGTGGGCGAGCGGTTTGCTGATGTCAGCGTTGTGAACAGAGTGCCCAATGGTGGTGGTGGAATTATGGTATGGGCAGGCATAATCTACGGACAACGAACACAATTGCATTTTATGGGTGGCAATTTAAATGCACAGAGATACCGTGACGAGATCATGAGGCCTATTGTGAGGCAAATTTTTTTTTAAGGTATCTGTGATGAACAGATGCATATCTGTACTCCCAGTCATGTGAAATCCATAGATTAGGGCCTAATGAATATATTTCAATTGACTGATTTCCTTATATGAACTGTAACTCAGTAAAATCTTTGAAATTGTTGCATGTTGCATTTATATTTTTGTTCAGTATAGTTAGAGCTCAGAGTAAAACGACACACTGACAAAACTGTGGACTTCCTGGAGACATGAGTCGGATGTCTGCATCTTACGACTTCCTCCATTCCTCAGTCAGTAGAATGATAGGATGCTCCGGGGGGACTGTATGAAATAGGGCACAGTGTGAGTGAAATATATGAAACATGGGTGGAGACTTGCTTGAACTGTGGTGTGGATTCTATTCATGACAGGTAGGTAACCTGCCTAAATGACTACTGCCCCGTAGCACTCATGTCGGTAACCATGAAGTGCTTTGAAAGGCTGGTCATTGCTCACATCAACACCATCATCCCGGAAACACTAGACCCACTCCAATCGCATACCGCCCCAACAGATGACGCAATCTCAATCGCACTCCACACTGCCCTTTCCCACCTGGACAAAAGGAACACCTATGTGAGAATGCTGTAAATTGACTACAGCTCAGCGTTCAACACCATAGTGCCCACAAAGCTCATCACTAAGCTAAGGACCCTGGGACTAAACACCTCCCTCTGCAACTGGATCCTGGACTTCCTGACGGGCCCCCCCAGGTGGTAAGGGTAGGCAACAACACATCTGCCACGCTGATCCTCAACACGGGGGCCCCTTAGGGGTGCGTGCTTAGTCCCCTCCTGTACTCCCTGTTCACCCATGACTGCATGGCCAGGCACGACTCCAACACCATCATTAAGTTTGCTGACAACACAACAGTGGTAGACCTGATCACCGAAAACGATGAGACAGCCTATAGGGAGGAGGTCAGAGACCTGGCAGTGTGGTGCCAGGACAACAACCTCTCCCTCAACGTGAGCAAGACAAAGGAGATGATCGTGGACTACAGGAAAAGGAGGGCCTAACACGCCCCCATTCACATCGACGGGGCTGTAGTGGAGCGCGTCGAGAGTTTCAAGTTCTTTGGTGTCCACATCACCAACAAACTATCATGGTCCAAACACACCAAGAAAGTTGTGAAGAGGGCACGACAACGCCTTTTCCCCCTCAGGAGACTGAAATTATTTGGCATGGGTCCCCAGATCCTCAAAAAGTTATACAGCTGCACCACTGAGAGCATCCTGACCGGTTGCATCACCGCCTGGTATGGCAACTGCTTGGCATCCAACCGTAAGGCGCTACAGAGGGTAGTGCGTACGGCCCAGTACATCACTGGGGCCAAGCTTCCTGCCATCCAGGACCTACAGTGAGGGAAAAACATATTTAATCCCCTGCTGATTTTGTATGTTTGCCCACTGACAAAGAAATGATCAGTCTATAATTTAATGGTAGGTTTATTTGAACAGTGAGAGACAGAATAACAACAAAAAAATCCAGAAAAACGCATGTCAAAAATGTTATAAATTGATTTGCATTTTAATGAGGGAAATAAGAATTTGACCCCTCTGCAAAACATGATTTAGTACTTGGTGGCAAAACCCTTGTTGGCAATCACAGAGGTCAGACGTTTCTTGTAGTTGGCCACCAGGTTTGCACACATCTCAGGAGGGATTTTGTCCCACTCCTCTTTGCAGATCTTCTCCAAGTCATTAAGGTTTTGAGGCTGACGTTTGGCAACTCGTACCTTCAGCTCCCTCCACAGATTTTCTATGGTATTAAGGTCTGGAGACTGGCTAGGCCACTCCAGGACCTTAATGTGCTTCTTCTTGAGCCACTCCTTTGTTGCCTTGGCCGTGTGTTTTGGGTCATTGTCATGCTGGAATACCCATCCACGACCCATTTTCAATACCCTGGCTGAGGGAAGGAGGTTCTCACCCAAGATTTGACGGTACATGGCCACGTCCATCGTCCCTTTGATGCGGTGAAGTTGTCCTGTCCACTTAGCAGAAAAACACCCCCAAAGCATAATGTTTCCACCTCCATGTTTGACGGTGGGGATGGTATTCTTGGGGTCATAGGCAGCATTCCTCCTCCTCCAAACACGGCGAGTTGAGTTGATGCCAAAGAGCTGGATTTTGGTCTCATCTGACCACAAAACTTTCACCCAGTTCTCCTCTGAATCATTCAGATGTTCATTGGCAAACTTCAGACGGGCATGTATATGTGCTTTCTTGAGCAGGGGGACCTTGCGGGCGCTGCAGGATTTCAGTCCTTCACGGCGTAGTGTGTTACCAATTGTTTTCTTGGTGACTATGGTCCCAGCTGCCTTGAGATCATTGACAAGATCCTCCCGTGTAGTTCTGGGCTGATTCCTCACCGTTCTCATGATCATTGCAACTCCACGAGGTGAGATCTTGCATGGAGCCCCAGACCGAGGGAGATTGACAGTTATTTTGTGTTTCTTCCATTTGCGAATAATCGCACCTACTGTTGTCACCTTCTCACCAAGCTGCTTGGCAATGGTCTTGTAGCCCATTCCAGCCTTGTGTAGGTCTACAATCTTGTCCCTGACATCCTTGGAGAGCTCTTTGGTCTTGGCCATGGTGGAGAGTTTGGAATCTGATTGATTGATTGCTTCTGTGGACAGGTGTCTTTTATACAGGTAACAAGCTGAGATTAGGAGCACTCCCTTTAAGAGTGTGCTCCTAATCTCAGCTCGATACCTGTATAAAAGACACCTGGGAGCCAGAAATCTTTCTGATTGAGAGGGGGTCAAATACTTATTCCCTCATTAAAATGCAAATCAAGTCAATCAATTTATAACATTTTTGACATGCGTTTTTCTGGATTTTTTGGTTGTTATTCTGTCTCTCACTGTTCAAATAAACCTACCATTAAAATTATAGACTGATCATTTCTTTGTCGGTGGGCAAACGTACAAAATCAGCAGGGGATCAAATAATTTTTTCCCTCACTGTATATACAAGGCAGTGTCAGAGTAAGGGCCAAAAAATTGTCATAAACTCCAGTCACCCAAGCGCCAAGTCTAGGTCCAAGCCATTAGACTGCTGAACAATTAATCAAATGGCCGCCTGGACTATTTACATTTTTTGACTTTACATTTTAGTCATTTATCAGACGCTCTTATCCAGAGTGACTTACATGAGCATTTAGGGTTAAGTGCCTTTCTCAAGGGCACATCGACACATTTTTCACCTAGTCGGCATGGGGATTAGAACCAGCAACCTTTCAGTTACAACGCTCTTAACCACTAAGCTACCTGCCACGCCATAGTTTATTTAGTAAATATTTTCTTAATTCTATTTTCTTAAAACTGCATTGTTGGTTAAGGGCTTGTAAGTATGCATTTCACGGTAAGGTCTACACCTGTTGTATTCGGCGCAAGTGACAAATAACATTTGATTTGATTTGATTAGATCCACTCCACATTTTAAATTAGATCACAGAGAGCCCACTGGGCAAAAACTGGTTCAATCAACGTTGTTTCTACGTCATTTCAACAAAAAAATTAAATGTTTGAATCAATGTGGAAAACTGATTGGATTTGAAAAAAGTCATCAGTGTAAGGGAATTTCATCTATTTTTCACTTTTAACCTAAATCCAATGACATGGTGATATTTTATGTTGATTTCACGCTGAATTCACATTAGTTGACAACTCAACCAAATGTAAATCAAAACTAGATATTGAACTGATGTCTGTGCCCAGTGGGATAGCTTTAGATTTGATCTCTCCTCCATCAATGTTTCTACTGCTGATGCTCAGAGGGATTGATGAGAAAATTGGTTTATGGGTAAGCTGTAAACTCACATTTGTTTGTGATGATTAGGAATTTTATTATAGAGTAGATATGAAAGACAGGCTTTATAATGACCCTTTTCAGTCTTCTGCATCCTTTCCTGTGAAAGGGGACATTGATTCTTGATGGTAGACTTCGTGCCTGTTGTCTTGGATAGAAATGCTCAGTTGTTTTTCCAATTCTGCTGTGGCCCAATATCTGTTCCCTTAACCAGAGTAAGGTTGAGTGGACTCGTGTGTTGACTCATGCATGTTTCCAATACTTTGAATTCATGTGGCTTGTTTGTGCTTCGAAAATGTTCCAGAAATCAGTAGTGTAAAGGTAGGGCACATATTGTTTCCAGACCATACACATATTGTTTACGGACCATATTTTTCTTTGATGACAAAGAACCAAAATCTCTGAGCAATTATAACAATGATTGTTAAAAAAGGCTGTTTTGCTTGGAGGTAACCCACACTTAAGAAAGCAAAAAACAGATGCAACTTTGGGTATGGTGATCTTCCTAGCAGGCATCCTCCCCCTTGGGTATTGTTTAGTCTGGACTCAGACTGCAGTGTTGTTTCTCAACATGCGTGTGTGCTCTGGGAGGGTTAATGTTGGGAGAGCAGAGCATGAGGTTAAGCTTATCTAGAGCCCTCTTATATATAACCAACCAGAGAACGACAGGATCCACACTGCAGTCCAACAACAAGGAATCACATCTGCTAATATGTACATGGATTCTGGTAACTGTCACTCATAGGGGTTTACATGTGTTCACTGTTTTGAATATCTGAATTATTACTTTGGGATATGTCTCCAACCAGTATAAGATCCTAGAATAATTACATATAATGTAAAAAAAAACATTTAATGGATCTTATTAATAGTTTTTCGTTAAGTATTATGTTAATTGGTAACAGTCTATACACCTAATTTTAAAGAAATGTATGACTGTTGGGACTAATCATGGTAACTGTCTTCCAACTCATTAGCTGTGTGTTAGTCATTCCGTTTGACCTGAAATGATGTCTTTGTCAAACCCTTCCCTCTGGAGATAGCCTCATCATCAAGCCCTTGAGGCTGTTCATAATTATGCGATTTCACTAATTGACACAGGCCTTTAAAGGTTCAACCTTGACTTTATCTTCAGAGATGTGTTTTGACATCTTATCTATTTCCTGGACGAATAGCGGATTCATTCTGCATCTCTGAGTACCATTCTGCAGTTGAACATTGTGTGTAGGCCTATTAATTATGTTATTGTTACATTGTGATTTTGCTAGTTTGATACACCAAAAGCATAAAATTACACAGAAATCCTCTCTAATTGTTTCACTGAGAGAATGTCCACGCTGAGTCGAGTAGTTATTCATTCCAGAACTAAACATAGGGTTCTCTCGTAGCTGTTGTTGATTAATACATCTCTTTCTCCAAACGTGGGAATATACTGTACTGGCTCATCATGCTGTCCACTTGATATGTTGTAAAAGTAACTTGTTGACTTTAGTTTCCAACTCCAATACTTTCTTACCCCTCTGGCATGTGTGTGTCTGAGACCACTCTATAGTGAGTCAGTAAAGTGCATTTCTAAGTGTTGTCTTGTGCACTCCTCCAACTGTCACTCTCTTTATATGCTGTTAGAAGGCTAGGAAGGAAGTGTCAAACAGATCCAAATGGAATGTGGACAACATGATAATGATGTCCTGAGGATAATTCCAGAACCTATCTGACTCTCTTGGTCATTCCTATGAAATGTACTGTTTAATAGACAAAGAGCTGCTGCAAGCTTATGTGTGGGATAGAGAGAATGGAAAGGGGCCAGATCCATTGAAGTGGGGGGCAAACAACCCATCTCCGTGGAAACTAGTCCAGCCCTCGCCTCTCCAGCACTCAAGGAGGGAGGGTTTTGGTTGGAAAGACATGACTCGCAGTTCAGTGTGAAAGCTGCAGCTATCCGGCAAAACGAAACGTTTATTTTATTGCTACAATTTATCAAACGGGATTGATATTTGCTGGCAATTCTTTTTGGCAAAATGGCTGTGGAAATGAGGCTCTACTCTGAGGTAAAGCCGGTCGCCTTTTGAAGTTTTCTTTTACATTAGTGGGGATAGTTTATAAAGAGTTAACGAGGATATAGCTAGTTGCAACACAAGTATTCGAATGCCGTACAGACTGGTTCGGAAAGCGCAAATTCATCTCGTGGTTATATGCGATTGTATCAATTGGCAAACCTAAAGTATAGCCTACAATAAATATATCGCTGCAGGGATTTGTTTTAACCGTATTTGGTAACATAACAATTTTGGGGATGTAACGCTATTCTTGTTGTTCTGAGCTTTTTCAAGTAGATCATGTGAATGACAAAATAATGAAATTAAATCGGACTGAGTGAGTTGAGGCTAAATAAATTATGCCAAACTAAAGTTTACATTGTGGAGCACGAGATAATTTAGCCCATTCATTATTTAGCTACAAATGTTCTGAGATTTGCATCTGAGTCAGATTTACTAATGCTGTTGTGTGATCATTTCCATAATCATAGCCTATTATGTCCTCTAATGTGGATTATATTTTTTCTCTCTAAGGGGCATCTCTGTTAGATTAAGTTTAGCCAGACCTTTTTTTCAGGGGTACCTCCTTCTATCACTATCACTGCAACTAGGCAGCCCCTGCAGCTGCAAGCTCTTTTTCTTGAACTTTTCCTGAACAGACTGTCTGTTGTGCACATCTAACAATGACCTTTCCTTCTCACTGGACTGGATTGTCAGCAGAAAGATTGGGAGGCCCCTCTGTTCTCTGGCCAGGGCTTGCATAACAGGGGCGAGGGTGGGATGTCACCAGATGCTTTTTAGGCTGGCATTATCAGACAATGTGTATGATATCATACACACACACACAGTTATTGGGTAAGACTGGTAGGCTATATGTATGCTGCTTTGCCCAGTGCCCACACATCACCCATATTAGAAACCCAACATCTAGTGGAGCCACACAGCTTTAGGGTGCCTTTTCACCATAGTATTTACTGGCATCTAAATGGTATACTGGGCGTACTATTAGCCTATAAGCCATATAATGATCACTATCCTGTTGAAGCTGTTGGAATTCAATGTCAGTTTGCCAACCTTGATGATGAGTTGTAGATCTGTGTTGTTCCCTCAGTGGTTTAAGATTCATGGGGAAACCATGTGATACACTGTGAACAGAGGATGACAGTATTGGATGTCACAGCTAAACCTCATCATTTGACTGGGTCTAGGCTATAAATGCAACACTGGATAATCCAGCCACAAGTCTGCCCCAGAAGTGTCAGAAGTAATGTGAGGTTTTTTTCACCCCCTTGTTAAAGGTTAATGGTGCATCACTTTTATGCAGTGCCTCCAATGTCTTACCGGTCCTCCCTTTTCTACTCCATTTCATCTCAGCCATTTGCATTTTAGGCCCATAGCAGGAATCAAGACATAGGGCCATCTATGGTTTGGGAATGGAAACTTCGTAGTTCAGCCAGTGTATGGATCCTAGGTAGTCATGTAGCTAAGCTTAGCTTGTAACTTGGCATAAATTGTTGCACAATACACATTATGGAGTGATTCAAGTTTAACGTTTTTATTGTCACGTGTACAAGTACAGTGAAATGCCTCTTCTTCCAATCTCTTTTCCAACAATGCAGTAATCAATATGAGTAGTACTATAAAAAAAGTTAAGGATTGACACTGATTCACAGTTATTCTGTGTTATCCTTTCTGCTCACCACCCAACCTTTGTAACTAAGATCCTGTACAGTATGCTGTCACTTCCTGTTACTACTTGTTTTTGTTTTGAATGACAGAGACCTTTGATTTTTCTTTTGGGTGTAGTGCAATCTACTCCCTCTGTTCAAGCAGATGGGGAATTCTCTTTGAGTCTATCCCTTTTCAAATATCACCAATCTCATGCTCTCTTTGGAGTTTGTCATTACAAATACTGAGTGTTTGCACGACCTTTCATAGGCATTCTTAAATCTGTCCAAGGCATATTCAAAATGGTTGGGGCATGGTATTCTTTCAGGCTCACTTGCCATGTAAAGGCTATTTGTAAGGTAAACTACCTGTGACCAGAAGTAAGTGCTGGGAGGCTGGCACTCATGCTCCACCTTGACGTGTAGTCACTATCTCACCCTGGATTACATACCATTTGACTTACGATACATTATATCTTCATGTTTTGATCATGCCTTAAAAGGATTGATATTCAGATTTATTTTCTCTGCTTCTCCTTTGGTAGCTCACCTAAAACATTTCTGCAATCCATCTATCCTATCTTTTACATAGGATATACACTCAGTGGCCAGTTTAGGTATCTTGTACTGGGTCGGACCCCCCTTTGCCTCCAGAACAGCCTGAATTCTTCAGGGAATGGAAATGTTGCTCAATTGGTATCAAGGGACCTAACGTGTGCCAGGAAAACATTCTCCACACCATTACACCACCGCCAACAGTCTGTACTGTTGACACCATACAGGATGGGGCCATGGACTCATGCTGCTTATGCCAAATCCTGACACTGCCATCAGCATGACGCAACAGGAAACGGGATTCGTCGGACCAGCCAATGTTTTTCCACTCCTTAATTGTCCAGTGTTGGTGATCGCGTGCCCAATGTAGCCGCTTCTTCTTGTTTTTAGCTGACAGTGGAACCCGGTGTGGTCGTCTGCTGCAATAGCCCATGCGTGACAAGGACTGACGAGTTGTGCGTTCCGAGATGCTGTTTTGCACATCACTATTGTACTGCGCTGTTATTTGCCTGTTTGTGGCGCGCCTGTTAGCTTGCACGAATCTTGCCATTCTCCTTCGACCTCTCATCAACGAGCTGTTTTCGCCCACAGGACTGCCGCTGACTGGATGTTTTTGGTTTGTCGCACCATTCTCGGTAAACCCTAGACACTGTTGTGCGTGAAAAGCCCAGGAGGCCGGCCGTTTCTGAGATACTGGAATCGACGCACCTGGCACTGACGATCATTCCACGCTCAAAGTTGCTTAGGTCACTCGTTTTGCCCATTCTAACGTTCAATTGAACTGCCTGTCTGCCTGCTTTATATAGCAAGCCATGGCCACGTGACTCACTCTCAGTAGGAGCGAACCATTTTCGTGAATGGGGTGGTGTACCTAATAAACTGGCCACTGAGTGTAGGCAGTCATAAGGGTTCAGTCAGATCACCTCTCATCCCTCAGATTCGTGATCTATAAATGAACCCTCATCCATATCAGAGTAAGGGAGAACAGTGAGTCGTAAGGCAGTGGAGGCACACAAAATGTCTTGTCCTTCTTTCATTGGAAGTTAAAGCCTGTGTGTCAGAAGTCAGCCCAGTGACATATATCCTACATCCCAGCTCCCTGCAGCAGCTCAACTGGACATAAGCCTGTTTTCCACATGCCAGCTCCGACAGCTGTGCATGCTCATATCCAGGTTGCCCAGAACACTTTTCCCCAGCTTTTCAAAAAGAGCATATCTGCCATTAGTATTGCCTTGAAGATAAAAGGGAACTGTAAACAGCTGAAAGATGGAGAGAAAAAGGGAATGAAAAAGACTGAAAGAATTGGTTCCATCTGGTGCGTTGAGCCAGAGGTGCGTTGAACCAGAGAGCTACGGTGGCAGGGACTTGTGGTTATTGTGTAGGGAGTGTGCAGCTGCCATGAACAGTGTCAACCTGGGGTGCCCTTACCCATAAAGAGGCAAATGGAGCTCTGTGGGATGGGTATTTAAGGGGCCCGACATCGTTCAGCAAACAGCCACCCACTCGACGAAAAGATGTCCACTGGACCATTCTTTAGGAAATCTGGCAGTGAAAGTCAAAAGGAGACAAAAGTCAGCCTCTTGCGGCCTGTGTGTTAGAGCGAGGCAGAGAGGAGCTTTGTATGGACTGTTCATTAGGAACAGAGTTCTCATACAGGTGGAAGGCCTTTTATAATACTTTCATGTTAACGGAGACATTATTCATGTTCGTTCTCCTCAACCTAAACACCACATGCTTGGTCCATGATGACAGGCTGTATGTACATACACCACATGCACAGTTCCAATGCATCTCCTCCATGTAAAAGGTTTATGAGCACCATAAGATGTTATGCTAGGGGCTGAGTGTCTGGAGTGGCTCCTCATTCCGCTCTACCATGGTATTTATGCAGTAATTCAACCTCCAGACTCACGTCTGATGTCGGATTTCCAACAGCAGTCCCAAAACCTCTTTCCTCGGAGAGAACGCACTGAAGAAAATTTGAAATGGTCTTTTGAAGACGAAAAAGAATGCCTGCGGATACGTGGGCCCATACACTTCTCATGTCCTCTGGTGAGTTGTGACGTCTGGAAAGAGTTGAGCATTTTCAGAGGTTTTACTCTGCTTTCCCTGGCTGTCTCTTGGCTGTAAGCGAGCTCAGCTCCACAGTGGTTTTAAAACCTTGGAGTATGCTGATCAGCAGAAACGGTCGGGAGGACATGTCTGCCAGAGAGGCTGAGACAGAGGTGTAGTAGCAGACTGGAGAACAAAATTAGAACAATGCTTCTATTTCTGGAAGCCTTTGTGTCTGTTGTTGTTACTGGATTTCCACCAGAGACGTTGTGGTGCTGGATGGAAATTACACCAAGCCAAGGCTACTCCTCAGGAGGTTCATTGAAGTTCATCCATTGTGATGACGGATGCTAAATAACAACATACTGTTATCATCACAAACCAAACCATGAAAAGTGCAGTGTTCACCAAATCACAGTGACATCTTATATTGTCAGTATGTAACTGCCAGGTGTTGATGAGCAAGGATGCATAGTTGAGTATCTGAGAATCTTTGTTGGATGGTAAAGAAGCCCTTATCATTGAAGCCAGGTGCTCTGAGTTCCTGCCCCTCTCTTGTTCATCCACCCTTTGAAACGTAGTCTAATGTGTTGAATGCCAGGCCTGATGGACAGGCCAAATATTTGCACATTCCTCTATGTGATGGGCTGGCCTGTGGGCCTGTTGACCTGTCAAGGCTGACAAGGCCATGGACCAAATGGCTTCACTATGAGCTGAAACGTTCCACGGCCCATGCACGTCACACGCGCGCACACACACATGCACACACACAAACTAGCGGGGGTAGCTTTGCATAGTATTTGTGTGTTTCGGTCACCCAATAAAGGGCTTACATTTTAACCATGAGTTTGCCCACTCAAGGACATGTTGAAAACAAAGAGTTCTTCAGTTCCACCCCGAACTGTCTCAGGAACACACACAGACTTCCCTCAACAAGCAACCATAGTTTGTGATCTAATGGTACAGTAAGGACATAGTAACTGGACATATAGTAACTGATATTATCCAACCTCAAGATTTCCCCCATAATGGATATGCCTTCTGCTGTAGAATATGGTATGGCTAAGACAAAATAGGACAGTTATGAGTTAGTGGTTTGGATGGCACATACTCTAAGTCATGTAGACAGTTAGGGAAAGAGTAAATGTCTTAGAAAAAATTGCTTTAACTAACTGAACCCAGGTACATGCCAAACATTTTGCCTTCTGCCTGGGGATCTAACTGTAACTGGCTCTGAGGAACCTGTCGATAATCACAGGATAGTTATTTGTATTCCTTGTAACTACTGTGGAGCAACATTACTTGCTCAACTAGTTGGTCAATCAGTGCTTATCCAGTGCTCACCCCAAATGTAGTTAAGAGGAGGAACTAATCTCCATTGATGTGGAGTGTTTTCCATCTGTTTTTCTACCTTGTGTCCTGGAGTTCAACAGAATATGTATTATGTATGAGCCTTAGTCATGCAGGGTCAGGGTTAACCTGCAGTTCACTTCTGGTTGTCTGTGGACCCCTGGTTGGTGGGCAGAGTGGGTGTAAATCTGCCTGCTGTCATCCATAAGTGCTTCCCAAATGGTACCCTATTTCCTATAGTGAACTACTTTAGACCAGAACCATAAGGCTCTGGTCAAAAGTAGTGCACTATGTAGGGAATAGGGTGCCATTTGGGATTCAGGCCATGTAAACGTAGCATGAATCAACTAGAATGCAGAGGTGGGAGGACAGGCAGCCTGTTGAAAGGACAGTTGTTAGCTCCCTTTTGTCATAATTCCAGGCTGTGTCTTGTTCATAACGTTCGCTGAATGTTAAGTCAATACTCAAATTCCATGTCAATATCTGACAGGTAGGCGCATTCCTGCATAGGTAGTTAACCCTTGTGGTTAAAACAAAGCTGACGTCTCACCCAGTGGTAAAAAAATAGGTGGGTAAACTCTGATCGTCGGTCGGTGAAAAAAGTAATGCCTACTTTCAATGCATTTTTCTGCAAAAGGTGGGTAAAGTGTCAAGCAAGTGTGTTTACTTGTTGTCCCTCCACTACATCACTGGTCTCATCTGAGCATCTAGGCCGTCATTGGAAATAAGAATTTGTTCTTAACTGACTTGCCTAGTTAAATACAAAATGAAATACATAAAAATCTCTTCCTTGACATTTATAAATGACTGAAAATAGAAGTTTATTATGCAGTGTTCTTAAATCTCATAAACCAAGTGCTAGCAGTCTGTATTTGGATAATATGTGTGCAATGCTTGATAATGTGTGTAATGTTAACAGAGAGGTCTATTTTCTGGGTGACCTGAACATTGACTGGTTAGCATCTAGCTGTCCTCTCAAGAGGAAGCTTCTAACTGTGACTGATGCCTGTAATATGACCCAGGTTATGACTCAACCAACTAGAGTGCATACCAATAGTGTTGGATCTGTGACATCCACTTGTATTGATCATATCTTTTCTTTTTTTTTCTTTTTTGGGGGGGGATGGATCAGCTTAATATTGCAGATAGAAGATACAATCTATCAATGTAATTGTCTGCATCACTTCCAATCCCCCATGTTTTTTATATATATACTCCCCTTTATTACTTTTCAACCCTGCCATCCTTTCCCTACTTGGAGTAAATTAGTGAACAACAATGCCCAGGCCTCTACTTCCAGTCTATACTTACTATCTACACCTTATGGACACAGTTAATTTTACAATAATTCTATTATATATATATATTTATGTTTTTTTTTTTTTTTTTCCTGAACTTCTTCTACTCTCAACCTCTCTGATCATTTTCATGATGTCCATCCGGTTTGCTTCTATATGCCATATCTTTCTAACTGTGCTCTTTCCCAAAAGCTCCCAACATACAACCTATATACTTATTATGGACACAGTATGCTTACATTATTAGCTATCTTTGTTATTATTTGTTGTTATTTGTTATTAGTCCCATCCTTCAACTCTATTCAATACCTCCCATCTACAGTGGGGGAAAAAAGTATTTAGTCAGCCACCAATTGTGCAAGTTCTCCCACTTAAAGATGAGAGAGGCCTGTAATTTTCATCATAGGTACACGTCAACTATGACAGACAAATTTAGAACATTTTTTCCAGAAAATCACATTGTAGGATTTTTTATGAATTTATTTGCAAATGATGGTGGAAAATAAGTATTTGGTCACCTACAAACAAGCAAGATTTCTGGCTCTCACAGACCTGTAACTTCTTCTTTAAGAGGCTCCTCTGTCCTCCACTCGTTACCTGTATTAATGGCACCTGTTTGAACTTATCAGTATAAAGGACACCTGTCCACAACCTCAAACAGTCACACTCCAAACTCCACTATGGCCAAGACCAAAGAGCTGTCAAAGGACACCAGAAACAAAATTGTAGACCTGCACCAGGCTGGGAAGACTGAATCTGCAATAGGTAAGCAGCTTGGTTTGAAGAAATCAACTGTGGGAGCAATTATTAGGAAATGGAAGACATACAAGACCACTGATAATCTCCCTCGATCTGGGGCTCCACGCAAGATCTCACCCCGTGGGGTCAAAATGATCACAAGAACGGTGAGCAAAAATCCCAGAACCACACGGGGGGACCTAGTGAATGACCTGCAGAGAGCTGGGACCAAAGTAACAAAGCCTACCATCAGTAACACACTACGCCGCCAGGGACTCAAATCCTGCAGTGCCAGATGTGTCCCCCTGCTTAAGCCAGTACATGTCCAGGCCCGTCTGAAGTTTGCTAGAGTGCATTTGGATGATCCAGAAGAGGATTGGGAGAATGTCATATGGTCAGATGAAACCAAAATATAACTTTTTGGTAAAAACTCAACTCGTCGTGTTTGGAGGATAAAGAATGCTGAGTTGCATCCAAAGAACACCATACCTACTGTGAAGCATGGGGGTGGAAACATCATGCTTTGGGGCTGTTTTTCTGCAAAGGGACCAGGACGACTGATCCGTGTAAAGGAAAGAATGAATGGGGCCATGTATCGTGAGATTTTGAGTGAAAACCTCCTTCCATCAGCAAGGGCATTGAAGATGAAACATGGCTGGGTCTTTCAGCATGACAATGATCCCAAACACACCGCCCGGGCAACGAAGGAGTGGCTTCGTAAGAAGCATTTCAAGGTCCTGGAGTGGCCTAGCCAGTCTCCAGATCTCAACCCCATAGAAAATCTTTGGAGGGAGTTGAAAGTCCGTGTTGTCCAGCGACAGCCCCAAAACATCACTGCTCTAGAGGAGATCTGCATGGAGGAATGGGCCAAAATACCAGCAACAGTGTGTGAAAACCTTGTGAAGACTTACAGAAAACGTTTGACCTGTGTCATTGCCAACAAAGGGTATATAACAAAGTATTGAGAAACTTTTGTTATTGACCAAATACTTATTTTCCACCATAATTTGCAAATAAATTCATAAAAAATCCTACAATGTGATTTTCTGGATTTTTTTTCTCATTTTGTCTGTCATAGTTGACGTGTACCTATGATGAAAATTACAGGCCTCTCTCATCTTTTTAAGTGGGAGAACTTGCACAATTGGTGGCTGACTAAATACTTTTTTCCCCCACTGTATGTCTTCCATTTCCTAATAATTGCTCCCACAGTTGATTTCTTCAAACCAAGCTGCTTACCTATTGCAGATTCAGTCTTCCCAGCCTGGTGCAGGTCTACAATTTTGTTTCTGGTGTCCTTTGACAGCTCTTTGGTCTTGGCCATAGTGGAGTTTGGAGTGTGACTGTTTGAGGTTGTGGACAGGTGTCTTTTATACTGATAACAAGTTCAAACAGGTGCCATTAATAACGAGTGGAGGACAGAGGAGCCTCTTAAAGAAGAAGTTACAGGTCTGTGAGAGCCAGAAATCTTGCTTGTTTGCAGGTGACCAAATACTTATTTTCCACCATCATTTGCAAATAAATTCATTAAAAATCCTACAATGTGATTTGCTGGAAAAAAAATTCTCAATTTGTCTGTCATAGTTTACGTGTACCTATGATGAAAATTACAGGCCTCTCTCATCTTTTTAAGTGGGCCTTTCTTGAACATTGGGTGAGACAATCTTACTAATTTGCTTGAGAACCAGTTCGGATTTAAGTATAACTTTTGTATGACTGAAGCTTTTAGTGATAGGTCTAATGCTTTAATATTTAATAATTTCTGTCCTCCGAATTCATATTCATTATATAAATATGCCCTTCTAATTTTGTCTGGCTTGCCGTTTTTTCTCATATAATTTAAAAAACTTTGCTAGGCGTAGGCAAGACCATAAGCAAATAGGTAAACTGGGATAATACTAAAGAGTTAATCAGGGTGATTTTTCCACAAATTGACAGGTATTTTCCTTTCCATGGTAGTAAGATCTTATCTTATATTAAAATTTATTGAAGTGAGATCATTTATTTCCTTTGGGATATGTATTCCGAGTATATCCACATCACCATCAGAACATTTTATTGGTAAACTACATGGTAATGTAAAAATTGTATTTTTTAGTGATCCAATACGTAATATAGTACATTTGTCATAATTTGGTTGTAATCCAGAGAGGTTAGAAAATGTATCTAGATCCTCTATGAGGCTGTGGAGGGATTCTAGTTGTGGATTTAAAAGAAAACATGAATCATCAGCATACAATGACACCTTTGTTTTTAAGCCCTGGATTTCTAATCCTCTGATATTATTATTGGATCTGATTTTAATAGCTAACATCTTGATGGCCACAATCAATAGATATGTCGATAGTAGACAACCTTGTTTCACTCCTCTTGACAGTTTAAAACTTTCTGAGAAATAGCCATTATTTACTATTTTACACCTAGGGTTACTATACATGATTTTGACCCATTTTATAAGAGATTCTCCAAAATTGAAATGCTCCAGGCATTTATATATAAACCCCAGTCGAACTTTATCAAATGCCTTTTCGAAGTCTGCTATGAATAGCAGGCCTGGTTTCCCATATTTTCCATAGTGTTCTATTGTTTCCAATACTTGCCTTATATTATCTCAAATGTATCTTCCATTTAAAAAACCTGTCTGATTAGAATGAATAATATCCGACAATACCTTTTTAATTCTATGCGCTATACATTTTGCTAGGATATTTGCATCACAACACTGAAGTGTAAGGGGCCTCCAATTTTGTAAATGGACTGGATCTTTATATTTTCCACTTGTATCCTGTTTCAGTAATAATGAAATCAGACCTTCTTCTTGAGTGTCAGATAATCTACCATTTACATAGGAGTGGTTAAAACATGCTAATAATGGTCTTGGTATACCTCGACTGGTATGCCATCCAACCCTGGAGTTTTCCCAGACTTAAAGTCTCTATTGATCATATCTTTACTAATGCTGCAGAACTATGCTCCAAAGCAATATCAGTTTCCATTTGCTGTAGTGACCATAAGAAGGAAAGCCAAAGTGCCAAAGGTTGGGCCTAAAGTAATTTATAAGAGATCATACTAAATGTTTTCTCAGGACTCTTTTGTTGAAGATGTAAAAAATCTATGTAGGTCAAAAGTAGTGCACTAGGGAATAGGGTGCCATTTGAGACATTGCTGTACTCTAGCCCTAGACACAAGAGCCATGGCCACCTCTTACTAAACATGGTTTGGCAGTTTGCTGCTGCTTTGACATCCCAGGAGAGAAACAGTCTTGTTTGTGACACTTCAAAGGTAGCTTACAGAGAGCTAGCTCTGAGCTTGTAGTTTATAGCTTGTTTTTTAATGTGAAGAGATGGTATCAGTCTCCAGGAAGTCAGCTGGCTAAAGCCTTGCTCTTTACTCCCCAAAGCTCCATCTTGGACTTCTCTGACCCATATCTCTCCATTGTTGTGCATATAACCTATATCACTACACTCTTAGAAAAAACGGTTCCAAAAGGGTACTTTGGCTGTCCCCATAGGAGAACCCTTTTTGGTTCCAGATATAACTATTTTTGGTTCCAGCTACAACTCTTTTGGGTTCCATGTAGAACCCTCTGTGGAAAGGGTTCTTCAAAAAGGGTTATTCAAAGGGTTCTCCTATGGGGACAGCCAAAATAAAAAATAAAATGTTCAAAGAGTGTAGCCACGGGTGCCACAGTAAATATTGGCCGATTGCACATAGAGTATGAGAAAGATGCAGAGACATTGCTACAGTGTAAGTTGAGACACAACACTCAAAACTGAACTAACAAAATATTAAGTAGGCATTTGATGTGAATTTAATTTCCTATGAATCACCAATTCACTTGTTGCCCTCAACTTGGCTTGTTTGTAATTACATGCTGAAACCTGCCTACTGTTCTTGAATTGCACAAGTAGCCTGTTACAGGGTATTTAATTAGCAATTACTGCCATTTCCTTGTCATTGCAAAGTGTTCCATATATACTGAGTGTACAAAACATTAGGAAAACCTTCCTAATATTGACTTGCACCCCCTTTTGCCCTCAGAACAGCCTCAATTCGTCAGGGCATGTACTCTACAAGGTGTCAAATGTTCCACAGGGATGCTGCCCATGTTGACTCCAATGCTTCCCACAGTTGTGTCAAGTTGGCTGGATATCCTTTGTGTGGTGGACCATTCTTAATGCACACAGGAAACTGTTGAGCGTTAAAAACCCAGCAGCGTTGCAGTTCTTGACACACTCAAACCGGTGCGCCTGGCACCTACTACCATTCCCCGTTCAATGGCACTTAAATATTTTGTCTTGCCCATTCCCCGAATGGCACACATACACAATCCATGTATCAATTGTCTCAAGGCTTTAAAAGTCTTCTCCCCTTCATCTACATTGATTGAAGTGGATTTAACAGGTGACATCATATATACTGAGTGTACAAAACATTAGGAAAACCTTCCTAATATTGACTTGCACCCCCTTTTGCCCTCAGAACAGCCTCAATTCGTCAGGGCATGTACTCTACAAGGTGTCGAAAATGTTCCACAGGGATGCTGCCCATGTTGACTCCAATGCTTCCCACAGTTGTGTCAAGTTGGCTGGATATCCTTTGTGTGGTGGACCATTCTTAATGCACACAGGAAACTGTTGAGCGTTAAAAACCCAGCAGCGTTGCAGTTCTTGACACACTCAAACCGGTGCGCCTGGCACCTACTACCATACCCCGTACAATGGCACTTAAATCTTTTGTCTTGCCCATTCCCCGAATGGCACACATACACAATCCATGTATCAATTGTCTCAATGCTTTAAAAGTCTTCTCCCCTTCATCTACATTGATTGAAGTGGATTTAACAGGTGACATCAATAAGGGATCATAGCTTTCACTTATTTCACCTGGTCAGTCTATGTCATAGAAAGAGCAGGTGTTCCTAATGTGTTGTACACTCAATGTACGTATAGGCAATAAGCCCCATATTTGGAACTGTACTGATCTGAAGTACATGCAAAATTGATACGTAGGCCGATAAATAATCCTGGGGCACTCTACATTTGTTTTGATAGAACCATTAAGATTAGCTGAGACACTTAAAATGTGTTTTTAATTGCTGTGGTTGATCAGTATGCCTACAAGTAAGTAAGTTCTCTTTTTTTAGGCATACTGTATTTGCTTCCCAGATGTTACAATTGAAAATGTTTTTATGCGCAGGCGACAGTATTTTTACAGGTGTGGCATCTTTCAACAAGTCAATGAACATATTCAGCCTCACTGGCAAAAAACGCTTCTCCCATGAATATTTCATCAAGCTGTAGCAGGTATTTAAAAGAAATAGCAATATTTTCAGACATCTGATATTCTGTCCAAATTTCATCTACTATTTCATGTGCTTCAGTGGCGGTTGGTGACGCTTAAATTTTTTTATGAGCATGGCCTTATTTCTATTACAGCATATTGGATGACTGTCATTCATATTCCATTCACCCAGCTCAATGTAACATCGATAGGGTTAGGCAACTACATGATACTCAAAATGTTCCTATACACATCATGAGGTTGCTACAACCTAGCCTATGAATGAAAGTTTACAACGTAGGTGCACAGGTCGAGATTTTTTGTTGTTGTAATCAAGGTGACAGACAGTGACACATTCAATACCGCCTTGCACACTCTTGCCTGATTCTCGCTGATCTAGGGTGTAATCATTAGTCCAACAGTTGCAAACGAGAGTTTCTATTGGACAAATTAAAGTATGTTTATCCCCGTTTTGTTCCGTTTGCTTCCGTTTTAAGAAACGTTTTTCAACAGAATCGTCGGAATGAATACACCCCTGATCACATGCAAACACAGTTCACTTTCATAGCAGCCACATACAAACAGCATGAACATTTTGCTCGTTGTATAATTCCTTCTTGCGTCTACGCGCTCTCCTCCTCTCACCTTTTCCCTTCGCTTGTGGACTTCAGTGCACAACACATCAGCTGTCTGTGACCAGGCGAAAAAACCTTTCCAAGCCAAACCTTCATATCATAACCGCTAACCGCTACACACAGCCTACATCTTTGTCACCATATTAGTTAACGTCTCATAGTTAACATAGCTACTAGAACTAAGGCATTAGTAAACCCGCTACAATCATGCAGTACAGTGTACAGTCAGCAAGCAGTTTGGCAGTTACACCGGTGGGCCCCGGTGGCAATACATTAATAAAACCCAAAGCTTATCTTGACTTGGAAGAGTTCCAGTGTTGGATAGATAGCCATAGCCAGCTAGCTAACATAGCATCCCTCTCTGTTTGAGCAGGCTAGCTGCATTCTCCATCTAAGTGAAAGTGAAAGTGAAAAAAAGACAACAAAATATCTCTTTCTCTTGCTTCTCCTTCATTTTTAAAGAAATGTAATTTGTTAATTTTTTCAACTATTGTCTTTCTCTCTCTTTGAGTCAACTATTCACCACATTGTTATGCACTGCTGTGCTAGCTAGCTGTAGCTTATGCTTTCAGTACTAGATTCATTCACTGATCCTTTGATTGGGTGGGCAACATGTCAGTTCATGCTGCAAGAGCTCTGATAGGTTGAAGGACGTCCTCCGGAAGTTGTCATAATTACTGTGTAAGTCTATGGAAGGGGGTGAGAACCATGAGCCTCCTAGGTTTTGTATTGAAGTCAATGAACCCAGAGGAGGACGGAAACTAGCTGTCTTCCGGCTACACCATGGTGCTACCATACAGAGTGCTGTTGAGGCTACTGTGGACCTTCATTGCAAAACAGTGTGTTTTAATCAATTATTTGGTGACGTGAATATGTTTAGTATAGTTTTATCTAAAAAGGATAACTTTAATGTTTCACTATTTTAAATGTTTATGAAATTCACTGAAGAGGATGGTCCTCCCCTTCCTCCTCTGAGGAGCCTCCACAGATGTGCTTTCATGTTCTGTTTTTCTCACACACCTTTTAATGTTGGTGACATTGATGAGTGTAGTAAGTGAAAACGTATACAGGTGAAACTCCAAGTATACCTTTGGGTCCTTATGGTTGTGTGCACAGAAATAAATACAGACCAGAGCCTATGGCTGTGTGTTTGAGTGTAGCCTAATCACCATCATTGCACTCCAAGGCTCACATTCTGAGTACCTTGGCTTTCCCTGCCTGCAGAAATTCCGAATGAACCAAAACAACTGCAGTTGTTAGGATATGTCAGGATATTCTGGCCATTCCCTGTGCTGCTGGATCAAAATGAAGACGTATGCTCTGTCCTCTCAGTCCACTAAAACAGGAAATAGCTGACAGCAGGAATGCCGTCTCTCTCCTCCTGTCTCTATAGGGCTCAAGTCCACTAGGGCTACTGCTGTAAACAAACAGCTTCTGACCAGAGCCCAGCACCCTCCCTCCTATCCACCTCTGATCTCTCTGGGTTTTCTATTGACCTCCATAGAAACCAAAACACTTTGGAAGAGAATAAAGGAGAGGGGTTGTTTCAGTGCTGAGACTGTATTTTTAGATGGGATTGGCATTTGAAGGGAGGAAATTGTGCAGGGACATGTGGGCATGCAGGGACTGTTTATGGTGAAATTACAGGGTGTTCATTTACATTTACGTCATTTAGCAGGCGCTCTTATCCAGAGCGACTTACAGTAGTGAGCGCACACATTTTCGTACTTTTTTGGTACTGGTCCCCCGTGGGAATCAAACTCCCAACACTGCCGTTACAAGCACCATGCTCTACCAACTGAGCCACATGGGATCATGGGTTACTAACACAGGTTCCTCAGAGTGCTGATATCTGCGATGTCATGGACACCACAGAATGTGTGGCGTTATAGAGAGAAGCGTTGAAGAAACAACACATTTGATCTGATCATCCATTTCAACACAATAATACATTAATATATAATAAAGATGTTTTGGTGAAATTATGATAATGGTAAACATATGAACTACAATATCAGGCAGAGAAATATGCAAGACTGGAAGTCATTACCCTTTGATTGAATGTAATGTTGATCAGAGTAGTGTAAATGTGATGACCCTTTTGGCTCACATGCAGACTAAACCGGGCACGCGCGTGCGTCCGCCATTGCGCGCATGTTGATTTTGTCCATCCACACCAGATGTGATCAGGACACGCAGGTTGAAATATCTAAATGAACTCTGAACCAACTATATTAATTTGGGGACAGGTCGAAACACATGAAACATTCATGGGCATTTAGCTTGCTAGCTTGATGTGGCTAGCTAATTTGTCCCGGGATACAAACATTGGGTTGTTATTTTACCTGAAATGCACAAGGTCCTTTTTTTCTGGATCATTGTAGAACTTTGACCCATTTTGAGTCTTTACTCTGATAATTAATCTACAGATGAAATGGGAAACCTAGTTAGTTTCTAATAATCTCTCCTCCTTCAGTCTTCTTCTTTTTCTGTGGCCTTTATATGGTGGTTGGCAACCAACTTTAAGGTGCATTACTACCACCAACTGGAATAGAGTTTGGACCTCAGTTCATCTTTCGATCACCTACGTGGGTATATGCTCCTAAAAACCAATGAGGAGATGGGAGATCTATTTTAGCGCCTGGCTACGCAGATGCTCGTTGAAGCGCGCGAGCAGTTTGAATGAAATTATTGAATAACATGTACAGTACCAGTTGAAAGTTTGGACACCTACTCATTCCAGGGTTTTTCTTTATTTTTACTATTTTCTACATTGTAGAATAATAGTGAAGACATCAAAACAATGAAATCACACATATGGAATCATGTAGCAGCCCAAAAAGTGTTTTATATTTTTGATTCTTCAAAGTCGCCACTTTGCACACTCTTGGCATTCTCTCAACCAGCTTCATGAGGTAGTCACCTGGAATGCATTCAATTAACAGGTGTGCCTTTGTTAAGAGTGAATTTGTGGAATTTCTATCCTTCTTAATGCTTTTGAGCCAATCAGTTGTGTTGTTACAAGGTAGGGGTGGTATACAGAAGATAGCCCTATTTGGTAAAAGACCCAAGTCCATATTATGGCAAGAATAGCTCAAATAAGCAAAGAGAAACGACAGTCCATCATTACTTTAAGACATGAAGGTCAGTCTAACCGGAACATTTCAAGAACTTTGAAAGTTTCTTCAAGTGCAGTCGCAAAAACCATCAAATGCTATGATGAAACTGGCTCTCATGAGGACCGCCACAGGAAAGGAAGAACCAGTTACCTCTGCTGCAGAGGATGAGTTCATGAGAGTTACCAGCCTCAGAAATTGCAGCCCAAATAAATGCTTCACAGAGTTCAAGTAACAGACACATTTCAACATCAACTGCTCAGAGGAGACTGTGTAAATCAGGCCTTCATGGTCGAATTGCTGCAAAGAAACCACTATTAAAGGACACCAATAAGAAGTGACTTGCTTGGCCAAGAAACACGAGCAATGGACATTAGACCGTTGGAAATCTGTCCTTTGGTCTGGAGTCCAAATGTGAGATTCTTGGTTCCAACCACCGTGTCTTTGTGAGACGCAGAGTAGGTGAACGGATGATCTCCGCATGTGTGGTTCCCACCGTGAATTATGGAGGAGGAGGTGTGATGGTGTGTGGGTGCTTTGCTGGTGACACTGTCTGTGATTTATTTAGAATTCAAGGTCCACTTAACCAGCATTGCTAACTCAGCATTCTGCAGCGATACGCCATCCCATCTGGTTTGCGCTGAGTGGGACTATCATTTGTTTTTCAACAGGACAATGACCCAACACACCTCCAGGCTGTGTAAGGGCTATTTGACCAAGAAGGAGAGTGATGGAGTGCTGCATCAGATGACCTGGCCTCCACAATCACCCGACCTGAACCCAATTGACCGCAGAGTGAAGGAAAAGCAGCCAACAAGTGCTCAGCCTATGTGGAACTCCTTCAAGACTGTTGGAAAAGCATTCCTCATGAAGCTGGTTGAGAGAATGCCAAGAGTGTGCAAAGCTGTCATCAAGACAGAGGGTGGCTACTTTGAAGAATCAAAAATATAACATATTTTGATTTGTTTAACACTTTTTGGGCTGCTACATGATTCCATATGTGTTATTTCATAGTTTTGATGTCTTCACTATTATTCTACAATGTAGAAAATAGTAAAAATAAAGAAATACCCTTGAATGAGTAGGTGTGTCCAAACTTTTGACTGGTACTGTATGTGTAAATGTATTTTGCAACGCTCGCTCACGTAACGCGGGTGACGTGGTCATCATGTCAGTCAGATCAGAGAAACATGTCTCTCTCCCTGTTTAGCCTGAGTCCTCAGAGCCTTCAGCATCACACAAACCACAAGCCTCTAAAATGAATATCTGCAATAAAAACAGCCTGGCTTTTTTTTCTAGCCCTCTAGGTGAACACGTTCATGGGAAGAGAGCAAGTCTGTTAATCTTGGCTGCTCTAGTCAAGCAGAGACGGATACAAACACACATTCCAATCAGAAGGGGATGGACTGTCTCCTCTCTTTAGTTGGCTCTGTGCTGTGTTTGCAGATACTGGCTATTCTTGCCCACTTCAATCTGAAACAGCCATTTTAAGGGTGCACCGTAATCACAATCTAGACACCGTGCTCTGTAATTTCTTTAATTCTACCTTGTAAAGTTTTGTGCTCTCTAAATTGATGGGATAACAAGGTTTCTTTTGAAGGTTTCTTTTAAACAAGCCCATATCTCCTGTCCAACTGGCCTGAATCATTCAGAAATATTTATACGGTTTCTGTGGCAACCAAAGACGTTTGTCTTCTGTTGTGAGACTTCAGGGCCCATTCTCGTTTGGAGCGGTGACCTCATGATTCTTTTATTTCCATTAATTTGTATGAGAAGAGAGAGCGAGGTGCTGGGTTAACAGAGCAGAGCCTACAGCACAGATGGGTCCCTCACACAGCACAGCCCTTTCTCTCCTTGGCTGTTGTATTTTATGCTTTGGTGTTTACTCACACTGTTTGGAATCCAGTGAAGTCATTCATCTGATATCTGAAATGGCACTCCCATGGCTGAGATTAAGCTCCATATTTGTCATGGTTTTGGCCAAATATGCACAGAGCACATTGACCCACTTAAACTCTCAAAGGTCTCAAATTCAAGCGTGAGTGTTTTGGGTAACGCTTTATTTCACATAACTAATTTTCTTATTACTGCAGTTGATTAACAGTAAGTAATGAATTGTTGTGATTTATAAACACAACATGTATACGGCTACAAGTGTACCCGAACCCAAACAATCACAAAGACTTCAATATGTTGGATGTTGATGTATTGTAAACGTTACGGCTGGGAAGTTTCATGTGGTGTGTCGTGTCTGTCCATCAGGCGAGTGGGCGGTCCGAGGGTGACGATGACTGCCAACAAAAGTTCCAAGGCTGCACCCCGAGCAAGAGGGGCTAATGTGCCCCGGGACATCCCCGACAGGTCAGTGACATCACCACCAGCCTTGAGGCCAGGGGGAGGGAGAGGGAGAGGGAGAGGGGAGAGGGGAGAGGGGAGAGGGTGGAGGGAGAGGGGAGAGGGGAGAGGAAGAGGGGAGAGGGGAGAGGGTGGGGGGAGAGGGAGAGGGAGAGGGAGAGGGGAGAGGGGAGAGGGTGGAGGGAGAGGGGAGAGGGTGGAGGGAGGGAGGGAGAGAGAGAGGGGATGGCTCTCAACATGCACTATGATGTCAGGAATAACCAGCGCAGGTGCTCATATCCTTTATTGCCTCAGTCAGGACATTTTCTTCAGGGAGGAAAGTTATTTTTGTAAGTCTGTATGAGTGATAGAGTGATACCGTGGGATCCCACTATGTGTATGTGTTGAGTGATACACTGCATACAGTAGGTGACATGGCTCATCAACCCACAGTTGTTAGCATTACGTAATTGTTAATAAGGAAGTACTGATTGGCTGCAGTATTCTGTCTTGCCTTTTCTCCAGAGTTACAGGGAAGCAGGGATAAGACTAGTAGTCTCTGCTTTTGTAAACCATCCTCTACATTCTGGAATAGGGCCCCATTCAACTATAAACTCTTTCTGGTCTGAGCAGAGGCTTGTTTGAGTTACCATGTTGAGAGATGACATCTTCCTCCTGGAACAGAGAAACAAACAGGGCTCGTAATGAAAGTGCTGGCGATAGACTGTTCTGTTTTGTGATCTGTCTTTCCCTTCAACACTATATATACACAGACAGGCTTAGAGTGAAGATTTAAGATCTACAGGAACTGGCATCAACTGACATGGAAATGCTTACATCGGACTCACAGGGGTGCAACTGCAAGCCTTCACCATCTGCTACTTGGTGTGTAGTCTGTCAGGATGTTAGTTTACCAAGTGCTACATGTCCTTGTATAACACAGCAGTCAGTGGCTGTGGCTCTGACGTGTTTTAGTTGGATCTCTTATGTGAATAACCTTGAGAAGGGATGCCAGTTGGAAGTTAGCTACAGCCCTGGCTGCTACATTGACTCAGTGTGAAATCACCATAGCCTGTGAGGAGTTTAAACATGAACATCACTGACAGATATTTTTTTAAAGAGAAATTGATTTTGTGCTGAGTAGTTGTTTTTCTGTTACCTCACCGTGTCTCCTGAGTTAGATACACTCTTAGAAAAAAGGTGATATCAAGAACCTGAAAAGGTTATTCTGCTGTCCCTATAGGAGAACCCTTTGAATTACCCTTTTTGGTTCCAGGTAGAACCCTTTTGGTTCCAGGTAGAATCCTTTTGGGTTCCATGTAGGACCCTTTCCACAGAGTGTTCTACATGGAACCCAAAAGGGTTCTTCTTGGAACCAAAAAGTGTTCTCCCTGGAACCAAAAAGTGTTATCCTATGGGGACACCCAAATAACCCTTTTAGAACCCTTTTTTCTAAGAGTGTAGTGAGCCCTGGTCTCCTTCTGATAATCTACTCAGGTTACATCAAGTGTTTGAATCTAACAATTGTACCCCATCGCTCATCTAACGACCCCAGTCCAAAGAGATAAACACAGTTCTCTAGAAACAATAACACTCCCTAGCTCTGTTACCATCAACACTCTACACAGTTCATGATGTTTCTATAGTTTTTTACTTGTAAAAAATTGCACAATGTTAAATAAAGGTTAAATAAAATAAAATAACAAATAAAAATATGATTTAAGAGAGGAAACTGTAATTTATGCACAGAGAGAGCAGCGTTATATACTTGCCCCCACCTTCCCACAAGTCTCTCTATCCTAGATGGAGAAAAAGAAAGGATTCTGTCGGTAAATTACTATCATTCCTTGGCAGGAAAGAATTCTGAGAAGACAACATCTCATAAGATCTGGGAGGGGTGCAGCACATCTTTGATGGGCACTTCTTTTAATAGAAAAGATCATTGCTGAGAAAAGAAATTAAGTAACTGGAAAGCTGGATATAAATCTATAAAAAGGTCAAAGGAAATGAAATTAAACACATTTATGAGAGGAAGAGAGAGGGTGTCTTGAGGGTGAAGCTCAAAATGAAATAGAGGGGATGTTAATGGCTTCTCTCTCTTTGAAAATCTATCTATTTATCTGGGTTACTGGAAGCCCTCCTGTTGTGGCCCGGTCTATCAACAGAACAGGAAGTGGCCTATGGTTGATGTGATGTGCCCTGGCTGGCCTGGCTGGAGGACAGTGGGTCCAGGACCCAGGAGCCAGGCCCTCACTGGCACCCAGCTCAGTACATGTGTGGCCGCCACAGTTGAAGCTGCCCAGCACCAGAGCCAGGCTTGTTTTAACTGGCCCAGTCCTGACCACCAGAACACCCCCACAGACCCCATCCCCAACGCAGCTATCCGTACTGGAGAATTCTGCACTTTATGTTTTCCTTTTGTGTGAAAAGGAACTTACAGGGGCTTAATACTGCAGTCAAACCAGCTTTTATGACTCCTGGAGTAATCTTGGCCAAGGCGTGCCTAAGGGGGTATTTTTGAACGTGCGCTGTTATTCTACTGGCTGATTGAACTTACATTTGGGTATAATGGTCTGATGGGTGGATAGGGGGTGTTTGAATCGATATATTACAAAGGTTCTGTTGCTATTTGAAATACATCTACAGTGATATTACACTGGGGCAGTTTTGACTATCACAGAATGTTATGGCTGTTGAGAGGTCAAACAAGAACCAGACTGAATTTATACTAAACAAAAACACAAATGCAACATGCAACAATTTCAACGATTTTACTGAGTTACAGTTCATATAAGGAAATCAGTCAACTGAAAAAAAAAATGTATGCCCTAAATCTATGGATTTCACATGACTGGGCAGGGGCACAGCCATGGGTGGGCCTGGGAGGGCATAGGCCCTCCCACTTGGGAGCCAGGTGTCAACTGATATTGAATACTTATCGTTCCTAATGAGATTCCAGTAACCAATCATATTATATTATATTGTGATATGTTTAAAAGTTGACAGCTATTTCAAATCAGCTGTCAGAAGCTGCATGACGAGCAGTTTATTTTGAGCCAATCAAAACTCAATATTCTATCTTAGTCCCTCTCCTAACCTCACGTTCTACACCAGTGGGCTCCAACATGTTGAAAAGGAGCTAGAACGGAACGTGAAGAGCTACCGCCATTCTATGGAAGAAAAACTACGTTTCAAATCGTCATGGGAAGTTGTATAAAATTTAACAAAAAAGAGAGAACTGGATATTAACACTCACTTATCTATCCGAACATGCTGTGAAGGTTTTGAGGGGAAGATTAACGCCAGGATTTGGTGAGTTTTCATAAGGAGAACGAGCCACTAGCGATTAGGCTAGTTAAGCTATTGCTAGTATTTTGTGTGTGTTCATACTGAACCAAGCATACGCACAAGCTGTTAACATTTAGGCTAGCTCAGCTATCGATCAGTTGAAATAGCAAACGTTAGTGATCATGCTAATCATGCATGGCAAACTATTTTAGTTTTCATACTTTTATAAAATGTGATTAGCTATTATCATAATCCATTTTGGTACGCAGTTATGTTTTAGATGACTTTCTAAGAAATGGTGTATAGGTATAAGCACTAGCGCTTTCCATTTGCCCAGGCTAGTCTATTGTTCAGTCCACGTGCGCCTGGTGCTGTAGTTGTGTAAAGATCTTTCCATTTGCCCAGGCTAGTCTATTGTTCAGTCCACGTGCACCTGGTGCTGTAGTTGTGTAAAGATCTTTCCATTTGCCCAGGCTAGTCTATTGTTCAGTCCACGTGCGCCTGGTGCTGTAGTTGTGTAAAGATCTTTCCATTTGCCCAGGCTAGTCTATTGTTCAGTCCACGTGCGCCTGGTGCTGTAGTTGTGTAAAGATCTTTCCATTTGCCCAGGCTAGTCTATTGTTCAGTCCACGTGCGCCTGGTGCTGTAGTTGTGTAAAGATCTTTGCATTGCTCAGGCTAGTTTATTGTTTAGTTCAAGTTTTATTTTCTTAAGCTAAGAGCTATATTAATGTTTATATGAAAGGTACTCATGGTATATATAGTGTGTGATCCTGTTTGTAAAACAGGTCCGTTTTTTTTTTGTATGGATTCAGTTCCACCAAGGATGGCGAGCCGCCCTAACCCAGGACATCCGTAAGAAGATTTGCATGCGAAGATTTCATTTTCCTTTTCCTTGGAGGACACTGAATTTGCACTGCCATACTACGGTGTGGTAGGATTCTTTGTTGCAAGACATCATTGCACCATACATTGCAGTGGGACTGACATAAGCACATACCACTTTTAAACACCTTACAGTGTTTATTGATATGCACAGTCACTCACATTTGATTCCATCTCATAGTGGTTTATAAGTCAGTATTTGTGAATTGGGTTGTGTTTTTCTGTGGATTCATGTTTATTGTATTTGTATTGAACTTTGAACATTGAAAGCTGAGATACCCTCAGATTAAAATAGTTGGGTGCACCCTAGTAAACTATAGGTGGGATATATGGCCGATATCTAAGTCTATTGTACTGTTGATGTATTTAATTCATATTGAGCTCATTGTACAAATGTCACATCAATATTTACTCAAAGTGATTCTTTTTTTTGTACGAATTTTAATTACAAAATGCAAGCCGGCATTCTTTTCCTAAATTATTCAGTTGTGCGGTCTTCATTTCTCACTACTTCTCCAGTAGCGAACCTAACTGGTCCAATAGAGTTTAAGCTTAAACATAGTGTTAAGCAATTGTTACACAGGCCCACCCACTGGGGAGCCAGGCCCAGCCAATCAGAATGAGTTTTTCCCAACAAAAGGGCTTTATTACAGACAGAAATACTCCTCAGTTTCATCAGCTGTCCGGGTGACTGGTCTCAGACGATCCCGCAGGTGAAGAAGACGAATGTGGAGGTCCTGGGCTGGCATGGTTACAAGTGGTCTGCAATTGTGAGGTTGGTTGGACTTACTGCCAAATTCTCTAAAACGACGTTGGAGGCGGCTTATGGTAGAGAAATGAACATTAAATGATCTGGCAACAGTTATGGTGGACATTCCTGCAGTCAGCATGCCAATTGCACTCTCCCTCAAAACTTGAGATATCTGTGACATTGTGTTGTGTGACAAAACTGCACATTTTAGAGTGGTATTTTATTGTCCCCAGCACAAGGTGCACTTGTGTAATGATCATGTTGTTTAATCAGCTTCTTGATATGCTACACCTGTCAGGTGGATGGATTTAAATTGGCAAATTAGAAATGCTCATTAACAGGGATGTAAACAAATTTGTGCCCAACATTTGAGAGAAATAACCTTTTTGTGTGTATGGAACATTTCTGGGTTCTTTTATTTCAGCTCATGAAACATGGGACCAACACTTTACAAGTTGCGTTTCTATTTTTGTTCAATATATACAGTGGGGAAAAAAAAGTATTTAGTCAGCCACCAATTGTGCAAGTTCTCCCACTTAAAAAGATGAGAGAGGCCTGTAATTTTCATCATAGGTACACGTCAACTATGACAGACAAAATGAGATTTTTTTTCTCCAGAAAATCACATTGTAGGATTTTTTATGAATTTATTTGCAAATTATGGTGGAAAATAAGTATTTGGTCAATAACAAAAGTTTCTCAATACTTTGTTATATACCCTTTGTTGGCAATGACACAGGTCAAACGTTTTCTGTAAGTCTTCACAAGGTTTTCACACACTGTTGCTGGTATTTTGGCCCATTCCTCCATGCAGATCTCCTCTAGAGCAGTGATGTTTTGGGGCTGTCGCTGGACAACACGGACTTTCAACTCCCTCCAAATATTTTCTATGGGGTTGAGATCTGGAGACTGGCTAGGCCACTCCAGGACCTTGAAATGCTTCTTACGAAGCCACTCCTTCGTTGCCCGGGCGGTGTGTTTGGGATCATTGTCATGCTGAAAGACCCAGCCATGTTTCATCTTCAATGCCCTTGCTGATGGAAGGAGGTTTTCACTCAAAATCTCACGATACATGGCCCCATTCATTCTTTCCTTTACACGGATCAGTCGTCCTGGTCCCTTTGCAGAAAAACAGCCCCAAAGCATGATGTTTCCACCCCCATGCTTCACAGTAGGTATGGTGTTCTTTGGATGCAACTCAGCATTCTTTATCCTCCAAACACGACGAGTTGAGTTTTTACCAAAAAGTTATATTTTGGTTTCATCTGACCATATGACATTCTCCCAATCCTCTTCTGGATCATCCAAATGCACTCTAGCAAACTTCAGACGGGCCTGGACATGTACTGGCTTAAGCAGGGGGACACATCTGGCACTGCAGGATATGAGTCCCTGGCGGCGTAGTGTGTTACTGATGGTAGGCTTTGTTACTTTGGTCCCAGCTCTCTGCAGGTCATTCACTAGGTCCCCCCGTGTGGTTCTGGGATTTTTGCTCACTGTTCTTGTGATCATTTTGACCCCACGGGGTGAGATCTTGCGTGGAGCCCCAGATCGAGGGAGATTATCAGTGGTCTTGTATGTCTTCCATTTCCTAATAATTGCTCCCACAGTTGATTTCTTCAAACCAAGCTGCTTACCTATTGCAGATTCAGTCTTCCCAGCCTGGTGCAGGTCTACAATTTTGTTTCTGGTGTCCTTTGACAGCTCTTTGGTCTTGGCCATAGTGGAGTTTGGAGTGTGACTGTTTGAGGTTGTGGACAGGTGTCTTTTACACTGATAACAAGTTCAAACAGGTGCCATTAATACAGGTAACGAGTGGAGGACAGAGGAGCCTCTTAAAGAAGAAGTTACAGGTCTGTGAGAGCCAGAAATCTTGCTTGTTTGTAGGTGACCAAATACTTATTTTCCACCATAATTTGCAAATAAATTCATTAAAAATCATACAATGTGATTTTCTGTATTTTTTTTCTCAATTTGTCTGTCATAGTTGACGTGTACCTATGATGAAAATTACAGGCCTCTCTCATCTTTTTAAGTGGGAGAACTTGCACAATTGGTGGCTGACTAAATACTTTTTTTCCCCACTGTAATGTGCATTTGGAGCAATACTGTGGATATATACTGTACAGTTTGATTTAAAGGCCATTAGCAATAATGTTTCCCCAGCAGAAGCTTATTGTTGAACATAGCTACATCAAAATGCTTTTTAGATATATTCTTACAAATTAATGTGGCAAATCAAAACTAAATGTAGATTAATTACAGAACTGAACAATGGAGTTCAACCTTGAGAATGTTGGTTACTAAAAGTAATCCGTCCTCTTGCTATTTTCACCCTTGTTTGGTCTTTATCCATTTGCTTTCCTTTGAAACCATATCGCATATGTTTCCATTTTAGACGCACTGGATAATTGGACATAACTTTGGACTTTTACCACAGTCAACTGGAACATGATCTAGCTAGCACTATTCTGCAAAACGATGATGTATGAATAGCTTCATCCAGGACACTGGTCATTATGGTCCTGGACTAGGCTTAAACTGTGTCCAGGAAACTGAACCTATGAGTCCAGCCTCTGGACTGGGTTTAATGAGAGTGAACCCTGAGTCCAACCCCCAGGTCCAAACCAGGCATGTGGGGCCAGTTTCACTCCCCTCTACCTCATTATGAGAAACCAAGCAGTTTCAACTGGAGAAGTTAGATACAGTAGTCCCTCAGAGCTAATCTGTAGTGATCTGGTTCTCAATTTATTTTCTGAGATTTTTACAAATCAATTAAAAATGAAAAGCTGAAATGTCTCGAGTCAATAAGTATTCAACCCCTTTGTTTTGGCAAGCTTAAATAAGTTCAAAAGTAAAAATGTGCTTAATAAGTTGCATGGACTCACTGTGTGCAATAATACATTTACATTTTAGTCATTTAGCAGACGCTCTTATCCAGAGCGACTTACAGTTAGTGAGTGCATACATGTTTTTAGGTTGTTTTTTTAAATATTATTTTTCATAATAGTGTTTAACATGATTTTTTAAAGACTACCTCAAATCTGTACCCCACACATACAATTATCTGTAAGGTCCCTCAGTCGAGCAGTGAATTTCAAACACACAGATTCAACAAAGACCAGGGAGGTTTTCCAATGCCTCGCAAAATAAGGGCACCTATTGGTATCATTTACATTTACATTTTAGTCATTTAGCAGACGCTCTTATCCAGAGCGACTTACAGGAGCAATTAGGGTTAAGTGCCTTGCTCAAGGGCACATTTACGTCATTTAGCAGACGCTCTTATCCAGAGCGACTCACCAATTGGTGCGTTCACCCTATAGCCAGTGGGATAACCACTTTACAATTTTTGGGGGAGGGGGGGTAGAAGGATTACTTTATCCTATCCCAGGTATTCCTTAAAGAGGTGGGGTTTCAAATGTCTCCGGAAGGTGGTGAGTGACTCTGCTGTCCTGGCGTCGTGAGGGAGCTTGTTCCACCATTGGGGTGCCAGAGCAGCGAACAGTTTTGACTGGGCTGAGCGGGAACTATGCTTCCGCAGAGGAAGGGGAGCCAGCAGGCCAGAGGTGGATGAACACAATGCCCTCGTTTGGGTGTAGGGACTGATCAGAGCCCGAAGGTACAGAGGTGCCGTTCCCCTCACTGCTCCATAGGCAAGCACCATGGTCTTGTAGCGGATGCGAGCTTCAACTGGAAGCCAGTGGAGTGTGCGGAGGAGGGGGGTGACGTGAGAGAACTTGGGAAGGTTGAACACCAGACGGGCTGCGGCATTCTGGATGAGTTGTAGGGGTTTAATGGCACAGGCAGGGAGGCCAGCCAACAGCGAGTTGCAGTAGTCCAGACGGGAGATGACAAGTGCCTGGATTAGGACATGGGTACAAATAAAAAAAGCTGACATTGAATATCCCTTTGCGCATGGTAAAGTTATTAATTACACTTTGGATGGTGTATCAATACGCCCAGTTACTACAAAGATACAGGCGTCCTTCCTAACTCAGTTACCGGAGAGGAAGGAAACCGCTCAAGGATTTCACCATGAGGCCAATTGTGACTTTAAAACAGTTACAGAGTTTAATGGCTGTGATAGGAGAAAACTGAGGATAGATCAACAACATTGTAGTTACTACACAATACTAACCTAATTGACAGAGTGAAAAGAAGGAAGCCTGTACAGAATAAAAATATTCCAAAACATAATGTTATGGGTATGCTTGTAATCGTTCCGGACTGGGATGTTTTTCAGGATAAAAAAAGAAACGGAATGGAGATTAAGTACAAGCAAAATACTAGAGGGAAACCTGGTTTAGTCTGCTTTCCACCAGACACTGGGAGATGAATTCACCTTTCAGCAGGACAATAACCTAAAACACAAGGCCAAATCTACACTGGAGTTGCTTACCAAGAAGAGAGTGAATGTTCCTGAGTCGCCAAGTTACAGTTTTGACTTAAATTTACTTAAAAATCTATGGCAAGACCTGAAAATGGTTGTCTAGCAATGATCAACAACCAATTTGACAGAGTTGAAGAATTTTGAAAAGAATAATGTGCAAATGTTGCACAATCCAGGTGTGGAAAGCTCTTAGAGACTTACCCAGAAAGACTCACAGCTGTAATCGCTGCTAAAGGTGCTTCTACAAAGTATTGACTCGGGTGTAGTAAATTAGATATTTCTGTATTTAATTTTCAAAACATTTGCATAAATGTCTAAAAACATGTTTTCACGTCGTCATTATGGGGTATTGTGTGTGTAGATGGGTGAGAAAAAACATCTATGTAATCCATTTGGAATTCAGGCTGTAACACAACAAAATGTGGAATAAGTCAAGGGGTATGAATACTTTCTGAAGGCACTGTAATTGAAATACTTTTTGTCACTCATATTGTTATTTGTTCTATAATAGGCCTACCCTACACTCAGAAAAAAAAGGTGCTATCTAGAACCTAAATGGTTCTTCGGCTCCAGGTAGAACCCTTTTGGGTGCTGTACAGGTGCTGTACAGCTCTCTCCCTAGTAGTCCCCACCCTAGGTTTGTTCTGTCAACTCTATTGGATTTGAACCCGTAATGCTTGTTTAGAATTTAAAATGTACAATTAGGATTGTTTGAGAAGGAGGCAGGCAGTTTGTCAGGAGGAGTTAGGTCACTGACACAGTGAGTCAGACAGTCTGACTCTGGCCTGCAGGTGATCAGGTGCTGCACAGCTCTCTCCCCAGTAGTCCCCACCCTCGTGTGAAAGACAGAGCCCAGTGGTGTGAAGAGATCTGTCTCAACCTGCAGCTCGGATCACAGCCATCACTTCCTCCTCCCTGCCCAGCCCAGCTCACACTTGTTATTCTAACCATCGCTAGCTGTGACATCAGATCCCCACCACCGCCTTGGGTTTCGCAAGCCTCAGTCAGGAGCCAAGTCCAGAAAGTTCCCAAAGTCTTCTGAGTGGGGTAGAAACGGAAGAGTCAGAGATGGGTGAGAAATAGTGTGTGTCTCTCTGTGAAAAGCCCAAATGAGGTCAGCAGCAGGGTGTTTTATCCACATTGCTCAGCAGTGAGCAGCAGCAACGTAGCATTAGCGTCGGTGTGAGGTGAACAATGGGCCAGTCTGTAATGAGCCAGGGGCCGGGCCGGCGTCCTCTCTGTGAGGCTGTTAGCTGTTAGCATCAGGAAACACAGACAACTCTCCCAGGACTAGTGCGGTAGGCTGCTGGTGAAGGTAAGACCTAAGAGCGTCTCATCTGTCTCTCAGTGTGGTGTATTCCCATGGCTTTGTGTGTGGCGTCTACATCAATTCTACCCAAATTATTTTAATTATGTGGAAAAATCCACACATGCATTTTTACTGTAGATATGTATTTGCTTTGGCTTCGAACAGGGATCCCATACTGCCAAAGTTATGTCACATTACTGGGTGCTTTCCATTGGTTATTTTACATGAGTGGTCAAAGTTTTCATGTTGCCTATTATCTTAGAAATACATTCTGGCGTTTAAGGTTTTTCTTCTCCAAAGAAAGCGTTTTTCCCCCTCTGTTGCCATATAAGCTTTAGCTGCAATGATTAATCTTCCGCTGGTAAGCAGAAAACACCTGAGGTAACTACTGGTATTCCACGCCTAGTTTCTCTCAATGTGCAGTCAGCAGTGTTGAGAGGAATTCACAGCAGCTCTCAGTGCCAGACTCTTCCGAGCTGTTTAGTGAGCAGAATTATTATTTTGCTATTTGGGAGCAAATAAAGTAACGTTGTAAGGAATGGTACCATGATGTTTCTGACCCAGCCCCCCCCCCCCCTACTCTTGTTCCAGGTGCCAGTCTGCGTCCCCACCCCCCATTCTCTCTGCCACACAGGGGCGGTGCCACGCCCCGCTCAGCGACAGCGAGGACAACAGGCAGCACGTCAGATACGTCAAAACAGACGGCAGACTCTTGGGCCGGGCCGCCTGGAGCAGCAAGACCGCTAGCCTCTGCAGCGGAGCCTCCCTCTCCTGTGACCTACCGTCCCAGAGCCGACTTACCAAGTCCAAGAGCATTGGCTGCCTGGACAACAAGCTCTCCATCTACAAGCCCTCTGGTGGGGCTCAGGTGGGTCAGGAGGCCCAGAGGGGCCAGGAGGAGCAGAAAGAGAACCAGAAACAGGAGGATCTTCCTGGGGGGGGTGGACTGAGTGGTGGGCCCCTGAGCTGGAGCACCCTATCCCTGGGACCCTCGTCCAACCACGTCCACAAGCGCACCCTCTCTCTCAGCCGCCCCGTGTCGGGGGCATCCTCTGTGGCCATCCGTAAGAAGATCTCAGAATGGGAGTGCAGGAGGGTGGCTCTGCCTAGGATGAGCCTGTGTCTGGAGAAGAGGCCTGTAGGTGAGCGTGTGGGCGGCAGCGAGGGCTGCCCCAGCCTCCTCTCCTCACCTTGCAGTGAGAAGACCTTTGACTTCAAGAGCATCCGGAGGATGAGTATGGCTTTCTCAGAGTGCTCCTACCCAGAGACGGAGGAAGAGGAGGCAGCCTCAGACAGGGAGGGCTTGGGCCGCTTCCAGAAGAGGCCAGGAAAGACCGACTCCTCTGCGTTATTCATGCACTCCCTGTCTGCGCGGAAGGAAACGTCTGCTGTACTCAATCGGATACAAAAGATCGAGAAGGTGCTGAAGGAGAGCCCCAGCCAGCCACCGCGGTATCTTAGTAACTGCTATGCACCAGACAAAACGAGACAGAAGTCTTTTACAATAGGTGGGATCGAGGACTTGGACAGTAGGGGCACCAGTAAACGCAGCAGTATATGTTCCGTGGCCACAGAACCAGACGCCCCGCCGGCATCTGATAAACTCTCCAGACAGAGGTTCAGTGTGAGCTCAACCCGGTCAGAGACCGAGAGCCCAGAGCCCCCCTGTCAACAGACCCCGGAGGGCATGCCAGTCAACCCCCTGCCCAAACCTAAACGCACCTTTGAGTACGACGCCAACCGCAACCACAAGGGCATGTCGCCAAGCAACGGACTACCTCCTGGCAGTGCCTCTGAGGAGTCACCACCCCTGCTGCCCACCACCCCCGCACCCAACATGACGCAAAATCTGACAAAGGACGGGAGCACCCCTAAGAGACTACAGGACAGGTGAGAATAGTCACGTCACCTCTAGATGTGTACACGCTTAGGAAAAAGGGTTCCTAATAGGTTCTTCGGCTGTCCCCATAGGAGAATCCATTTTGGGTCCAGTTAGAACCCTTTTTGATTCCAGTTAGAACCCTTTTAGTTTCCATGTTAGAACCCTCTGTAGAAAGGGTTCTTTCTATCTGGAACCAAAAAGGGTTCTTCAAAGTGTTCTCCTATGAGGACAGCTGAAGAACTCTTTAAGGTTCAATATTACACTCTTAGAACAGAATGTGCTGTCTTTTATTGTAATGGTATGTGTCAGTAAGTACACGGTTCAGTGAACTGATGTTTTTGTGTTGTGCTTAGTGCATTCTCAGACAGTACAAACGTGTATCTTATCCCCCGGGCCCTCCCTCTCCCTCAGAATCAGCCATGCTGATCAAACAACATGGTGAACAGGAGATGCTGATTTATGTAGCTGCACAACAAAACATGGGTCCTGCAGGCTGCAGTAAAAACAGAGAGGCAGCGAATTTGTTTAGTTCCTTTCTGAGAGTTGCACATGGACGACTAGAACATTTATTTGTCTTGGATTTGTAAATGTCTCTAACATGTCCTGAGAATGTTTTTAGGGGGGTAAGGATCACAGACCAAGCGTTTACTTTGTTGGTGTTCTAGTGTATTGAATTATTGGCCTTTTGTCTGTCTCTGGCTGTAGTCAGATAGACAGTAGAGCGGTCGCACTCACTTCATATTGATGCTGCTAACTGAATTGGTTCCACCAAGTCTGCCTCTGTTCAGCGTTTGATAATAAGCAGATAAATGTTGAATCTGCTGTTAATTTTCTCAAGGCCTCAATGTTTTCCTGCATTAGAAAGATGGTATTTTTGGCCTCATATGAAGAGTATCGCATTGTTCTATTGATATTGCTTATAGCTTTTTTTTCTTCGGCTTTTCTAATATGAGTTGTCTAGAATGCTGCCATTGAAATGGAATATGTTAAATTGAGTTTCTGCCATTTTTCCAGTGTTCTTTTGTAAGAATGCCAGGCTTTCATTGAACAAAATTAAGTAGCCTAATTGCAATACAAACAAATTGCAAATGTCAACTACATTAGACAGGGCATTGTATATCTTAGTATAAGGCCAGGTAACAAAAGTCTGCTGTCTGTGAGAAACAATCAAAGTATTACTGTAAATAGCTCTATAACACAATGCACTCTAATAATTACATTTTACATTTACATTTTAGTCATTTAGCAGACGCTCTTATCCAGAGCGACTTACAGTTAGTGAGTGCATACATTTTCTGTTTGATATAGAACATCCTTAAATATCTCTACTCAGCTCGAGCCAAACTGTTAATATCCAAGACCATAAATAGTTCTATCCTTGAAATCCAACAGCTTTTCAACAACGTTCCAAGTAACTCTTACATCAAAACAGGACTGTATTATTCTTCAATCATGCCTGTTATATAGCAAAGGCCTACAGTATATTGTCTTGCCAGTGGACATCCCAAGGTTCCCAGTGTGCCTCCTCATCCCTCTTCATTATGTTGCTATAGAGCTGTGCAGTACAGGCAGCTATTAGCCTGTTATGTCTTTCTGGAACACTTGATATTGTTTATTACCCTCATTCTTTATCCCCCTTCAAATTGACTTCAGAGCACAACTTGTTTAGGCCAATGACTGAGGGCAGGGCCTTGCCAGATCCTCTTGATGAGCGGGGAGGAGGAGGAGGAGATCTTTTAATGTCCCTGACTTGGAGTCAGTGTTTAACATTCCTGCGGCAGAGGCAATTTCAGAGCATGTTTAAAAGCCATGAGCCGTCAATGGAGCAGGACAGCAGGCGTGAGCTCACTGATTTAATGGAGGGACACTCCCCCTGTCCTGTCCTGTCCTGAGCATTCAGAGTCCAGACACACATAAGCTGTCATGCTATGTACATACGTACAGTACACAGAACTCCAGAAAAGATGTGGGTTGGTGGTAAATAAACAGGAAATGACTTTGTGATTGGAGCACATGTTGCTGTCAGCGTAATTAGATTAGTGGTGCTCTGAACCAGTGTTCCAGGTCTTCTCTCTCTCTTCTCTCTCTCTCTCTCTCTCTCTCTCTCTCTCTCTCTCTCTCTCTCTCTCTCTCTCTCTCTCTCTCGCTCTCTCTCTCTCTCTCTCTCTCTGTTTAATTGGCAGCTTCTTAGAGGGCTGTTGAGGGATGAGGCATATTTGGGTCTCCTTGGAACATTCTAAGTGGCTTTCATCCTCTCAGGTGGTCCTTGTTGATTGTAATCGGCCAGTAGAGGATGTCAGGATGGAATGAACCAGACCCTCTGGACTGCAGCTCTCCTCTCCACTGTGTCAGCACACAGCCATGCATGATTAAATACCATTTTCCTTTCTGCTTTTTTCATCCTCCTTGTTTCTTCCCATCTTTTCCTCCCTCCTCTCGCTCTCTGTCCTCCCTCGTTTCCTTTCTGTGATTCTCCCTCCATCAATCCCCTCTCTTTCTCTTCTGACTTTCTTTCTCTCTCTCTCTCTCTCTCTCTCTCTCTCTCTCTCTCTCTCTCTCTCTCTCTTCTCTCTCTCTCTTCTCTCTCTCTCTCTCTCTCTCTCTCTCTCTCTCGCACTCTCTCTCTCTCTCTCTCTCTCTCTCTCTCTCTCTCTCTCTCTCTCTCTCTCTCTCTCTCTCTCTCTCTCTCTCTCTCTCTCTCTCTCTCTCTCTCTCTCTCTCTCTCTCTCTCTCTCTCTCTCTCTCTCTCTCTCTCTCTCTCGCTCTAGGGAGTCATGTGAGTTGGAGGATGCTGCCAGCCTGGCCTCCTCGTACCCGTCCTCTCCCACAGAGAATGGCACTGTTTCCAAAGAGACCTGCGGCAGCAGCCGGCCCAGCTCCAAAAGCACTTTAGAGGAGAACGCCTATGAGGACATAGTGGGTAAGCATGGTGCTGTGTCTGGAGACCTGAGGAGAACTCAGCCTGACCCGGGACACGTACTTATGCATTATAATTCAGTGAATAACCAGGATTGTGAAAGCCAAACTCTATCAGTGGCTCCTGATGCAAGCAGTAATTCCAAAATCCTTTCACACACTTGGTAGATTTCTAGAGAAGTCTGATTGTTGGCCACTCTCTTATATCCTCACGCTCTCAGCTGCCAAGTAGACTGGATTGTTTTTATTCTAAAGGATGGCATGAAGATGTGTGCTGCTTTCTGGTTTCACCATCAACTCCTAATTGTTATGGACTGATAACAAGTATTTATTCTTCTGCTGAAAGCTCTGTGTGTCTGTCTCCAGACAATGGTTATGCGGGAGCCAGCAACAACAGATGGGTTATATAATGCTAGCTGGCCTTCCCCTGGTTAAAAGGAATTTGACAGTCATGGTGTACATTCATATCGCATCTGCTTTCTATTGGAACAATCCCAATTAGCTGACTGAAAAACTCTCAGGGCTTTTCAAAAATCAATGGTAGGTTTATACTTCATATTCCTGCTTTATGTTTATTCAGCCCTGTATGGTCATGTCAAGAAAATATGATCATCACTCACTCTACATTATCAGGCCATTCCTTGAGACAAAGAATGGCATTCCACCGTTTACTGGATTATATTGTAAGATTACTCTGTGGTTGTAGCACTTTGGGAAAATGTCAACTTGATATGCCTCAGCTAAAGCCCAGACCTAGCACTAAAGCTAATTTCACATAAATCAAGTGTTCGACAGTCTCACAAGGAATTGCTTTCACAAAATTGGGGGAATATCAATCCTCCAACAAGGACTTTTGACCTCCTGATAGTTTTAGTAACATGGAAAACTACAATATCACAGTATAAGCAGGACCAACTCTAATTTCTCTGTATTGAGGTTGACAAAGTACAAATGTATGCCAAATTCCTTTCCAGTAGTAAATGTCCTGAGGACTGTGGACAGTGAAAAAAAGGCTGGTTCTCCTGAGGTGCTTCATGTGGCATCGATGTCTGTCACGGCTTGAATGTGAGACCCAGTAAAAGAATGGGGAATGACATGTTTTCAGTTGGAAATTAGAGATTGAGTGTTGGTTGACATATGTTTGTAGCCTTTGAGCATATTTTTTTTGCAAGCACATGGGTCAAATTAAGACTAATGGCCATATTTCTCCCTCATACATGGTTGACTCTCTTCCTCTATTCGTTCTGTATGGCGTTTTATTCAGTCACTGAGGATGACCAATGGTTCCAGGCAGAGCATGAATCGGTGGCCGCGAGGGGACCCGGGGGACTTTCATGCGTACCCCAACAAAGAGTCCATTGTTCGCCGGCCGAACACCTCGAGTATGGGATCGGCGATGTGGTCAAAGGCATTTTGGCTGAATGCTGATTAGTTCCAGAGAAATACATTGCCTCTGTGAGCTCTCCCTCCCCAGTGATCCTGGCTGCTCCAGTCTGAAATAGGCCTAGCTGGCTCTGATCACGGCATGGAATGGTGGTTCCACCACCATTAAGCAGCGGTTTACAGGTCAGATGTTCCGTTGGAGAGGCAGCAGCCACAGCAGTGGGAGATAAGCCATGTTCTAGTCCCTCTCCGCTCGTATTTCAACGTGTAGCAGCTCAGACACTTTGGACTCAGACACACACAGCCCTTCTCGAAGCATTTAATCAACTGTGAGGAGATCATAGCTGTCTGAGACAGTAGGCCACTGACAATGAGTACATTAAATAAAGACTCTTCTCAAAATCAAATCAAATACAATTTAATTTGTCACATGCGCCAAATACAACTGGTGTAGACTTTACAGTGAAATGCTTGCTTACGAGACCTTCCCAATGTTGCAGAGTTTTAAAATAATAATAAAAATTGTAACACAAGGAATAAAATTAAATACACAAGAATGGAGCTATATACAGGGAGTACCAGTACCAGATCAATGTGCAGAGAGGTACGAGGTATATGAGGTAGATATGTACATGAAGGCAGGGTAAAGTGACTAGTCATCAGGATAGATGATAATAAGAGTAAGATAGAGAACAGAGTAGCAGCAGCAATTGATAAGTGTAAAGGTGTATGTGTGTTTGTGTTGTGTCTGTGTATGCATATGTAGTGTATGTGAATGTGTTTGTGTGGGAGTGTCAATGTAGTGTATGTGAGTGAGTGTGTATGTGGTGTGTGTATATATAGTCTAGTGAGTGTGCGTAGGGTCAGTGCAAGATAGTCAGTGCAGATAGTTTGGGTACCATTCATTTACTATTTAGCAGTCTGGCTATTTAGCAGTCTTATGGCTTGGGGTTCGAAGGTGTCTCGGAGCCTGTTGGTCCGAGAGCCGATGCTCCGGTACCGTTTGCCGGACGGTTTTCATCCTCCTGAGGGGGAAGAGTTGCTGCCATGCCCTCTTTGCGGGTGTGTGTGGACCATGTTAAGTCCTTAGTCATGTGGACGCCAAGGACCTTGAAGCTCTTGACCTGCTCCACAACAGCCCGTCGATGTGGATGGGGGCGTGCTCTCCCCTCTTTCTCCTATAGTCCACAATCAGCTCCTTGGTCTTACTGACGTTGTTGTCCTGGCACCACACTACTAAGTCTCTGACCGCCTTCCTGTAGGCTGTCTCATCGCCGTCCATGATCAGGCCTACCACCGTTGTGTCGTCAGCAAACTTGGTGATAATGTTGGAGTTGTGCGTGACCACGCAGTCGTGGGTGAACAGGGAGTACAGGAGGGGACTAAGCACACCCCTGAGGGGACCCGTGTTGAGGGTCAGCCTACCCTCACCAGCTGGGGCCGGCCCATCAGGAAGTCCAGGATCCAGTTGCAGAGGGAGGGGTTCAGTCCCAGGGTCCCTAGCTTGGTGATAAGCTTGGAGGGGATTATGGTGGTGAACGCTGCGCTGTAGTCTATGAACAGCATTCTCACATAGTTGTTTTTCATCTTGTCCAGGTGGGAGAGGGCAGTGTGAAGTGCAATTGTGATTGCTTCATCTGTGGATCTGTCGGGGTGGTATGCACATTAGAGTGGGTGTAGGGTGTCTGGGATGATGGTGTTGATGTTTGTCATGACCAGCCTTTCAAAGCACTTCATAATTACAGATGTGAGTGCTACAGGGCGATAGTCATTTAGGCAGGTTACCTTGGAGCTCTTAGGAACAGGGACAATGGTGGTCAGCTTGAAACATTTTGGGATTACAGACTGGGACAAGGAGAGATTGGAAATGGCTGTGAAGACACTTGCCCAGCTGGTCTGCGCATGCTTTGAGAACGTGCCCTGGTATTCCAGCCTTGTGATTGCATTCCACCTTCCTCCTATAGTGTCCTTTTGCATCTTTGATGTCTTGTCGGAGGTCAGATCGGGTTTTCTTGTATGCGCCCATGTCCATGTCCCGTTCCTTGTAAGCAGTAGGTCTAGCCTTTAGCCCAGTGCGGATATTGCCTGTAATCCATGTTTTTTGGTTTGGATACATTCTTATAGTCACTGTGGGGATGAAATCGTCTATGCACTTATTGATGAAGCATGTGACTGTTGTGATAAACTCCTCAATGCTATCGGATGAATCCCGGAACATATTCCAGTTTGCTTCATCCAACCACTTCCGTATTCAGCGCATCACTGGTACTTCCTGTTTGAGCTTTTGTTTGTAAACAGGATGCAGGAGAATGTAGTCATGGTCAGAGGACGAGGGAGGGCCTCGTATGCGTTTCTGTGGGTAGAATAAAAGTGGTCTAGAGTTTTAGTGCCATTAGTGACACAGGAGACGTGTTGGTAGAAGTGAGGTAGGACGGTTTTAAGTCTCCACCCACCCACTTGTTTGTTTATGGCCCCATACAGTTAGTTGAGTGCCAGAGTGGTGTTGGCTTGTGGAGGGATGTAGACAGCTGTGATAATTACGGATGAGAACTCTCTTGGTAGATTAAAGGGTCTGTAGCTAACCATGAGGTATTCTATATCAGGTGAGCAAAAGCTTGAGATTTCCTTTACACTGGAAGCAGCACGTCAGTTGTTATTTATGAAAAAAACACACTTTCGACTTCCCGAAGCCGCCGTCCGATTCTGCCGCTGCATGGAGAATCCACAGAGTACTACGTGCATAGCGTCATCATCCAGACACGTTTCAGTAAGACATCATATTGCAGCTTTTCAAGTCTCTCTGATAGGAGACTCTCGAATGAAGCTCATCCATCTTATTCTTGAGTGACTGGACATTTGCCAATATTCACTGGCTTCACTGGTTTCTCATTCTGAAGGCAGTGAAGTCAGTCTGAAGTCAGTGTCTCTTATGTCTAATTGGCAACTGTCAAAATGTACTTTGAGAAGATCAGTCATCTGCCACCTGTGTTATGATCAAATTCATGATTCATCATGGTGTTATGGTATAAATGGTTATATTATGACTATAGTTTGATTAGCGTAGTGCCACTGGGAACAGGTTGTGTACACAACAGTGACTCAGTAGTAATGGATCATGTCTGTGTCATCAACCCCAAGCTGAACTGAGTCTCTCTGACATCATTATGTCAGCAGTGGTGGTGGTGAGGTAAGATGGCCTCCCTGGCCTGTCTGTCTGAGCCATATTATCTCTGCTCTAACACTGCATGGCAATCTGCTGACTGGAATAATGATGCCTTGTTTTGTCTTTGTAATCATACATTTCACATAGATTTATGAATTGCTGATGAATACAGTATGGCATTTCTCTTTAATTTACAGTTGAATATATACTGTAGTTTTTAGCATTTTTGAGGTATGAGTGTTAAACAATTTAGATTCCAAAAATACTGTGCATCTCCCAGCATAATTTGGCCCATGTGGTCACAAGCGTTCTCTGTCCTCAGGGTGAAGGATGTACACTGTACAGTTACAGCATGGTTTGTGGTGCCACCAAATGTTTAGACAGATCTCGAGCCCGTTTTGGTCACATGAACATCTCTGTTTATCACATGAATGAGTGGTGCCACTGTAGCAGCCACTCGACGGTGAGGGACATTCTGTCCATAGCCCTTTTATAGGGTAATCCGATCCTGACATTGTGTAGATAGTCTGTCCTCTGTCTCGCTCTAGAGAGAGCCTATTGTGTAAACCGATGCCGAGTCACAGCGTGGGTGCAGCCAGGCCAGGAGAGGTGTGCCCACTCTGTGTGTGTGTTTGGATGTGAGTAACCACAGCAGTTGATTAGTACCCTCCAGTGCGTCAGAAGCCAGGAAGACATATCATCATCCCAGCAGGCTGTCATTACTCTGCTTCAGTTGAATGGTGTCCCAGAACACTGAGGGGTCAGTCAGTCCATCCCTAGAGCTGGGTCATATGGACAAAAATCCATATTGCGATAAATTGCCTGAATTGATGCGATAACGATAAATAGAACTATATGTTTATAACATTAATGTGCACTAGTTTTTTTTATTATCCTTTAAACTACTACTACTAGTTTGAAGTTTGTAGCCATCAATTGTCCCATTAACAATCACACATATTAGTAAACTTATTTCATTTCAAACTTCACATTTCTCTAGTATAGGCTACTTATCGTAATGAACGATATCAGCAAAATGCCTGCGGTAAGTGATCAGTATGGTCGGTGTCGATAATTTTCAGTTTATGGTCCCAGCTCTATCCAGGCCTGTTATTCTATTCCTCAGCTCTAATAATACATAGGGAGGGAACAGGGAAGAGACCAGTCTGACTGGAATTTCATTTTCAGTATGACATGGCAGAATGCACTGATGATCTCACTAAGATGGTTCATAAATAGGCTATAAATGATGAACCCCTTTTAACAAAACAGATACCTTTAGCACAGTTTAACTTTGGCCTTCAAGGTGTTCCTCCAGTTCATAGGATTCTCTTCCATCATATTGAGATGGAAAGAATCTCAGACATTCATGCTGAAGTGTAGATTTAGTCTATTTTGACAGACACTAGCTCTGTTGTAAGACTCATGCTCGTCTTTCACTGCAAGTATTTTCCCTCATGCCTTTCGACACCATCTGGCTCTGTTTTCGTTTTTAGTGCAGTTCCTTCATTTTCTCACAACCTTTTCAGACCCAGCCAAAATGCTATTCTCAGAGCACATGTCTGGATGGACATGGGAAGGGGTGTTACACAAGTTTTTATACAAGCTGGCTGGCCCTTTTCCAAGTGACATCAGTGAAAGCAGTGCTGTGTGAGATTCCCATTTTTCCATTTCTCTGATCAGTTATTGATTGTATGCCAGTCAGTCAGTGTTTAGTGGGAAAACCCAAAACCCACACTCTTTGCGCAACACCTCTGAAGTGTTGAGTGAACATTTCTACATCTACAGTCTCATTGAAAGGATGTGAGAATGAAGTTCTGTGATACCTGAGAGGAGGAGGAAGATGCCCCCCTCCTCCCCCCTCCCCTCCCCCTCCCGCAGCAGACAGCCTGCATACTCCGGCCATGACTCACCACCAGCAGCCCAGTGTCCGGGAGTCTCGGCACAGTGCAGTCGGTCAGGGGCCAGCAGGGCCGCCGGAGCCCTGGGCCAAAAGTAACTTTTTAAAGAGACAGTACATTTGGGCATTGTAGCAGCCAGCTGAGAGTGACCTTTAACCTGGCCCCTGCATGACCTATCTGATCTGAGCTACACCACAGGGAGCCTCTCCAATTCCCTCTCTTGCCCCCCCGTCATCTCACACAGACCCTGGCCTGAAGCCTCTCTGGCTGTGTCTTGTCTAGTCAAATACCTTCCTTCTCCCTGAACCTTAACAGATCCTTCTGAACAGCTGCTGCTGTTATCTTAGACCTTAATCTGTTTTCTTAATGTCGTCACACAGAGAAGGAGAACCCGTACGAGGACGTGGACCTGAAGAGGAGGAGTTTGGGTCGGAAGAACCGCTTGGTACCGGAAAGCAACCGGACCTGGAGCTCCCAGAAACTCAACTCACCTCCTCAGGTAACCCAGCTAGCTAGCAGAACTGATGTATTTTCCTGCGGTAAAATTCTCCCTCAGACTAGAGTTAGATCTCTGAAACCTGGACAGGATCCTCCAATAATCTTGTTTCACAGCTAGATTTCTCATTAGTTGTGCTACAGAAGCCTTTTGATGTGCTGAAACCATTTGGAGTTCCAGTAAAATACTGTCTGTCTGCCTGGAAATGTAGGTTTGGCTCTGCTGCTTTAATATGGATGGGCACTGTCTCGTCGTAGGAAAGATGATTTAGAATTTCCTTGTGTTCAACTGGGAATGAGGTCACTGTGCGGTGAGGAAAATATATTGTATTATTCGGTATGGTTACTTATTGTCATGACAAAAACCTCAGTCAATCCCAGACCAAACCAGGATCCATTGCTTCATCCTATGGGCCCTGGTCAGAAGTAGTGCACTATAAAGGGAATAGGGTACCATCTGAGACACAGCCTCAGTATTGTCCTCTCTCTCCCCCTCCACAGCTGCCCTCTAAGCCCAGTAGCCTTTCCCTGCGCCTCTCTGGTCCCACAGACAAGAAGAGTCACCGGGCGTCCCGCCTGTCCAAGCGCCACAGCCATGATGACATGCTGCCGCCCCAGCTGGGGGTCTCTCCCTCCCCCTGCTGTCTGCTGGATGACGGCTTGAGCAGCGCCAGCGACACCCTGGCCTCCCGTAGACACCGGAGGATCCCCAAGGTACAATATAAAACACTCCAGGCTGTAGGAATGAACCTGTTCTCTCCATGAGGATCTCCTCAAGGACTATTCTGGGATGGAGCTCTTTTGTTTAACGTTTTTTGCAAGCCATGTATCTAACTGAAAGGCAAAATGGAGATGTAATGGATTTGCTATAGACTATACAAATGTCATTCTTTCGAATAATTCCTAAATGCACTGTGTCTGAACTCTTTGCTGATTCTCTTCATACTCTGTTTTAAACACAAGCCATATCCCAGGGATATTTCTGGACATGGAGAGAGAGAACTGAGAAGGATTTTATGTCAATCTCTTCCTCCTCCCACACACTCAAATGGAACCAACTTTGAAGAGCTTCACCACAGGAGATCAGATAGTCCTATACTGTAGGTGGTACACACACTGAGCTTCCCCTTTCCTCTCACTGTTTACAGATGGTCCAGAGAATCAACTCCATTTACTGTACCAAGCGAGGGAAGAAGAGGCTTAAGAAGCTGACCTTGTCTAATATTGAGACGGCATCTCTGAGAGGTACGTAGGGCTCATCCCTTCCTTCTCTCCATCCACTGTCTGGATCAGGGAGTAAATATTTGTGTCTCCGCCACCCACACAGTGTCCCAGTCATCTCATCTGTATGGCATAAACATATAGTTGTAGAGTTGACCCCTGACCCTAAACAAACCTTTTTTTTTCTTTCCGATCTGTTTACAGATGACAACAGCGAGAGCGAGAGCGACTCTGATGACAGGTTCAAAGGTGAGAGGTCACAGTATGCAGTTGAAGCTCAGTCCCTGGAGGGCAATGGTGCATGGATTTGTTTCACTCACAGCAGATACAACAAGCGCACGTCTCTGTTAGTTTTAACAAGTCGGTGTTTGGAACGAGACATCGATCAAGTGACTTGTGACCAAAGGGACCACAGAAATGTAACTGAAAGGCAAGATGTAATGGATTTGCTATAGACTATACAAAGTCATTATTTCGAATAATTCTTAAATGCACTGTGTCCGAACTCTTTGCTGATTCTGTTCTCACTCTGTTTTAAACACAAGCCATCTGTGATGACAGTTATGGTGAACTATAAGGTTTGTATTTCTCTCTAATCTGTGTTTAGGTTGTTATGTGTTGGACTGTGTGAGGATAAACATGTGTGAGTATAGAGGTTTAATCAGTGTGTGGAAACCCATCTAACGTTTTAAATCCAGTTAAGTTTTGGTTCCCAGAATGCTTTTGGTAGGTTAGAGATAACAATCATTTAACCTCCATTTGTTTGGTTTTTAAAGCATTTCGTGAATGTTTTTTTTTTTACATGCCAGGAACAGCCTGGCAAAGTTTTCGGGGGGAAGTTCCTACAATGTTTGATTTCATTTTCCTTTTACATTGTAACAGCGTTTTGGAAACATCTTGATTGACTAAATATGTTCCAATAATGTTTGGACTGTAAGCTCTTTGTCAGACTGCAGGGCTTGTATTGCACTATTAGCTGTGAGTGATGTCAGTTGTGTGTAGTACACAGTATTTGGGCTATACATTGTGTCAATACAACCCTGTACTGAAGGTTGAACTGTCCATATCCCTCTCTCTTCTCTCCCCAGCCCACACCCAGAGGCTGCTGAAGCTGCAGTCAATGCTGCGGAGGGCCCCTAGCTACCGCACACTGGAGCTGCAGCTGATTGAGTGGCAGGAAAGGGAGCTGTTTGAGTACTTTGTGGTGGTGTCCCTCAAGAAGAAGCCCACCAAGAACTCCTTCTCCCCCGAAGTCACCTACCAGTTCCCCAAGGTAAGGGAACAACCCAAACTGTATTCTGGCCCCTTTGGGCCCCTTGGTCATGGGTCAGACAGCAGTGTCAATTCCCTTTTTAAGTGAGAGAGAGGATTTAAACATGAAAGGGGTCCTCGTAGATAACTCTTCTGAGACATTACTCACTGGACCTACAGAAGTATGTATGCTGAGAGCGCTGATACAGTTGAAGTCGGAAGTTTACATAAACTTAGGTTGGAGTCATTAAAACTTGTTTTTCAACCACTCAACAACTTTCTTGTTAATAAACTATAGTTTTGGCAAGTCGGTTAGGACATCTACTTTGTGCATGACACAAGTAATTTTTACAACAATTGTTTACAGACAGATTATTTCACTTATAGTTCACTGTATCACAATTCCAGTGGGTCAGAAGTTTACATACACTAAGTTGACTGTGCCTTTAAACAGCTTGGACATTTCCCGAAAATGATGTCATGGCTATAGAAGCTTCTGATAGGCTAATTGACATAATTTGAGTCAATTGGAGGTGTACCTGTGGATGTATTTCAAGGCCTACCTTGAAACTCAGTGCCTCTTTGCTTGACATCATGGGAAAAAGAAAAAAAATGTGTAGACCTCCACAAGTCTGGTTCATCCTTGGGAGCAATTTCCAAACGCCTGAAGGTACCACATTCATCTGTACAAACAATAGAATGCAAGTATAAACACCATGGGACCACGCAGCCGTCATACTGCTCAGGAAGGAGACGCGTTCTGTCTCCTAGAGATGAACGTACTTTGGTGCAAAAAGTGCAAATCAATCCCAGAACAACAGCAAAGGACCTTGTGAAGATGCTGGAGGAAACAGGTACAAAAGTATCTATATCCACAGTAAAATGAGTCCTATATTGACATAACCTGAAAGGCCGCTCAGCAAGGAAGAAGCCACTGATCCAAAACTGCCATAAAAATGCCAGACTACGGTTTGCAACTGCACATGGGGACAAAGATTGTACTTTTTGGAGAAATGTCCTCTGGTATGATGAAACAAAAATGGAACTGTTTGGCCATAATGACCATCGTTATGTTTGGAGGAAAAAGGGGGTAGCTTGCAAGCCGAAGAACACCATCCCAACCGTGAAGCACGGGGGTGGCAGCATCATGCTGTGGGGGTGCTTTGCTGCAGGAGGGACTGGTGCACTTCACAAAATAGATGGCATCATGAGGAAGGAAAGTTATGTGGATATATTGCAACATCTCAAGACATCCGTCAGGAAGTTAAAGCTTGGTCGCAAATGGGTCTTCTAAATGGACAATGACCCCAAGCATACTTCCAAAGTTGTGGCAAAATGGCTTAAGGACAACAAAGTCAAGGTATTTGAGTGGCCATCACAAAGCCCTGACCTCAATCCTATAGAAAATGTGTGGGCAGAACTGAAAAAGCGTGTGCGAGCAAGGAGGCCTACAAACCTGACTCAGTTACACCATTCCCTCACCTACCCTGGACGATGCTTGGCCAATTGTGCGACACCCCATGGGTCTCCCGGTCGCGGCCGGCTACGTACCCTTGACTTATTCCACATTTTGTTGTGTTACTGCCTGAATTCAAAATTAATTTAAACAAACAAATCTCACCCATCTACACCCAATACCCCATATTGACAAAGTGAAAACATGTTTTTTGAAATTTTAGCACATAAAAAAAATGACATACAGAAATATCTAATTTACATAAAAATTCACACCCCTGAGTCAATACATGGTATAATCACCTATGGCGGCGATTACAGCTGAGTCTTTCTGGGTAAGTCTCTAAGAGCTTTGCACACCTGGATTGTACAATATTTGCACATTATTCTTTTTTAAATTCTTCAAGCTGTCAAGTTGGTTGTTGATCATTTCTAGACAGCCATTTTCAAGTCTTGTCATAGATTTTCATGCCGATTTTAAGTCAAAACTGTAACTAGGCCACTCAGGAACATTCAATGTTGTCTTGGTTATCAACTCCAGTGTATATTTGGCCTTGTGTTTTAGGTTATTGTCCTGCTGAAAGGTGAATTTGACTCCCAGTATCTGTTGGAAAGCAGACTGAATCAGGTTTTCCTCTAGGATTTTGCCTGTGCTTGTGGTCCTCTGTAGCTCAATTGGTAGAGCATGGCGCTTGTAACGCCAGGGTAGTGGGTTCGATCCCCGGGACCACCCATACGTAAAAATGTATGCACACATGACTGTAAGTCGCTTTGGATAAAAGCGTCTGCTAAATGGCATATTATATTATTATTATATTCAGTTTATTTTTATCCTAAAAAGAACTCTGTAGTCCTTGACGATAACAAGTATACCCATAACATGATGCAGCCACCACCATGCTTGAAAATATGAAGAGTGGTCCTCAGTGATGTGTTGTGCTGGATTTACCCCAAACATAACACTTTGTATTCAGGACATAAAGTTAATGTCTTTGTCACATGATTTGCCATTTTACTTTAGTGCCTTATTGCAAACAGGATGCATGTTTTGGAATATGTTGATTCTGTACAGGCTTCCTTCTTTTCTTCTCTTCTTTCCTTCATTTAGGTTAGTATTGTGGAGTAACTACAGTGTTGTTGATCCATCCTCAGTTTTCTCCTATCACAGCCATTAAACTGGAACTGTTTTAAAGTCACTATTGTTCTCATGGTGAAATCCCTGAGCGGTTTCCTTCCTCTCTGGCAACTGAGTTAGGAAGGACTGTAGTGACTGGGTGTATTGATACACCATCCAAAGTGTAATTAATAACTTCACCATGCTCAAAGGGATATTCAATGTCTGTTCGTTTTTTTTACCCATCTACCAATAGGTGCCCTTCTTTACGAGGCATTAGAAAACCTCCCTGGTCTTTGTGGTTGAATCTGTGTTTGAAATTCACTGCTCGACTGAGGGACCTTACAGATAATCGAATGTGTGGTACAGAGATGAGGTAGTCATTCAAAAATCATGTTAAACAACATTTCTGTCCATGCAACTTATGTGACTTGTTACTCCTTAACTGGTTTAGACTTGCCATAACAAAGAGGTTGAATACTTATTGAATCAAGACATTTCAGCTTTTCATTTTAATTAATTTGTAAACATTTCTAAAAACATAATTCCACTTTGACATTATGTGTTATTATGTGGAGGCCAGTGACACAAATTCTCTTAAATTGAAGCTGTAACACAACAAAATGTGGAAAAAGTCAAGGAGTGTGAATACTTTCTGAAGGCACTGTAGATGCAGAGATTGCGGAAGAGTAGGGTCATGGCCGTAACATACGAGTTGAGGGAGTTTTGGGAGTTTATTGACAGTAAGTGGTGTAACCAGGAAACGGTTTCTATGGTACATAAGCGTTTACTTACTCAAAGATCTCTTTTTAAGTTATTTAAGATTTGGTTCAGTGATAGAATCCCCTGGGAGATGTCGGTATGTTGGTTCTCTGTCAGAGAAAAGCCTGACCCAATGACGTTGGGGGGGAGAGGGGGGTTGGTGGTAATGATAAGGGGAGGAGGCGCTGACCCTGTGTGGGAGAATGCTTAGGCTGGTAATTTATTCGTACTATAGGGGAAGTTTTTGGGGACCCTGTAAAGAGGACACTCAGTAGACTGTAAGCGTCTGGGTCTGTTTCTGACTGAGGCGTTTCCTGTTCCTTTCTCGTCTCGTCTCACAGCTAGAGAGGCCCACCAAGCTGATGAGGGAGGCAGAGCAGAGACTCAAAGCCATCCCCCAATTCTGCTTTCCAGATGCCAAGGACTGGACCCCAGTGTCTGAATACAGCAGGTACAGTATGGGTTACTATACAACCCCACTGCATCACTGAGGAAAGCTCACCACCACACTGTTGGCCTATTAGTCCCATTCCTTGCTACAACCAGATGGGCACTAATCAGTTGGGATGCACAAGTGTTTCATATATAGATTAAAGTTTTTAAAAACTACCAAATCGATAGTATGATTAGACGTGTAAATATCAACGAGTAAAATTAGGAAGAAAACACAGAGATTTAATGCCATTATCTCCATGAATTCCTGGTAGACTCTTACTCTCACTCCTACTCCTGACAACGTGGGTCCCTAAAACAGTCTTCTCTCTCCGCCACAGAGACTGTACTTCTTCACCAACCCTAAAGTGGGAATGAGATCCAACACTATGTTTCCTTTGATCACTGTTCAGTCTCTACAATCTGAATGCTGGTTTGACTATAATAGAGGCTGTGTGTCTGTGTGTCTGTGTGTGTGTGTGTGTGTGTGTGTGTGTGTTTCTCGGTACAGTGAGACCTTCTCGTTCATGTTGACTGGAGAGGATGGCAGCAGGAGGTTTGGGTACTGCAGGCGTCTGCTGGTAAGTAAGCCACCATTAGTTCACTGGTCCCTGTTCTGTTCACACCCTGCTGAGCCAGCCCTGTTTGTTTTGACAAGGTTTTTTTTATCTGAACAACTGATGTTTTTTTCCTGTGGGACCATTGAGGAGTTATTGCGTCACCAAGCTGGGTGTGAGTAGGAGAGAAAGTAAATAAAGTGAATTTTAATGGCCGTATGTAACAAAGCTTGGTTGTTTTTGCCTTTCAACACGGTCGGGATTAATCCTAGTATAACTGGACTCCTTCTGTTTCATGAGAGTTTCTCAGGAGAAGAATGACGAAAAACAAACCATGAAATGTCTAAGTTAGTCATTGTAGAGCACAACCCGCCAGTAAGGGTTTCTAGTCCTTTGATGTTTTATAATGAGCCCACATTTGGCTTGAGTTCAGAACGTATGGCTGTGTGGGATGTTGTGCTTGCTGTGATTTTTTTATGTCACTGTTATGCCCAAGAATGTGTACATTCACACAGTGTGTATGTTTTGTAGGGTTTGTCAGTGTGTTTTAGTAGCCTACTGTATTTATGTGTCACGTAGTCTTAAATTCAGTTGTGACTGTTTCTTGATTGTATTGAGCTCAGTAGTTGCTGACATTAAGTAGCTGTAGATCAGACGACTCCTGATGCTGTGAGAGAGTGTGAGGTTACTTTTCTCCTCTCCGGTAACCCAGCTCCTTCCTTCCCTGGTGGAAGTCTAAGGAGCTGGCATGAGCAACGCATTCCTAAGGACTTTAACCAAGCTCCACATGCTTGATTTAATCATCCATTTGGAGAAAGCAGAGGAGAAAATTGCATACCTAATATGGACAAGTGGATCGGGATTTCTTTATATGTATGCACGTGTTAATTTGTGTGTGTGTGTGTGTGTGTGTGTGTGTGTGTTTGGAGATGGATAGATCCAGGAGGCCTGGTTGGCTCCAGAGTAGACTGGTGTGTGATTGTTTAGTGTGGAGGGTAGAGGTGATCATTAACTGTGTAGAGACTGCAGCACCTGTGTTTAGTTTACAATGGGAAGCCTCAGTCTCTCCAGATTAAAGACGTCCACCAGCAGCAGAAAGGACTAATCTATAAATATTTGGTCAACCAAAGCTGATTGTGAACTAACCTGGTGCTTTATCTGAATAAAAGCAAGTACACCACATAGCTTTGGTCAAATTAAGCTGTTGGCTTTATCATGTTTGTGTGTATGATACTGTTACAGTATATTCTCATTGATGTTGCATATAAACCTAACCAAGCCCCTTTCTATTTATCTTAGTATCTATTGCCATATTACTGTCTGTGTCACCTTATAAGCCTCTCTTCCCCAGTGACTGACGACTCTTAATTTGTGCCCCTGTTCCAGCCAAGTGGGAAAGGGCCTCGCCTTCCTGAGGTGTACTGCGTCATCAGCCGACTGGGCTGTTTCCACCTGTTCTCTAAGGTGAGTTCATGCTTACACACAAACACACACACACACACACACACACACACACACACACACACACACACACACACACACACCCTAGTTTAGCCATTGTTGCGGTTACCTGTCTCTGAGTCGAGCCGAGGCCAGTGTTCCCAGGAGTGAGCTAGTTGAGGCTGTGCCAGCATTTCCACTCAAAGGCATCCTGTTCAGCATAAACCTTATTTTCTGCTTTTTTCTCTTTCTGATTTCCCAGTTAAATTGTTTCCTTCACTTGTTCCTGAGTTGAGATAACATGAAACAGAGTGCTCATTGTGTTTAAGTTCTCCATGCCTTATCTGCCTCCTCATGAATCCTCTATGAAGAGTGTATTTGAAGTGAATAAGGCCCGTGTTAAGGGAAACAGTTAAGAGGTAGTAGACGTATCTAATGAATGGAAATAACTTTTTATTACTGTGTCGTGAGTGCTAAAATGTGCCAAAAACTGTCCGTGAGTTTCATTTCATATTCATTTAGGGCTAAAAGGATGCATAAATACAATAGATTGTTTCTGTCTTGTGACAGCACGGGCACCTCAACAGTGAGGGTTGAACAGCCCTCATACAGATGGCAGGGTGTAGGTTTCAGAAGGCACCGTTTTGAGGGCTTGAGAGCTGCGTAGGTGAGAGAGGAAATGTTTTCCAAGGAGTTTGAAGTGCTTTTCTAGTTAAGGCGAGAAAGACGGGAGTGTTTGATTTCACCGGGAACAGAGGGTGTGTGGGGAGTGGAGGTGATATCATATGACCCTTAATGTGAGTGTGTGTCTCTCTCCAACAGACTTTCCAGACAGGAGTAGGCAGGTCTGAAACAGACAAACACATGGGCATATTGGGTGGGATTTTCCTTTGCCCTTTTCCACACATATCAGACAGCCACAGAAAGAAATTCATACTGTATTTGTCAAAAGGAGCAAAGGTAGCCTGGTTCCAGACATTAGCAGGAGCTTTCCTTCAGACAGCAACACGCTACCATTTCCATTCTATCTTCACTGGCCATACTGATTGAAGGTACTGGTCTTGGTCTATTACTAGGACTCTCAATCGACATCCCAAGTGACACCTTATTCCCTGTTTAGTTAACTGCTTTTGACCACGGTCCTTAAGGCACTATATTGGGGCTCCCGAGTGGCGCAGCGGTCTAAGGCACTGCATCGCAGTGCTAGAGGCGTCACTACAGACTCTGATTCGATTCCAGGCTGTATCACAATCCATTCTAAATAAGAATTTGTTCTTAACTGACTTGCCTAGTTAAATAAAAAAATAAAGGGAATTTGGGACATTCTGTTTAAAAAATTGAGTGTTGTGTCTGCAGTGTGGTCTAACTCTCAACCCCCTGTCCTGTGCTGTGTGTAGATCCTGGATGAGGTGGAGAGGCGGAGGGGGATCTCTGCAGCCCTAGTCTACCCCTTCATGAGGAGTCTGATGGAGTCACCCTTCCCAGCGCCGGGGAAGACCATCAAAGTCAAGACCTTCCTGCCTGGAGCAGGGAATGAGGTTAGAGACACATCAGCCCTTGGTTACTAAGGTTCCAGCAAAGAAGGATGATGCATGAAGATAATGAGATGTATGCTTAATTGAGCATGACCTGTGACCTCTGTGAATGTATGACTGGTTGTGACCCCAGGTTGTGACCCCAGGTGGTGTTCTCCTCCCCAGGTCATTGAGCTGAGGCGGCCCATGGACTCCAGACTGGAGCATGTAGACTTTGACAGTCTCTTCAGCTGCCTGAGTGTGCGTCAGGTGGTGCAGGTCTTCGCCTCCCTGCTGCTGGAGCGCAGAGTCATCTTTGTGGCTGATAAACTCAGGTGAGCGGCCAGACTTATTGTTAGTAACCCTTCTAGTGATAAGTAAAGATGGAGAGAGAACTGAATCACCTTCTCATGGGAAGCTGTACCTGACTAATGGTCATGCCTTGTTAGAGGCAGGTGGGGGTTGTTGAAACTTGTAGATGTTAGATGATAGTTACTTGTGCCAAGTGAAATGCTCAATAATACCTTTAGAGGAAGTATTTTGTTTAGGTAGTTCTGAAACGCTGTTGTCATTTTTAAATAATGATTGAAACTACAGTATTTACAGATAAATCTGATACGTAGAGCTCTGAAGGCCTGCTCATATTTTAGTGTAAGGTTATCGCTCGACAAAGATCTTAACCCTCTGACATTAGGCTATAAATGGTAAAAATAGTTCCTAGAATACTTCATCCTTCTCACACATGGTGGCTAGGAGTGAGATAAATTGCTGTCTAGGATTACATTGTATGTTAGCAATAATATCCCTCCTCATTTATCGCTGAAGTCCACTGTCTTTTTCTGCAGTGAATCCACCTATTCTAACTCCATTACAATAACATCTGCCTTAAATGAGAGGGATTTTATCGCATGCTCTTGTACATTTTCCCTTTTCTGTTTACGTTCACACAGAGGCCTGACTGGATTTGTTCAATTTAAAAAGGTATTCTCAGACCCACCTCATTGCTGAGCTCAGGGTTCCTCTATCTGTATCTTTCTGGACACATGGCTGTAAAGTACAGACTGACTATGATACCGTCATCATAACACTGTTTCACATGTCTTGGTGCATTTCCTCTCACAGAGATGACATATCCTGAACTTTAAAGAACGGACTAACTTCAAAGAGAGATTATTTACATAGTATGTATAACAGTTACAATAGTGGGGATTGCCCTGCCACTCTGCCAGTGCACTCTGGCTCACCCTAACTGTTGATGCCAGATTTAATTCCTCAGTCGAGCTACTTGCCATTCACCCGATCTGCACGGAAAATAGCAGCCTTCTACTGTGGCTTTGTCAGTTGGTGCTTAACGGGTTTAGCATGCGGGGACAGGGTTAGAACTGTTAAATTAATCGGTGTAGCCATCTTGGACCGCACCTACCATCATGGAGTAATGGAACTCTCCCTGCATGGACTCACAACTGATGTGGTTCCAGAAGTGGGTCATCTCTCTGCCGGGGGCCACTGTCCAACCACAGCAGGCAGGGTGGGGTGGGGCCGATAACATGGAGCTAGGGGTCTCCAAGGAGCCAGAGTCCCACCAGGCAGGCACAGCAATCTGCCCCTGGCTATAGCACAGCACTCTGGGCTGAGGGGCTCTGTTAGAGGGGGGCAGGTTTGTGTTGAACGGTAATCTCTACATATCAGAGGACAGTTTAAACAAACATCAGTGGGGGCAGTGACTGTGAGGGGAAGGAATGTACTTCCTGTGTGCAGCGACTCTCCCCTCTGATCTATGGCTTCACTGTCACTGTATGACTGATGGCGCCATGTTCATTCCCTGGTCCCTGCCTGGCCTGTTCACTACAGCCCTCTCTCCACCCAGGGGGACTCCGAAAAAGCTGTTTTTGTCGTCACTCCGCCGTTTGAGACAACGACAACGACTCCCGGGTTCATGTCAGTTGGCACATCACCCAAAGATTGTTAATCAGTCACCCATTTCTAAGGGCTCTCGTGAACAGCAGCAAGGACTTGAGAGCTGGATCGAATAGTCTGTGTCTGAGGTACTGTTAGTTAACAACACTGAAAATCAGCACCATGAGTCTGAACAGACTACAGTACTACAGCCCTGCTCAATATTATAACTTCATTGAAAACCATACACTATGACTTTTTTGAATATCATAAAACCTGCTTTGTATCAACACAATCAGCGCGCCCCAGAAAACGGACCAGACCCCCTGTGTCTCAGTTCCCATTGAAAACAGGATTCAAGGAGCCACTCTGGGCGTCATTGGGCCGTGTTGGGGAGAAGGGAGAGACCCTCTACTGACTTCACAGGTAAAAGGGTCTGGTCCCGCTGGAGACAGAGAACACAATCCAATCCCAGAATTCCCTTCCAACACAACATGATGTATGACTGGGTGTAATGTATATCCAATAGGAGAAGGGTCTGAGGGAGGGAAAACACCAAACAGGCCATGTTAGGGAATGTGTCAACACTGGGTTGTACTGTGGTAATATTTGATATATAAGTATTATTTTTAAACCAGATGGTTCGAGCCCTGAATGCTGATTGGCTGAAAGCAGGGGTATATCAGACCGTATACCATGGGTATGACAAAAAAAGCTAAAATGATTTTTGGCCTTACTGCTATTAGCCCATACAAATGCATTGAATAACAGATTCACTACATGGAACAACAGATGGTCCCCCCCAAAAATCAGATGTTTATTATTATTATTATTATTATTGTAGTTTTTTTTTTTACATGTATTTAACCTCTTATTGTTGGCGCTAAACAGTCTAAGTCCTGTCTAAGCCGAGGGGGTTCTACTAAGCTATATGGAATTGTTTTAAGAAGGTCATACCAAGGATCATTTTGCTATTTGATTTAGAATTTTGAGACCCCTTATATATTAAAATATGATTTGATTAACATTTTTATTTGGCCTTACTGCTGTTAGCCCATACAAACGCATTGAATAACAGATTCACTACATGGAACAACAGATAGGCCCCCCCAAAAAATAAAAGGATGTTTGTTCTGAAATGTCTGTCCTATATCTGAGAGAAATAAGAAAGATCAGCAAACATATTTTATTTTTTTACATGTATTTATTAACCCCTAATTTTTGGCACTAAACAACGGGCCATATATACAGTTGTATCATGTTTCAGGAGATGACCCAGATGCAGACAGTGTCGAAGTAACAAAAGTTTATTACAAAAACAGGGGGCAGGCAAACGACAGGTCAAGGGCAGGCAGAGGTCAGTAATCCAGAACAGAGTCCAAAAGGTACAGAATGGCAGGCAGGCTTTGGGTCAGGGCAGGCAGAATGGTCAAAACCGGGAAAACTAGAAAACAGGAACTTGAGAAAGACAGGAGCAAGGGGAAAACCGCTGGTAGGCTTAACGAAACAAAACGAACTGGCAACAGACAGAGAACACATGTATAAATACCCTGGGGAAAATGGGGAAGATGGGCGACACCTGGAGGGGGTGGAGACAATCACAAAGACAGGTGAAACAGATCAGGGTGTGACAAGTAGAGCAAAATGGAGAACACCATCGTGTTCGTGAGAGTCTCATCTTTCCACAGAGGTTTGTAGGCCAAACCGTTCGGACGCAACAGACGATTTTGTGAGAAGACCGATTTTCAGGATGTCTCATGGTCTGAAAAACACAGCTCTAGCTCTGTCACCTTTCATTGCAGATGCGGAAGTGCGACATAGATGGATGCGGTGGATTGAGACGCATCCAATGCAAACAAACAGATATCTCTAGCTTAAACTGACAATTGTTTGTTTTTTATTATTAATAATATGCTAATTAGAATATGCTAATTACACGTCAACCTTCAGGTTTTTTTTATGTTTATCTGACTTTTTTTGATATTATGGTAAAACCATGTGCAATCAAGTATAATGCGTTTAGCCGACTAAGATCAACAAATGGTCATGAGAAGCGAATATCAAATTACAGACAAGGTATAAAGCTTATGTTATAAGGCACTACTGACCCTTAGGCATTGTTCTGGGCCATTAGCCATGGGGCCAGTAAATTAGGGCTGAGCCTATGGGGTTACATGTACATTTTAGTCATTTAGCAGACGCTCTTATCCAGAGCGACTTACAGTAATATTTTTTTCATACTGGCCCCCCGTGGGAATCGAACCCACAATCCTGGCATTGCAAGCGCAATGCACTACCAACTAAGCTACACGGGACTACGTGTACTGTTGCGTTAACCCTTTATTTGTACTGTAGGCTGTGTGTGACTTGTTTAAGGGGTCACAACGGGTCGTTTGCCTAAAGAAAGCGTCTTGGTATGTCTCACCAAAACGTTTTCAAAATGCTTTATATCAGACATGTTGCTGCTTATCTGTGAAATCAAACAGCCAGACAGACAGTTACTCAGAACTGATGCTGATTAACCAGCAAATGGCTGCTGTAATAACAACGTTGATGCCTAATTACATAAATTCATCATCGGTTACATCAGTCTGTAATTGCTTAACCAGATTTACCTGAAGGCTCTGTGCTGGGATTGCTGCAGTGCTCATAATGTAAACATAATCTTCCAGTTATTATGGGTCTAGGGAGAGAAGGGTTACCACCACAGAGAGAGTTTAGGCTTGTTTGATCTGCCTGTGAGTCTAAATGGGCGGGTCTAAACTTTCCCTGCCATTCTATTGTTAGGGCTTGCCTGTGGGCTAGGTTCAAAATATACAGGTTAAGACAAGAGGATTCTAATATCCCATAACTCTTTGCAATTCATGGGACCAGCATTGCTAGTTAGCAACGGCGCTAGTAGATATCAATGGAGCTGATCCCATTAATCTGTTTATTTTCGAACGCTTCCGCATGGAATTACTTTGTTGTCTTAACCTTCCCATTTTCAGCCTAGCCTGTGGGTGTAGAGGTGATTGAATCGCTTCTCTTTTTTTGGGCCAATCTGAGAGCATGGAGGTAGTTTCCGATTACTGAAGTGCTTTAATAAGTCAATGTTTCTATTGTATTTGATGAGAGGCCAACAGTAGAAGAGACAGGGGGTTGGGGGTAGGTAGTGTGTGTATGAGTGGGAGAGAGGGAGAGAGGGAGAAAGCTAGAGGGTAAGAGAGGGAGAAACAGGGAGAAAGAAAGAGTGGGGGGTGCAGAGGCAGAGCAAAAGACCGCCTCTGAAAGCTTTTCTCATGGTCATGGTGAATTAATCAGGCTCTTGTTGTCTGAGGGGGAGAAGGAAGGCTGCTTTCTGTACCTAGTTTCCCCTTACACCGCTCACTGTAATATCAGAAAACTTCAAACTAACCCATGGTAGTCACCAGATGTATTGCATTTTTATTTGTTTAAAATCCTCCATTCACACCCCATTCATAATTTTCTTCTACCACCTGTTGAAATGACTGGGGTTTGCAGTAGATTCAGGAAGAGCCCATTGCTCCAGACTCCAGCAGCCGTATAATATGGTGTATGGCAGTCTATCTGTAACCGCAGGCTGTTAAAGTGAGCCACTGGAGGTAGCTACAGTGTACCGCTCTAATCTGGGAACATGCTGAACAGTTTATTTAGTCCCTTATTACTCCTGAACACTGTTGTATCACACTGAGCAATGCTGGCACCGCACCAAACAACCTACAACAACTTAACTCGTTCCCTGTGTGTCTTTCTAACACCCAAAGGTGGAGTGGATGAACACAGTGGAAACATATGTCAAAGATTTCTGTGAGACTGAAGAGGGAAACTCAGATGAGGGAAACCAGAGGCCAAGCATCTGACTTTCCCATAATTATTATTGTTATTATTATTAATATATACACACACTACAATGCTGCCCACAAGAAGCACTGGATTCAATAGGACCATGTGTAGGGTTGCCCAAGGGAAGCCTGATCTTACTCTTCAACAGCTTCCGCTGCAACTGTTCATACCAGGGAGTCCAAGCTTAGGCCGAGATGGGGACTTGAGATCCTTATGGAGAGGAAGTGGGGAAAAGACATTGGAGCTCTATGTGAATACTAAACATTCTGCTAGATGAGGACTGAGGGTTGATTCATTACTTATTTTATATTTACATCATTTAGCAGGGATGTCAATGGGAGAAGTTGAGTTATGAGCATACATCAATTAAGATTCAGCTCTGTATAGATAATACACACACACAAAATGCACCAATGAGCAGTATGCACACAAATTCAATCATCATTCTCATCATTGCTTAATTTGAGCCGGATCCTAATAAAAGCGATCAAAGTTCATTTGAGTTTCCTCAACGTTAATTCTCCTGACTCTAATCTGTCTGCTGTAGGCTACTAAAATATTTGATCAACTTCCAAATATTGTTTTACAAAGTAAAACAAGCGAGAGATAGACTTTTGGCACAAACACATCGGCCATCACCGGCATGTGAGTTGCGCATGATTGGGTTATTGAGTCAGTGAAACTGGAAAGCATTTTTAGGACTATAATTTCAACCTCATATTGTAGCCTACAATATGTGTGTCTCCACACACCTAGGCCTAGGCTATTGATGGATTCAAGACAAGGTCATTTTTATTGATCTCAGTGTGTCAGTGTCAAAGTAGCTTGTCATTTCGACCATTTGTGAGATATTAAAAAAGATTCTGCCAAAGTCTCCAGTCATGTAAAATGATGCAGAATTGCATGAAATGCATTTATAAAAGGCACAACAACAACAAAATCCCAGACCCTAGGCTACTAAAAATGTTCCCCATGTGTGCAACTTCTGGAAGTGCCTCTACTCTACTGCAGTGCTTTATCAGAGCTCCCCAGGTCACCCCTCTCTTGCGCTCACTTTTTTCCCCCGGTCCCTCCCGATGTACAAATTCATTCATCATTCTCACCCTGAAAAATATGTAGAGTATATATGCTTCAGCATTAGGAGCTGTTAGGCAACAGGTGTACTGATGCTCCTGCCAGGGCCTGTGTTTGTCCTAGGGTGAAATGGGCCCGTCTGGGCTGGTGGATGGTGCTGCTGACACTGGGACTCTCCATCCTGCACCTGTGGGTCTGACAGAGTAAGCCTGTCTGTCCTGAGAGTTTCCTGGGAATCTGCATGCTCAGCCACAGGCAGACCCAGGCCAACCATTCCTGATCTGACATGCTTATATAACCCCAAATGCAAAATATCACAAAGCAAAGTTAGGATCCTCTAAACTTAAGTGGACATGGTTTTGTTATGACCTAGTCTGTAAAGGTCTGCCATTCCTTTCTGCTTTAGGCTGCGTCCCAAATAGCACCCTTTTCCCTATTGTCCCAAAAACCACCCTTTTCCCTATGTAGTGCACTACTACCAATATGAGCTCTGATCAAAAGTTGTGCAATATATAAGGAATAGGGTGCCATTTGGCACGCAGCCTTAGAGAGTTGACTGGCAGCTCTGGGCAGAGATGGTGTTTTTATTGCAAGTTCATCTTTTCCCATGAGTGTTTCCCTCAGGACTGAGTGTGTAAGTGATACTCATGGTATCAGTCCTCTCCTCTGCAGCGCTAGCTCTGTCTAGCATGTGGCTGAGGGTCTAAGAGCTGTGCCCCATCACTCCCTGTTTGAACATGTCAAACCCCGGAGACTGGCTCTGTTGAAAGGGATCAGCTCCTTCTGCAAATAAAAATCAGACCGTGAAACTGAGACTGCTTTCTGCTCTATGTTATGATGAGTGAATAAGAAACCTGAACAGACCATGGGGCTGCAATTATTGAGCCATGTAGATACTGGTCTCGCTTCACAGTGTTCATTAACTAGAAAAACTTGCCATTATACTCATAGCTCTATTTACAGTAAACTGTACTAAAACAAGATAAAGGTTCCGTCAAGGAGAGGCTGTATTCACATCAACATTGACATTGTGATACAGCGTGGACACCTATTTGTAGTGGGAGTACTGTGTGTTTGGTAGAATATGCCCTCTGCTGTTGAAGAGAACAACTATGGAAAACATTCCTTATTAACACTGCATTCATCTTAAGTGGAGTGTTTGCATACCACGTTTGATGGTTAGTCTTGGTCTTGGTCCCCACTGATTTAGAGTTGTGGTATCTGTGTGTTTCTGATGGGCCTCATGGTTTATTTTCCCTCTCTATCTGTGTGTACATGGACTGTATGGAGTGCAGGGGGACAGAGGGGAGGCGGGTCGGCCACTGTCAACAAGCTTGGGACCGTGAGAAAGACGACATACTATTTGTGATTTTGTGTTAAGCCACTGCTGTCAAAATTCACCAGCGGCAAGGGTGCTGTTTTGGGTAATATCAAACGGATTCAAGATCTTGTTAAACTATTGTAATACACCCAACCCATCTCTGAGGGTAAGGGAGTGGTCCTACTGTGTGTTGCCACAGTGGCAGTGCCTAGTGTACTCAGCCTGTCACAGATGTTTATAGAGCAGGCCTTAGCTGTGGGCTGTGTGGTTAAGGGTGTTACACTGTCAGTGGGAAAGGTGGAAATGTAAAAGATGAAAACTTTTTAATGGTTGCCATGGGTGAACCTGTCTGTCTGTCTGCTGCTCCCAGTGGTGTAAAGTACTTAAGTAAAAATACTTGAAAGTACTACTTAAGTAGTTTTTGGGGGTATCTTTACTTTACTATTCATATTTTGGACTACTTTTACTTTTACTTCACTACATTCCTAAAGAAAATAATGTACTTTTTACTCCATACATTTTCCCTGACACCCAAAAGTACTTGTTACATATTGAATGCTTAGCAGGACAGGAAAATGGTCAAATTCACACACTTATCAAGAGAACATCCCTGGTCATCCCTACTGTTTCTGATCTGGCAGACTCACTAAACACAAATGCTTCATTTGTAAATGATGTCTGAGTGTTGGAGTGCCGTGGCTATCCGTAAATTAAAAAAAACAAGATGGCGCCGTCTGGTTTGCTTAATATAAGTAATTTCAAATGATTTATACTTTTACTTTTGATACTTAAGTATATTTTAGCAATTACATTTACTTTTGATATTTAAGTATATTTAAAACCAAATACTTTTAGACTTTTACTCAAGTAGTATTTTACTGGCTGACGTTCATTTTTACTCTAGTCATTTTCTATTAAGGTCTCTTTACTTTTAATCAAGTATGACAATTGGGTATTTTTTCCACCACTGGCTGCTCCAATGTGAAGTCTTGTCCAGACATCAGTCTCCTGGCAGCTGAATGTCAGGAGGAGTGATTTATTTCTGCTCTATCCTTTCCTTTCCTGCCTTTTTCTTATTTTCTTCTTTTGTTGGAGAGAAAGAACAGCCTGTTGAGAATGGATTTCAGACTGTCCCTTAGACCAACTGGAGGAAGGAACGTGGTGTTAAGCCAGGGTACATAGCTGCAGTGGTTCACCTCACATATACAAAAGTAATTGTTTCAAGGAAAAGAGGATCAGGTTGTTGTTTGGTTTGGATGTTGGAAAGACTGGTTCACTTATGACATTAAGTAATACGCTCTCATTTGGCTTTCTTCTTGATATTAGAGGAAGATAATGATGAACTTTAAACAAATCTCAATAAGGTTTTATTTTGTATTTTATAGAAGAACATGAGAGTCCACATTTTTGTTGCATCTGTTTGTTGTTCTTTGTCCGCTGCTGGCTGTTGTTTTAGGAGTATTCAGGGTTCACTTCAAAACACAACCCACCACTCCCTTTTCAAAGGTCAGGATAAAGTGGGCAATCTGATGGAAAATCTGGCATCCCCATGTTTTCCCCTAACAGTGTTCATATCTGGTTTGCTGATCGGCCCCCTGCAGTTCTGTGTTGTGATTGTAAAGGTGAGTGATGTTGTCTCTCTCCCTCCCTGTCCAGCTGTATCTGATGTTGACTGTCTCCATAGAGATCTTAAAATGATTAGATATAGTGATTCTATATGTAATTCTCTGGTTGTCTGTCTCCCTTCTGCAGTACCCTGTCCAGCTGTATCCACGCGGTGGTGGCTCTGCTCTATCCCTTCTCCTGGCAGCACACCTTCATCCCCGTCCTGCCTGCCTCCATGGTGGACATCGTCTGCTGCCCCACACCCTTCCTGGTGGGGCTCCTGTCCAGCTCACTGCCCAAACTCAAAGACCTGCCTGTGGAAGAGGTTGGTACTTGATTTTCTCCATCTGTCTCTCTCTGGCTTTTCCCCTTTGTCTCCCACTGTCTTGCTTTTCTTTGATCAGGTTTAATGTATTGGCTCCTCCTCATTCTGTGCCTCTGATTTGGTTTGCTTGAGGCTACAGATTAGAGGCTATTCCACTGTCACATTCCATCTCTCTGTTAGACACTGGGCTGGGGAGTTGCCTTCCTGTTACTGGTCAGCAGTAGAACGCCCACAACAACCTACAGTATATTACACAGTCAATTACCCTGCTTGTTTTCATTAAACATTTACCCAATGAGGGACTTATATTTCTGACGAGAATTGCGTAGAGAATGTTGATCCTCTTGGCTGATTGGTGCAGCCATGGGACAGATTCAGAGGGATCCGGATATACAGTAAGTGGGACATCTCACGAGACAGCTATAATGGTGCTCCTCCCAACCTCCCTCAGAGACCCAGTACCACCCCTGGGTCCAGGATGAAACCACACTCTCATGATGACTGTCACAGGCTAATTTGAAAGAATGCCCTCTTGTCAATTGTTGGACCATCTGAACAATTATTTTCCAGTGATTCAGAGCAATTTTACCCTCAAACTTTTTTAAAATGTCATATTCATTCAAGCGCTACATACCAGAGATAGTTCTAAATCAGTCTCATGTTAAATTCACAGTCACACATTGAGCAATAGCATTGTGTTTTCGAAAGGTCGGCTCAAATTCTCTGAGCGCTGGATGTAATATGACCCGTTTCCTCTGTTTTGCTGCCCATGGACCCTGTAGGCTCCCAGTATTGAGTATTAGAATTCAAGCCATGAGCTTCCCAATATTGAGCTGTCAGAGTCCACACAAAGTGTGAGGCCTGCTATAGCTATAATTGCCTGTTCAGTGCTGTCCAGCAGTCTCGCTGTGGTCAAAGCCTGACAGGACGTTGACCTGCAGCAGTTTTGTCACCAATTACAGAGAGAGGAGGACAAGACGACGCGTCTGCTTCTCTGCTCTCCCAGCTGGACTGTTCTGCTCTGTTCTGCAGCATTCTTGGAACGGAGCGCTGATTTGCCGAGGCACAGTGGAAAGAGGGGGAAATCACTTGAATCTGTCCTCGTTAAAGTAGCAACAACTCCTCCTGCCTCAATGTGCTGTAGTGTGGCTGACCCTGGCCTAAACCCCCCAGTGAATGTGGCCTTGGCAGTTGGCAGCTGCTGCTGCCTGCAGGGCCCATGCCAGGGCAGCCTCAGCCCTCCACTCTGGGGTCCTGGGAGGGAGGTTCTGTCTCTCACTAAAAGCCTGGCAGGAGAAGCCATCAGGCCTCTTAAAGCCCAGCTCTCTGCCATTAACACAGTTAGTCCAAGTCAGCAGCATCTGCCCTCAGCCCGTGGAATGAGTGAAAATACCATCTCACCTCGTCTGTCATACTTAACACAGGGCTTTTAATGGCCTGTCAACAGCATCTGTTGTCTTTTTACATCTGTCTTGATGTTGCTGATCGACTCAATAAAAATTCCTCAAGTATCCTTTCAGTGCTTTTAAAGATCTTGTTTTAACGCTGGTATAACACTTCCAACTTTTGGAAGAGCTCGTCTTTCTCTTGATGGAGAGTTAGATTTATTTGTAGAGGGCATTGGGATTCCACTGTATGCACATGGAAGAAGCCTGGATTTGATTGAAGATTCCTAAATGTGATCGACCACCTCGATTCGGTCTTATGGAGCAAAATAGTATTTTTTTTGATAAACTTGTAACCCCACTTTTGAGAATGTTCCTTGAATGTTTTGGTACACCTCCTGAAAGCTCTCCTTTGTCTACACCCATTCAGCATCGTTGACACATTCTTAAGCCTTAGCACCCATCTCTTTAAGGATTCATATGTGAGGCCATGTGCTAAACAGAGTGAGCAGTTTAGTAAACAACCAAAGATTTCAAGACTAAAAGTTGTAAAAGTAGTAGCCTACAATAAAGAAATACTCCAGGTAAATATACACTTTATCTAGTCCTTGGCCTATATCCTAATCTGACTTTGGTGCAGGTCATGTTGTTCTTCACATTACTGTCTCTGGTAAACACACACTATATTAAATAAATAAAATCTAAGTTAATTTGTCACATGCACAGGATACAGAAGGTGTAAACGGTACAGTGAAATAGTTACTTGCATAGTAGAAATATCAAAAACAGAAAGTGTCCAGATAAAATATTTTATAATTATTAGATGACACTTACCCGACACACTTGTCTAAATTGATGGGTCATGTGAAGGAAATGCTATAACCACCCCCCAGCCACATCTAGCTAAGTGGATGGGCCACAGTTGTCTAGACATGTGCACATGTTCATGAAATACAATAGATGGCCGTAATCACCCCCAGACACACCTGGCTAACTTGATGGGTCATGTAATCATCTGGCGAAGTGGAGTCTTTTGTTTAGACATGTAGCTAGCTAGCTAAACAATGAACCAGCATAATCCCAACTCCTACTACTACCAATACAAACATTGTCATAGCTGTAGTATGAATCTGCAGGTAGCTAAAGCTAACCAACTAGGTTCAATGTTAGCTAGCTAACATTAGGCTATAACTAGTAATGAAAATGGTTTTCTGATTCAAATAATATTACTACACAGATCATAACCGTAACGTTAGCTAGCGAGCCAGTAAGCTAATGTTCGCTAGATAGCGAACAGTACGCTTTAACTTGCAATGAAAACGACTTTCTGACAAAATTAGAAACTGATAATATCAGACAATGTTGCTAGACTCTTATCTGTATACATGGGTGAATGCTTCACGACAGACTGGAACCATTTAACTCTGTTTTGTTTGTAGCTACATCTTGTTTGGCCAGTGTTGTGTAAAGTCACTCCGGTTCACACTGACCGTGGCCTGTGCAGAAAGTAGCCCATCACTTTTTCCAACTGATCTGTTGATAGCGCCTGCTAAATTCAGGGCATCAATGTTGTTGAGAAAAGTAGCAAAACTTTTGCAGTTCTCGATGGCTAACGTTATATCTTTCATAAACGGTGCGGTAGAAAGGACTATAAACACATACTGAACAGTTCAAGTTATAGACAGAAGCATGCTACATGTCAGACCAATCCAAACTCATCTCTCGGCATGTCCAGCCCATCCATTATCTCAGCCAATCATGGCTAGTGGGATGGTTCCTGTCTTTTTCCGTAGCTAAACCAATTAGGCTCGTAATTTAACAATTTTATTCGTATTTACGGATGGAATAAAAGTTTGTTATTGAGGCACATGAAAGTTCACATGTTCCAGAAGGCATTTCTGCCAAAAAACGCATTTTGATAAAAAATACTTGTTTAAGTTCAAATGCCTCTCCTGTGAAGTAGTGACGTGCGACATACGCCTAGTTTCCTGAAATGAGTCACAAATATGTGACTTGTTTGTTTCCTTTGCAGGCTTTGATGGTGGACCTGGGAACTGACCGCTTCATCAGACAGGTTGGTCTCAATTCTCCAGTACCTCCCCGTAACAAAGACCAGAAAGTTTATTGTAATATAATATGGACTGATCATTTGATATTTTTGTTTATTATCGCTAATTAAATTGTTATGCGTGTGTATAGATGGATGATGAGGCCTCGTTGTTGCCACGGAAACTCCAGTCTGCTCTTGAGCTAGCTCTGGAGCAGAGGAATGACATCATCAATCAGGACTCTGACAGCGAGTCAGACGAAGGTGAACGAGGGACACATCATCACTCTCTACTAAACCAGATGTTACGAGTGTAAATTAGGACAACAGAGCACTGGCCACGTTTCAACCCTGTGAACAAGAACATGTACAGCACATGTCTGGGAGCAATACACTGTCTGTGGAGTGATGAGAACTCCTGGAATGGGTGATTCACCTCACTGAATTGAAGGTTACTGGTGTTCAGAATGTAGTGTTTGTTTAATGTTACGTATGAATACACTATCAGTCAAACATCAGCTCTAAATAACTCTTGTGTCATTCCCACAAATGATATAGGCTTTACTTGATTCTCAAGCACAATTCTCAAGCATAAAAAGAGTTCCATTGTAGATTGTGTTGCTTCTTTCTAGATGTATTGAACATGTATTAAGTGTGTTTCAGCATCATAATACTAACCTATCCTGTCTCGTCTGTTTCTGTAGAGTGTAACTCCTTGAACAGCCTGGTGTCGGAGGCCTTCATCCGTTTCTTCCTGGAAACCATCGGCCACTACTCCCTTTTCCTCACCCAGAGCGAGCGCGGAGAACGCATCTTCCAGCGCGAGGCCTTCCGCAAGTCTGTGGCCTCCAAGAGCATCCGTCGCTTCCTGGGGGTCTTCATGGAGTCCCAGATGTTTGCCGGGTTCATCCAAGACCGAGAGCTGCGGAAATGCCGGGCCAAAGGTAGAGCAAACCTACAGTGACCCTGTTAATCCACCCCTACACAACAGTCTGTAATGGTATGGTCCTGTCTACTTGTTAAAGAGATAATAACGTTACGTGTGTCCTGTCCTCCTAAAATGGATTCATTGTAGTTCATCATAACACAAATAATATGTCAACTGTAATGATTGGTAGAAATTCTCTTTAGAGGTAGGCTCTGCCACCCCTCACTTTTCCACCAAAGTAGTCCAAAATCCCTAAAGGGATCTTCTCAAACCTGTGCTGGTACGGACCACTAGTTGACAGTGGTTCTAGCTGGGTATTCAGTGCCATCTCCTGGTCACACAGTGAAGGGTATTTCACCCCATACCAAAACATGCCTTCCCTGATATATTGCACTGTAACATTACCTCACAATATAACATTAATAATGTTAATAATTACCTCATGTTATTCTGTCATTTTGTTGTGTTTCTGTCAGGACTCTTTGAGCAGAGGGTGGAGCAGTACCTGGAAGAGCTACCAGACACAGAGCAGAGTGGAGTGAACAAGTTCCTCAAAGGGCTAGGTGAGTTCTCAAATAAAATAAAATAGAATCTGCACTTAAAACATAGAAAATATCTCCCCTCAACAGACCTTTCCCGTCCACTTTACCACTGGGACAAATTGTAACCTGACTTAAAATGTAGGATGATACAAAGTTTTGGTCTAAAAGAAGCCTATTCACATTTGGCCATGATGTAGTAATGAGCACCATGTAGTCCAGGGTTCCCCAACTGATGGATGTTTTATTTAAAAAAAAAATATTGTTGGACATAAAAGACAGTAAAAGCACCAGCAAATCAGCTACAAGTGATTAACATTTTGGAAATCTGTTCCAAATTATTCCCATACGTTATAAAGAGATATATGTGATCGTATACAAACCTAAGCAAGGTTCAAAATTATTATATTTTAGTCAAATATTATATCTGTTTGGGTTTCTTGCGGTCAATTTGCAGTCTACAACTTATTTGTAATTATGTTCCGGCCCCCTAACCATCCGCTCAAGAAAAAATCTGCCCACGGCTGAATCTAGTTGATGATTCCTGATGTAGTCTAAAGCCGGGATTCCATCCGAGGCACTATATAATTTCCCCGACATTCATGGAGATCACATTCACAGTAAACGCTGCAGATGTCGGCTTAATTGGAAAATGTCATCGAAGTGTGTAAAAAAAAAAAGAATTGCATGATGTGAACAGTTCTTACTTGCATTTTGTTTGTGTCTTTTAGGAAGTAAAATGAAGTTTCTTCACAAAAAGAACTGAGGAAACCTGCTACTTAATAACCAAATACCGGAGCATGAAAGCTTGTTCGACTGCAAACTGAAGATCTGATACACCCAAAACCCTGTATTTTATTGACTTATTCACTTGTTTGTCTATCAAGAACATCAATGAAATGTCAATATGTTGTACATATTTCACTGTAAACTGGCTGTGATACCCTCCAATGTAGCTTGATTCTTAGGTGTCTGGTACCTTAATTATGAGGCTAGTTACAGTAGGACGGTACAGAGTGAATGTGCCTTTGTTTCTGATTAACCACTGACATTAAAGTGTGCTTGAGAAGAATATGATCAGACTGAGTGAGTGAATGCAAGCTAATGTATGGTGGATGTACAGTTACTATGTTTTGTTTTGTATTTTAGATCATCGTTGTCCTGTCTTTTTGCTGAATGAGAGCTTTAAAGTCCACACCTGGTTGGGAGGATTTGTACATGCATTAACACATGAAGAAAATGATTGTAAATGTTTCAAACATGCATTGCTTTGTAAAATTCAGTAATTAAACACAAAAGACTTCAAACGACTGGATTCTTTGAACTTTTTTCATATGCTACTGTTCTGAAGAAACAGAACTTCAGCACTTACAGGAAGAGCAGTCGGTGAACAAGGTAATTGTTCCTCTTCAGGTGGAACCAGGGTGGTGGCTCTGTACAGACAGGGAGGTTTGATCACACATTTTAAAGAAGTCAAACACTCAAAACAAATTTGAGTGCTGCAAGATGACAGTAAGCTTCCAACTCCGCAGAGCTGATAAAAGCATGGCAGTGACAACCACTGGAGTGATGTGTGAGGACATAATTAGGTTACTGGCAGCATGTGCAACCTTACCTTCAGGCTCTGATCAGACCCTACACCCAAACAAGGGCACTACGTTCATCCACCTCTGGCCTGCTAGCCCCCCTACCTCTACGGAAGCACAGTTCCCGCTCAGCCCAGTCAAAGCTATTCGCTGCTCTGGCACCCCAATGGTGGAACAAGCTCCCCCACGACGCCAGGTCAGCGGAGTCACTGACCACCTTCCGGAGACACTTGAAACTCTACCTCTTTAAGGAATACCTGGAATAGTATAACAGTAATCCTTCTACCCCCCCACCCCCTACCCATAAAACAAATTATACAAAAAAAAAAGTGGTTGTCCCACTGGCTATCCTAAGTTGAATGCACCAATTTGTAAGTCGCTCTGCTAAATTACTTAAATGTAAAGTGGTAGCTATGTGTGTGCCTTTTGGGATTCCACCCCACATTTTTACATTTTTAGTCATTTAGCAGACACTCTTATCCAGAGCGACTTACAGTTAGTGAGTGCATACATTTTCATACTGGCCCCCCGTGGGAAACGAACCCACAACCCTGGCGTTCCAAGCGCCATGCTCTACCAACTGAGCTACAGGGGACTTGCCAACTACACAGTTGGGATGCTGGGGGGGGGGACTTGTCATTGAATTGTCAGACATGACGTCTAGTGATTTTATACCTTTTGGCAAGGAATGGAACAACAATCTGGAACTGAATAACGTGCGTAACTTGTCAATTTCGGGTGCATATAAATGCATTGCTGGGTCATATTTATAATGAGAGTAATATTAATATTATAGTCAATACTAGCCCAGAACATGTGTACAGAGATGAAACTGTCACTGAGTGTGTATTTGGGTAGCTGACTGGTGTACAGAAAGGCCATTCAGTGAATAAGATCATGTTTATGTTTTAGCTCTAGCCCAACAAGACAAGAGGAACAGAGGGTGTCAGGTTGAGACAATAGTCTCAGGACTAATAGGTTAGGTATACAGTGCATTCGGAAAGTATTCAGACCCCTTTACTTTTTCCACTTTTTTATGTTACTTTTTTTTCTCATCAATCTACACATAATACCCCATAATGACAAGGCAAAAACAGATTCTTAGACATTTTTGCAAATGTATTAAAAAAAATAAAAAACATACCTTTTACATAAGTATTCTGACCCTTTGCCATGAGACTCGAAATTGAGCTTTTGAGATGTTTCTACAACTTGATTGGAGTCCACCTGTGGTAAATTAAATTGATTGGACATGATTTGGAAAGGCACACACCTGTCTATATAAGGTCCCACAGTTGACAGTGCATGTCAGAGCAAAAACTAAGCCATGAGGTCGAAGGAATTGTCCATAGAGCTCCGAGACAGGATTGTGTTGAGGCACAGATCTGCATTGAAGGTCCCCGAGAACACAGTGGCCTCCATCACTCTTAAATGGAAGAAGTTTGGAACCACGAAGACTCTTCCTAGAGCTGGCCGCCCGGCCAAACTGAGCAATCGGGGGAGAAGGGCCTTGGTCAGGGAGATGACCAAGAATCCGATGGTCACTCTGACAGAGCTTCAGAGTTCCTCTGTGTAGATGGGAGAACCTTCCAGAAGGACAACCATCTCTGCAGCACTCCACCAATCAGGCCTTTATGGTAATGGCCAGACAGAAGCCACTCCTCAGTGAAAGGCACATGACAGCCCACTTGGAGTTTGCCAAAAGGCACCTAAAGGACTCTCAGACCATGAGAAACAAGATTCTCTGGTCTGATGAAACCAAGATTGAACTCTTTGGCCTTTGAATGCCAAGCGTCACGTCTGGAGAAAACCTGGCACCATCCCTATGGTGAAGGATGGTGGTGGCAGCATCATGCTGTGGGGATGTTTTTCAGCGGCAGGGACTGGGAGACTAGTCAGGATCGAGGGAAAAATGAATGGAGCAAAGTACAGAGAGATCCTTGATGAAAACCTGCTCCAGAGCACTCAGGACAATGACCCTAAGCACACAGCCAAGACAACGCAGGAGTGGCTTCGGGACAAGTCTTTGAATGTCCTTGAGTGGCCCAGCCAGAGCCCGAACTTGAACCCGATTTGAACATCTCTGGAGAGACCTGAAAATAGCTGTGCAGCGACGCTCCCCATCCAACCTAACAGAGCTTGAGAGGATCTGCAGAGAACAATGGGAGAAACTCCCCAAATGTAGGTGTGCCAAGCTTGTAGCGTCATACCCAAGAAGACTCAAGGCTGTAATCGCTGCCAAAGGTGCTTCAACAAAGTACTGAGTAAAGGGTCTGAATACTTCTGAAAATGTGATATTTCAGTTTTGTATTTTTAATACATTTGCAAACATTTCTAAAAACCGGTTTTTGCTTTGTCATTATAAGGATTTGTGTGAATATTGATAAGGCTGTAAAGTAACAAAATATGGAAAAGTCAAGGGGTCTGAATACTTTCCGAATGCACTGTACACTATCTAAACCAGTAGTAATTAAAATCAATCTGGGTTACAGTGTGATACACTAACAGGCAGACAAGAAAGGGGCAAGTTTACACATACTTTAATTGGCTTCTGCATTAAAAGGTATTGTATCGACATTGGATCTGTGATGGTGCATATCATCTGTCAGATGTTCTGTGTTGAGCTGTGGGATGGCAGAGCAAAGACGGTCAGTTGAATAATACCAGAAAAAACGATTGGGATGCAGTTATACATTAGACCAAACTAAGGGCATCACTCACCATACGCCCATGCCCGTGGCTGACGTGCCCGATGCCTTCTAGTTTCAGTCTTTTTGGTGGCTAGGAGGAATAACGGGTTGGGTAAGTTATCTGTTAAATATTATTTAAAAAATATCTTAACTGTACTGTCCTATCATGGTAATATGCTTGCACCGATTTACCAGGCAGGCACAACTGGCTTTTACAGTGGAACATTAAACATCGACAGCATATTTTAAGCTTGAATAAATAGGAGAAATAGGCTAGTCATAATGTTACCGTCATAAAATGACTGTAAAATGTATGTGTTTGGGAAGATATTTGTACAAAAATTCATTATGACAATAAGATTCACCGAAGATCAAATGTGTGTGGGGCGGTTGGAACAGTGGAAGAGGTTGAAGTTTGATGTGAGATTTCAGATGGGAAGTACCATTTTTTCCCGAAGAAATAAACGCATGTAACTCTCACGATCAAACACGAGACTTTATAACTCTAAAATATTTGAGCTGGACAAAAGAGCGACATCCAATGGATGGAGAGGGGGAGACAGTGATGATCAGGTTAAGGTAAAAAAGAACTCAAGCTTTGGTCATACTTGAATTGTGACAGCCATTCACCATCGTAGGGTAGGCCTAGGTGAGTATATTCTGTATCGCAGCGAATATACCAGTAGCCTACAGTCCAATTTAAATTCTTAAACATGCTCATAATAATAACGTAGCCCGTGCATGTTAGATGCTTTTCCCAGCACACTACGTGCGCACTGACACTGAAAGCAATTGTCATCACATAACCGTAGTTGATATTGTCTGACACAACCTTGCGGACGCACTGCCAAAGCGAAAGTTATTGCGTTTGAGGTATGTTATGAGCAACTATTGTGTTTTGTATCTTAAAAACGATATTGTAATACACGATCTATTGGACAGTTTAAACACATGCGTAAATAATCGAATGGATTTAGGTGCGGCTCTGTTGACTATTGAGTATCTCAAATTATGCGCATCATCCGATACTGTATGTGAGCCAAGATTTCAGCAATGTCATATAAACAACAAATCGATACCAGTTAGGTTACCATTATATTTGAATTACAACAGGGAATGTCAATATAATTAGACTAGATTCTGTTACACAATCTATCTGTTTAATTTTAAAGTCAATGATTCACCTGTTCCTTGTCTATCATGATGAAAATCAGATATTTGCACATAGCCTACTGGAATGATAGCCCAGCCATGTATCATAACTTGTTTTACTTTTAACAACTTGATATTTTACAGAAAATGGCTGAAACAACAGCAACCAAGTTTTTATTCATTGATCAGGCTCAATATGCAATTGTACAAAAGTAGCTTACAAAATCAGTATTTAACCTACATACAGTATGCTTACTACTGCATTTTCCCACTAGTAAAAAGTTGCATGAATAGTGATACCATCACATTTTTCTCTATATGAAATTTAATATATTATAATTGATATACATGATGACAATGACAGGTTATCAGTGAGTGATATTGACCTCAGTGAAGTGTCAGTGTGGCCAATCTGTATAAAATAGGGCAATAATACAATAATTTCCCCACACATTGATTCAATATTGGGAGGTTTAAAACATAATTATCCAATCTAATAGAAAGAGAAATGCCCAGCAATTCATAACTGCATATTCACATATTATAACTCTTATTGCCAGCAGAAACATGAACAAGCTGGTAGAAAGTGTGTAGTCCCCCGAGCATACAGGGAGGTGTTAGTGAAACACAGGGAGGGGTTGCACTGCTATAAAGCTGTTATTGACAGACAGCCAGGGAGTGGTGCTCACATTCCTTCTCACAGGAAACACACAGCAACTCTCAGAGAGCCCCCTCAACACTCATCATCACTCAATAGATGAGACCCAATACATGGATGGTGCATTAGGATTAGGTGTCATAATGTAAAGAAAAGTAGCTTAAACACAAGCAGATATATACAGTGCCTTCAGAAAGTATTTATACTCCTTGACTTTTTCCAAATTGTTTCGTGTTACAGCCTGAACTGAAAATTGATACAATTTAGATTTTTTTGTCACTAGCCTACACACAATAGCTTATAATGTCAAAGTGGAATTATGTTTTTTTTCGAAAATGTTACACATTAATAAAAAATGAAAAGCTGTAATGTATTGAGTAAGTATTCAACCCCTTTGTTATGGCAAGCCTAAATAAGTTCAGGATAAATTTTTTTTTTAACAAGTCACATAAGTTGCATGGACTCACTTTGTGTGCAATAATAGTGTTTAACATGATTTCTTAATGACTACCTCATCTCTGTACCCCACACATACAATTATCTGTAAGGTCCTTCAGTCGAACAGTGAATTTCAAACACAGATTCAACCACAAAGACCAGGGAGGTTTTCCAAAGCCTCGCAAAGAAGGGCACCTATTGGTAGATGGGTAAAAAAAACTAAACATACATTAAATATCCCATTGAGCATGGTGAAGTTATTAATTACACTTTAGATGGTGTATCAATACACCCAGTCACTACAAAAATACAGGCTTCTTTCCTAACTCAGTTCCTGGAGAGGAAGGAAACCGCTCAGGGATTTCACCATGAAGTCAATGGTGACTTTAACACAGTTACAAAGTTTAATGCCTGTGATAAGAGAAAACTGAGGATGGATCAACAGCATTGTATTCAGGACCAAAAGTTAATTGCATTTCCAAATGTTTTTGCATAATTACTTTAGTGCCTTGTTGCAAACAGGATGCAAGTTCTGGAATATTATTATTCTGTACAGGCTTCCATCTTTTCACTCTGTAATTTAGGTTAGTATTGTGGAGTAACTACAAAGTGTTATGTTTGGGGCAAATCCAATACAACACACTATGGAGTACCACTGTCCATATTTTCAAGCATAGTGGTGGCTGCATCATGTTATGGTTATGCTTGTAATTTTTAAGGACTGTGGATAAAAAAGAAACGGAACGAAGCTAAGCACAGTCAAAATACTAGAGGGAAACCTGGTTCAGTCTGCTTTCCACCAGACACTGGGAGATTAATTCACCTTTCAGCAGGACAATAACCTAAAACACAAGGCCAAATTTACACTGGAGTTGCTTACCAAGAAGACAGTGAATGTTCTTGAGTGGCCTAGTAACAGTTTTGACTTAAATCTACTTGAAAGTCTATGGCAAGACCTGTAAATGGTTGTCTAGCAATGATCAACAACTCATTTGACAGAGCTTGAAGAATTTGAAAAAGAATAATGGGAAAATATTGCACAATCCAGTGGTGGAAAGCTCTTAGAGACTTACCCAGAAAGACTCACAGCTGTAATCACTGCTAAAGGTGATTCTACAAAGTATTGACTCAGGGGTGTGCATACTTATGTAAATGACATATTTCTGTATTTTATTTTCAATACATTTGCAAAAAATTTGAAAAACTTTTTCACTTTGTCACACTTTGTGTGAAAAGAAAAAAAATCTGTTTAATACATTTTGTCAAGGGGTATGGATTCTTTCTGAAGGCACTGTATCACTGTGTACATGGATTCACTATGCCTGATTTTGAGCAGAGGACCGCAAGAGTACCTTCAGAGATGAGAGTGCTCGAATGATTTAAATTATGCATATCTTTTATGATTTTTTTATATGTTATTATCATTAATTCAATACGGATACATCTGTACCACAAGGCAGATTCCAAGGAAGAGTATTGAACACATTATTCTCCTGTAGGCTATATAATGAGTTATGGACTTAAATTCACTTTAAATGGGTTGCTGTGAATTTGACAGTAGCTTACAGGCAGCTTGGTGGCATGTAAAATTCTGTATTTCATGTTACAGTATTATTTATACTGTAATATAAATATGGTATCAAAGCAAGTGCTGTGTAATGACACACTACAATACCGTAAAATGTACTGTAAAAAAAATACTGTAAAAAAGTAAATGCTACCGTAATCGGAAAATAATTAATGAATTAATGAATGAAATTAATTGAGGGAGGGGTTTGTATTTCACAGTATTGTACAGTAATTACAAGGGATTGGTGCAAACAGGTTGGCTGCTAGGTAAAGTGTTTACACATTACAGTATATTCATGAATATTTGGTGTTTTATATCACTTGCACTTCTAGAGGCCTTAACAAAGGTATACAGTACAGCATTCTCACTCACGGGTGCAACAAATATAGCCTATGACAAGGCATGCCTCAAAATACACTACATGACCAAAAGTATGTGGACAGATGGGAAAGAATAATCATTTGATGAATCCATTTAACTGATGTGAAAGCAGAATTTAGATATTAGTGATGATGATACTTTATTCATCTCTCAGTGTTCATATGAGAGCATATTGTTTTTGTTTAAAAAAATTAATAATGTTTTGGGGGTAGATCAGCCTTAATATTTTAGATATTGAGCAGAGGATTCCATCAATGTAATTGTCTGCATCACTTCCAATCCCCCATATGTTTTTTTTCTTCTCGCAAATATATATATATATACAGTGAGGGAAAAAAGTATTTGATCCCCTGCTGATTTTGTACGTTTGCCCACTGACAAAGACATGATCAGTCTATAATTTTAATGGTAGGTTTATTTTATCAGTGAGAGACAGAATAACAATAAAAAAATCCAGAAAAACGCATGTCAAAAATGTTATAAATTGATTTGCATTTTAATGAGGGAAATAAGTATTTGACCCCCTCTCAATCAGAAAGATTTCTGGCTCCCAGGGGTCTTTTATACAAGTAACTAGCTGAGATTAGGAGCACACTCTTAAAGGGTGTGCTCCAAATCTCAGCTTGTTACCTGTATGAAAGACACCTGTCCACAGAAGCAATCAATCAATCAGATTCCAAACTCTCCACCATGGCCAAGACCAAAGAGCTCTCCAAGGATGTCAGGGACAAGATTGTAGACATACACAAGGCTGGAATGGGCTACAAGACCATTGCCAAGCAGCTTGGTGAGAAGGTGACAACAGTTGGTGCGATTATTCGCAAATGGAAGAAACACAAAAGAACTGTCAATCTCCCTCGGCCTGGGGCTCCAAGCAAGATCTCACCTCGTGGAGTTGCAATGATCATGAGAATGGTGAGGAATCAGCCCAGAACTACACGGGAGGATCTTGTCAATGATCTCAAGGCAGCTGGGACCATAGTCACCAAGAAAACAATTGGCAACACACTACGCCGTGAAGGACTGAAATCCTGCAGTGCCCGCAAGGTCCCCCTGCTCAAGAAAGCACATATACAGACCCGTCTGAAGTTTGCCAATGAACATCTGAATGATTCAGAGGAGAATTGGGTGAAAGTGTTGTGGTCAGATAAGACCAAAATCGAGCTCTTTGGCATCAACCCAACTTGTCGTGTTTGGAGGAGGAGGAATGCTGCATATGACCCCAAGAACACCATCCCCACCGTCAAACATGGAGTTGGAAACATTATGCTTTGGGGTGTTTTTCTGCTAAGGGGATAGGACAACTTCACCGCAACAAAGGGACGATGGACGGGGCCATGTACCGTCAAATCTTGGGTGAGAACCTCCTTCCCTCAGCCAGGGCATTGAAAATGGGTCGTGAATGGGTATTCCAGTATGACAATGACCCAAAACACACGGCCAAGGCAACAAAGGAGTGGTTCAAGAAGAAGCACATTAAGGTCCTGGAGTGGCCTAGCCAGTCTCCAGACCTTAATCCCATAGAAAATCTGTAAAGGGAGCTGAAGGTTTGAGTTGCCAAATGTCAGGCTTGAAACCTTAATGACTTGGAGAAGATCTGCAAAGAGGAGTGGGACAAAATGCCTCCTGAGATGTGTGCAAACCTGGTGGCCAACTACAAGAAACGTCTGACCTCTGTGATTGCCAGCAAGGGTTTTGCCACCAAGTACTAAGTCAGGTTTTGCAGAGGGGTCAAATACTTATTTCCCTAATTAAAATGCAAATCAATTTATAACATTTTTGACATGCGTTTTTCTGGATTTTTTTGTTGTTATTCTGTCTCTCACTGTTCAAATAAACCTACCATTAAAATTATAGACTGATCATGTCTTTGTCAGTGGGCAAACGTACAAAATCAGCAGGGGATCAAATACTTTTTTCCCTCACTGTATACATACATACAGTTGAAATCAGAAGTTTACATACACTTAGGTTGGAGTCATTAAAACTCGTTTTTCAACCACTCCACAAATTTCTTGTTAACAAACTATAGTTTTGGCAAGTCGGTTAGGACATCTACATTGTGCATGACACAAGTAATTTTTCCAACAATTGTTTACAGACAGATGATTTCACTTATAATTCACTGTATCACAATTCCAGTGGGTCAGAAATGTACATACACTAAGTTGACTGTGCCTTTAAACAGCTTGGAAAATTCCCGAAAATGACGTCATGGCTTTAGAAGCTTCTGATAGGCTAATTTACATAATTTGAGTCAATTGGAGGAGTACCTGTGGATGTATTTCAAGGCCTACCTTCAAACTCAGTGCCTCTTTGCTTGACATCATGGGAAAATGAAAAGAAATCAGCCAAGACCTCAAAAAAAGAATTGTAGACCTCCACAAGTCTGGTTCATCCTTGGGAGCAATTTCCAAACGCCTGAAGGTACCACGTTCATCTGTACAAACAATAGTACGCAAGTATAAACACCATGGGACCACGCAGCCGTCATACCGCCCAGGAAGGAGACGCGTTCTGTCACCTAGAGATGAACATACTCAGGTGCGTAAAATGCAAAATCAATCCCAGAACAACAGCAAAGGACCTTGTGAAGATGCTGGAGGAAACAGGTACAAAAGTATCTATATCCACAGTAAAACGAGTCCTATATCGACATAACCTGAAAGGCCACTCAGCAAGGAAGAAGCCAGTGCTCCAAAACCGCCATAAAAAAGCCAGACTACGGTTTGCAATTGCACATGGGGACAAAGATCATACTTATTGGAGAAATATCCTCTGGTCTGACGAAACAAAAATAGAACTGTTTGGCCATAATGACCATCGTTATGTTTGGAGGGAAAAGGGGGTGCTTGCAAGCCGAAGAACACCATCCCAACCGTGAAGCACGGGGTGGCAGCATCATGCTGTGGAGGTGCTTTGCTGCAGGAGGGACTGGTGCACTTCACAAAATAGATGGCATCATGAGGAAGAAAAATGATGTGGATATATTGAAGCAACATCTCAAGACATCAGTCAGGAAGTTAAAGCTTGGTCGCAAATGGTTCTTCCAAATGGACAATGACCCCAAGCATACTTCCAAAGTTGTTGCAAAATGGCTTAAGGACAACGAAGTCAAGGTATTGGAGTGGCCATCACAAAGCCCTGACCTCAATCCTATAGAACATTTGTGGGCAGAACTGAAAAAGCGTGTGCGAGCAAGGAGGCCTACAAACCTGACTCAGTTACACCAGCTCTGTCAGGAGGAATGGGCCAAAATTCACCCAACTTATTGTGGGAAGCTTATGGAAGGCTACCCGGAACGTTTGACCCAAGTTAAACAATTTAAAGGCAACGCTACCAAATACTAATTGAGTGTATGTAAACTTCTGACCCACTGGGAATGTGATGAAAGAAATAATAGATGAAATAAATCATTCTCTCTACTATTATTCTGACATTTCACATTCTTAAAATAAAGTGGTGATCCTAACTGACCTAAGACGGAATTTTTACTAGGATTAAATGTCAGGAATTGTGAAAAACTGAGTTTAAATGTATTTGGCTAAGGTGTATGTAAACTTCCGACTTCAACTGTATATGTATATATATACATACATACACACATACATATACACACATATATATATATATATATATATATATATATATATATATATATATATATATATATACACACATACACATACACATACACACATACATACACATACACACACACACATACAGTGAGGGAAAAAAGTATTTGATCCCCTGCTGATTTTGTATGTTTGCCCACTGACAAAGACATGATCAGTCTATAATTTTAATGGTAGGTTTATTTGAACTGTGAGAGACAGAATAACAACAACAAAATCCAGAAAAAAGCATGTCAAAAATGTTATAAATTGATTTGCATTTTAATGAGGGAAATAAGTATTTGACCCCTCTGCAAAACATGACTTAGTACTTGGTGGCAAAACCCTTGCTGGCAATCACAGATTCAGACGATTCTTGTAGTTGGCCACCAGATTTGCACACATCTCAGGAGGGATTTTGTCCCACTCCTCTTTGCAGATCTTCTCCAAGTCATTAAGGTTTTGAGGCTGACGTTTGGCAACTCAAACCTTCAGCTCCCTCCACAGATTTTCTATGGGATTAAGGTCTGGAGACTGGCTAGGCCACTCCAGGACCTTAATGTGCTTCTTCTTGAGTCACTCCTTTGTTGCCTTGGCCGTGTGTTTTGGGTCATTGTCATACTGGAATACCCATCCACGACCCATTTTCAATGCCCTGGCTGAGGGAAGGAGGTTCTCACCCAAGATTTGACGGTACATGGCCCCGTCCATCGTCCCTTTGATGCGGTGAAGTTGTCCTGTCCCCTTAGCAGAAAAACACCCCCAAAGCATAATGTTTTTTGCATAACTCCATGTTTGACGGTGGGGATGGTGTTCTTGGGGTCATAGGCAGCATTCCTCCTCCTCCAAACACGGCGAGTTGAGTTGATGCCAAAGAGCTCCATTTTGGTCTCATCTGACCACAACACTTTCACCCAGTTCTCCTCTGAATCATTCAGATGTTCATTGGCAAACTTCAGACGGCCCTGTATATGTGCTTTCTTGAGCAGGGGGACCTTGCGGGCCCTGCAGGATTTCAGTCCTTCACGGCGTAATGTGTTACCAATTGTTTTCTTGGTGACTATGGTCCCAGCTGCCTTGAGATCATTAACAAGATCCTCCCGTGTAGTTCTGGGCTGATTCCTCACCATTCTCATGATCTTTGCAACTCCACGAGGTGAGATCTTGCTTGGAGCCCCAGGCCGAGGGAGATTGACAGTTCTTTTGTGTTTCTTCCATTTGCGAATAATCGCACCAACTGTTGTCACCTTCTCACCAAGCTGCTTGGCGATGGTCTTGTAGCCCATTCCAGCCTTGTGTAGGTCTACAATCTTGTCCCTGACATCCTTGGAGAGCTCTTTGGTCTTGGCCATGGTGGAGAGTTTGGTATCTGATTGATTGATTGCTTCTGTGGACAGGTGTCTTTTATATAGGTAACAAGCTGAGATTAGGAGCACTCCCTTCAAGAGTGTGCTCCTAATCTCAGCTCGTTACCTGTATAAAAGACACCTGGGAGCCAGAAATCTTTCTGATTGAGAGGGGGTGAAATAATTATTTCCCTCATTAAAATGCAAATCAATTTATAACATTTTTGATATGCGTTTTTCTGGATTTTTTTGTTGTTATTCTATCTCTCACAGTTCAAATAAACCTACCATTACAATTATAGACTGATCATTTCTTTGTCAGTGGACAAACGTACAAAATCAGCAGGGGATCAAATACTTTTTTCCCTCACTGTATATATACATACATACATATATACATACATCCATACACACACACATATCCTTTTTTAAATTATATTTCCCTTCATTACTTTCCAACCCCACCACCCCTTCCCCAATTGGAGTAAACTAGTGAACAACAACGCTTAGGCCTCTTCTTCCAGCCCATACATACTACACTGCTCAAAAAAATTAAGGGAACACTAAAATAACACATCCTAGATCTGAATGAATGAAATAATCTTATTAAATACTTTTTTCTTTACATAGTTGAATGTGCTGACAACAAAATCACACAAAAATTATCAATGGAAATCAAATTTATCAACCCATGAAGGTCTGGATTTGGAGTCACCCTCCAAATTAAAGTTGAAAACCACACTACAGGCTGATCCAACTTTGATGTAATGTCCTTAAAACAAGTGAAAATGAGGCTCAGTAGTGTGTGTGGCCTCCACGTGCCTGTATGACCTCCCTACAACGCCTGGGCATGCTCCTGATGAGGTGGCGGATGGTCTCCTGAGGGATCTCATCCCAGACCTGGACTAAAGCATCCGCCAACTCCTGGACAGTCTGTGGTGCAACGTGGCGTTGGTGGATGGAGCGAGACATGATGTCCCAGATGTGCTCAATTGGATTCAGGTCTGGGGAACGGGCGGGCCAGTCCATAGCATCAATGCCTTCCTCTTGCAGGAACTGCTGACACACTCCAGCCACATGAGGTCTAGCATTGTCTTGCATTAGGAGGAACCCAGGGCCAACCGCACCAGCATATGGTCTCACAAGGGGTCTGAGGATCTCATCTCGGTACCTAATGGCAGTCAGGCTACCTCTGGCGAGCACATGGAGGGCTGTGCAGCCCCCCAAAGAAATGCCACCCCTCACCATGACTGACCCACCGCCAAACCGGTCATGCTGGAGGATGTTGCAGGCAGCAGAACGTTCTCCACGGCGTCTCCAGACTCTGTCACGTCTGTCACGTGCTCAGTGTGAACCTGCTTTCATCTGTGAAGAGCACAGTGGCGAATTTTCCAATTTGCTGTTCTCTGGCAAATGCCAAACGTCCTGCACGGTGTTGGGCTGTAAGCACAACCCCCACCTGTGGACAATCGGGCCCTCATACCACCCTCATGGAGTCTGTTTCTGACCTTTTGAGCAGACACATGCACATTTGTGGCCTGCTGGAGGTCATTTTGCAGGGCTCTGGCAGTGCTCCTCCTGCTCCTCCTTGCACAAAGGCGGAGGTAGCATTCCTGCTGCTGGGTTGTTGCCCTCCTACGGCCTCCTCCACGTCTCCTGATGTACTGGCCTGTCTCCTGGTAGCGCCTCCATGCTCTGGACACTACGCTGACAGACACAGCAAACCTTCTTGCCACAGCTCGCATTGATGTGCCATCCTGGATGAGCTGCACTACCTGAGCCACTTGTGTGGGTTGTAGACTCCGTCTCATGCTACCACTAGAGTGAAAGCACCGCCAGCATTCAAAAGTGAACAAAACATCAGCCAGGAAGCATAGGAACTGAGAAGTGGTCTGTGGTCACCACCTGCAAAACCTTTTTTTTTATTTATCACAATTTTCTTTAACCAATTATATATTCTTTAATGCAAGGCCGACAGACAAGTTCCTTACTTTTTCTCCCTTCCACTTTCCTTTTCCATTTTTGCAGTAATGCTGCAATTATTTGGTTGTAATTTTGGGTAAAGCAGACATTTCCATATGTTTTTGTTAGCTGCATGTGTGACATAACTCCACCAGTCCTACCGATAATATCATTTAGGAAGATTATACCTTTTTTAAACATTTTGTCAAAAAAAAAAGTTTTTTTTATCAATTAGTATATTTGAGTTTAACCACAATATTTGTTGCATTATTTGTTCTGTCGTTTCTGGAGGATTAAATTGAAATTGCAACCAACTTTCTATGGCTTGTTTTAGAAATAGTGATATTTGGGAGATTATTTCCTTTTCAAATAACTTAAAGTGAGAGGTTGTAATCTGAATAAAGGGAAAAAGGCCATTCTTGAACATTGGGTGAGACAATCTTACTAATTTGCTAGAGAATCAGTTCGGATTTAAGTATAACTTTTGTATGACTGAAGCTTTTAGTGAGAGGTCTAATGCTTTAATATTTAATAATTTCTGTCCTCCGAATTCATATTCATTATATAAATAGGCCCGTTTAATTTTGTCTGGCTTGCCGTTCCAAATAAAATTGAATATTTTTTTCTCATATAATTTAAAAAACTATTCGCTAAGCGTAGGCAAGACCATAAGCAAATAGGTAAACTGGGATAATACTAAAGAGTTAATCAGGGTGATTTTTCCACAAATTGACAGGTATTTACCTTTCCATGGTAGCAATATCTTATCTATTTTTGCTAACTTTCTATTAAAATTTATTGGAGTGAGATCATTTATTTCATTTGGGATATGTATTCCGAGTATATCCACATCACCATCAGACCATTTTATTGGTAAACTACATGGTAATGTAAAAATTGTATTTTTTAGTGATCCAATACGTAATATAGTACATTTATCATAATTTGGTTGTAATCCAGAGAGGTTAGAAAATGTATCTAGATCCTCTATGAGGCTGTGGAGGGATTCAAGTTGTGGATTTAAAAGAAAACATCAGCGTACAATGACAACTTTGTTTTTAAGCCCTGGATTTCTAATCCCTTTATATTATTGTTGGATCTGATTTTAATAGCTAACATCTCGATGGCAATAATAAATAGATATGCCGATAGTGGACAACCTTGTTTCACTCCTCTTGACAGTTTAAAACTTTCTGAGAAATAGCCATTATTTACTATTTTACACCTAGGGTTACTATACATGATTTTAACCCAATTTATAAGAGATTGTCCAAAATTGAAATGCTCCAGGCATTTATATATAAACCCCAGTCATACTTTATCAAATGCCTTTTCGAAGTCTGCTATGAATAGTAGGCCTGGTTTTCCAGATTTTTCATAGTGTTCTATTGTTTCCAGTATTTGCCTTATATTATCTCCAATGTATCACCCATGTAAAAAACCTGTCTGATTAGAATGAATAATGTCCGACAATACCTTTTTAATTCTATGCGCTATACATTTTGATATAATTCTTGCATCACAACACTGAAGTGTAAGGGGCCTACAATTTTTAAAATGGACTGGATCTTTATATTTTCCACTTGTATCCTGTTTCAGTAATAATGAAATCAGACCTTCTTATTGAGTGTCTGATAATCTACCATTTACATAGGAGTGGTTAAAACATGCTAATAACGGTCCTCTGAGTATATCAAAAAAGGTTTGGTATACCTCGACTGGTATGCCATCCAACCCTGGAGTTTTCCCGGACTTAAAGTCTTTAATTGCATCCAGAAGTTCCTCCTCTGTAATTTCACCTTCAAATCTCTACAATTTGCTTCAGTTAGAGGAGATGGAGGCGACTGAAACGAAAACATATGCTTAAAGTACTTTGTTAAATCCTACAAAAAATATATATTTGGTGAATCATGGGTGACTCCGTCATTTGTAACCAGTTTCAATAAATTGTTTTTGGTAGCATTCCTATGTTGAAGATAAAAAAATAATTTGGTGCATTTTTCCCCATATTCCATCCAGTTTGCTTTATTTTTATAATATATTACACTTGATCTTTCTTGAATAAGTTTCTCCATTTCTTTTTGTTTTTCCTCTAATTTATTCTGAGCCTCTATGTTACCGTTTTTATTGCTATCTACAGTGAGGGAAAAAAGTATTTGATCCCCTGCTGATTTTGTACGTTTGCCCACTGACAAAGACATGATCAGTCTATAATTTTAATGGTAGGTTTATTTGAACTGTGAGAGACAGAATAACAAAAAAAGAAAACAGAAAAAACGCATGTCAAAAATGTTATAAATTGATTTGCATTTTAATGAGAGAAATAAGTATTTGACCCATCTGCAAAACATGACTTAGTACTTGGTGGCAAAACCATTTTTGGCAATCACAGAGGTCAGACGTTTCTTGTTGTTGGCCACCAGGTTTGCACACATCTCAGGAGGGATTTTGTTCCACTCCTCTTTGCAGATCTTCTCCAAGTCATTAAGGTTTCGAGGCTGACGTTTGGCAACTCGAACCTTAAGCTCCCTCCACAGATTGTCTATGGGATTAAGGTCTGGAGACTGGCTAGGCCACTCCAGGACCTTAATGTGCTTCTTCTTGAGCCACTCCTTTTTTGCCTTGGCTGTGTGTTTTGGGTCATTGTCATGCTGGAATACCCATTCATTTTCAATGCCCTGGCTGAGGGAAGGCGGTTCTCAACCAAGATTTGACGGTACATGGCCCCGTCCATCGTCCCTTTGATGCGGTGAAATTGTCCTGTCCCCTTAGCAGAAAAACACCCCCAAAGCATAATGTTTCCACCTCCATGTTTGATGGTGGGGATGGTGTTCTTGGGGTCATAGGCAGCATTTCTCCTCCTCCAAACACGGCGAGTTGAGTTGATGCCAAAGAGCTGGATTTTGGTCTCATCTGACCACAACACTTTCACCCAGTTCTCCTCTGAATCATTCAGATGTTCATTGGCAAACTTCAGACGGGTCTGTATATGTGCTTTCTTGAGCAGGGGGACCTTGCGGGCGCTGCAGGATTTCAGTCCTTCACGGCTTAGTGTGTTATCAATTGTTTTCTTGGTGACTATGGTCCCAGCTGCCTTGAGATCATTGACAAGATCCTCCCGTGTAGTTCTGGGCTGATTCCTCACCGTTCTCATGATCATTGCAACTCCACGAGGTGAGATCTTGCTTGGAGCCCCAGGCCGAGGGATATTGACAGTTATTTTGTGTTTCTTCCATTTGCGAATAATCGCACCAACTGTTGTCACCTTCTCACCAAGCTGCTTGGCGATGGTCTTGTAGCCCATTCCAGCCTTGTGTAGGTCTACAATCTTGTCCCTGACATCCTTGGAGAGCTCTTTGGTCTTGGCCATGGTGGAGAGTTTGGAATCTGATTGATTGATTGCTTCTGTGGACATGTGTCTTTTATACAGGTAACAAACTGAGATTAGGAGCACTCCCTTTAAGAGTGTGCTCCTAATCTCAGCTCGTCACCTGTATAAAAGACACCTGGGAGCCAGAAATCTTTCTGATTGAGAGGGGGTCAAATACTTATTTCCCTCATTAAAATGCAAATCAATTCATAAGATTTTTGACATTCGTTTTTCTGGATTTTTTCTATGTTATTCTGTCTCTCACTGTTCAAATAAACCTACCATTAAAATTATAGACTGATCATGTCTTTGTCAGTGGGCAAACGTACAAAATCAGCAGGGGATCAAATACTTTTTTCCCTCACTGTATCTGTTCTGTTAGACCTTCTATTTCCTTTGTTAGTGTGTACTCTTTTGACTTAGGGAGCATATTGTTACTATATAATCAGAAGGTATTTATCTACAGTTATACAGTGGGGAGAACAAGTATTTTATATATTTATAATTTTATTTTAGTATATTATATACCACTGCAGGTTGGTGGCACCTTAATTGGGGAGGACAGGCTCATGGATTAAGTGGAATGGTATCAAATACATCAAACACATGGTTTCCATGGTTTGTGGCATCCTACGACGGTGCCATGTTGAAAGTCACTGAGCTCTTCAGTAAGGCCATTCTACTGCCAATGTTTGTTTATGGAGGTTGTATGGCTGTGTGCTCGATTTTATACACCCGTTACTGACGGGTGTATAAAATCGAGCACACAGCCATGCAACCTCCATAAACAAACATTGGCAGTAGAATGGCCTTACTGAAGAGCTCAGTGACTTTCAACATGGCACCGTCGTAGGATGCCACCTTTCCAACAAGTCAGTTCATAAAATTTCTGCCCTGCTAGAGCTGCCCCGGTCAACTGTAAGTGCTGTTTTGGTGTAAAACTCGCCGCCATTGGACTCTGGAGCAGTGGAATCGCGTTCTCTGAAGTGGCTGAAATAACCGAATCCACTAATTTGAAGGGGTGTCCACATACTTTTGTATATTAAGTGTATGTTAATGAGCCAGTAACAACAATACCATGCACCCACTAGTGGACAAAAGGTTTTTGGACTCCAAAGCTATGGTACGGTACTGTATTCTGTGGGGTGGAATTACAGTAGCATTAGAAATACAGCAGTTCTTTCCCTGCCCACAACATTTTCCCACAATGCACCATAATTTACAGTATGCTGCAGTTGATAATACCCCAAAATGACCTTATAATTTACAGTTTTCCATTACAGTGTACAGTACAGGGAGTGGTTGAGGAGTTTGGCCAAAGAAGTCATGAATATTTACAGTTGCTAGGTAGATAATTGTATGAACAGGGAAGTGACATTGCAGTGGAAGATAGTCTTGCTTTCTGCAAATGTAAAGGTTTTTCACTTGGATCCCATCACCTCAGTGTTAATGGATGTTACATAGGTGTGCTTTCAGGGGAGAAATCACCAGTGACGTTTCTATTATTGTGACATCTCTAGAGATGCCATGCTCTCAGGCTGCCTTTTATCCAGTGTCGGCCTCACTTAGCAGGGCAGGAGAGCTGTCCCTCACAGAGAGGTATAGTGCTAACACCTTTCTGTTTTAAAAGCTAAATGGGGAGTATGAAAGGGGAGGGGGGGGGTTAAAAAGCAGGAGAGCTGAGTGAACAAGAGGCGGGGTCCGCTAGGTTTGACTAATTGTGTTTTAAAGTGGGTCTTGGAGCACACAATGGGGAATGGGATGGTTTTTAGCTCCCCTGTGAAGCGCCAGAGGATGAGAAAGTTGTCAGATTTGTAGGTCAGGCTGCAGGGGTTGGTGTTAGGCAGACTCAGAGCAGCAGAAGTGATGGTGTCTTACTAGTCTTTGCCACAACTCTGTCAGCATTACAACAATGGGAGGAGTCATATCCCCCCTTCTAATAGTGTCACTTTTAGCTGTTGTATTTTAAGACCATTACAACATGATCCTCCTCTCTACTACTGTATATGGATTGTCTTTCCAGCCATGAAGTTAGTTTTGTTTCCTTGCAGTGTGCCATTCCTTCTCTTCTGCAATACTGTGATTAGATCTTAATTGATTTCATAGTTTTAGAGGGAATCGCAGGAGTGTTTCCTACTCCCATCTGGTGCTCATCAGAGCCTGACCCGGTTTTGGTGTGCTACGTGAGCATGTGTGGCTCCAGAGGGACCTGTCCCCTCCTTGTGCTGATACAGGGATGTAGAAGGAGGTCACCAGCAGCCCACCACAACCCAGCCCACCACAGCCCAGCTCACCACAGCCCATCCCATCCCAGCCTGCTCCACTCCCGTTTGCAGTGCTTACAATTCCCTCCAACATTGTAGGTCATTCGGCCTCTCCTTCCATTTTGGGAAGGGCTTCCGGGGATATTTTGCCCTAGAAAAAAAATAATTATTGTATCTCCCTAATTCCCAATTATTATGCACAGGCTTATTTAAGAAAAAGGATTATGTTTTTTTGTGTGTGTGTTAGATGGGATGGATTTGAATTTGACACTCCTCTCCTTCTGTTCTGTGAGGAGTCCTGCACACGGATGAACCTGACGAGGAGAGGAGAGCTCAGCACGCAGGCTGTCATGTAAGCCATATTCTCTGGGGCCACCTCTCGGTGCACGCCGCTTCCTGCCGCAGGTAAAAGCGTCAGTGTGAGTGCTGCTGTGCTCTGTGTAAGTGTCAGGCTGTGCTGTCCTCTCCCTCCCACAGCGAGAGCAGCTCTGCTGGTTACCAGCTCCACCGTTCACTAGAGGACACATTATCCCAGCGCTGACATGGAGAAGGTAAGGCGTTCATTCTATTAACATTCCTATGACACGGCTGACACAGATTAGCTCAACTCTCTTTTTTCCCCACAAGCAGATTTTCTTTTCTACTATTGTTTGTGCCTCTGTGTGTAGAGGCAATTGCAGAAATAGAACGACTGTATATGCATAGACTTATTATTTGCTGTCTTAGCCCGAGGGTTTTCAGACTCTCTCAACTCTTTGATGTGCTTCAGTGTATTTCTAACAAAGTGAATATGAATATTTTTCCAAATAACTCTGAGGGGTTCATGTTAACTGTTAGCTGTAATGTGGTGAGGGTGAAAAGATACACAATGTGTTCTAAAAGAAGAAAGGATAATACTGTGCAATTGGCATGACTTCAGTAGGACCTGTTTTGTTATATTGTTGCAGCTGTATTTTGATATGTGATTTCAGTACATTTGATTTGAAAGTGCACTTCATTCTGTGCTACTAGTTGACTTTAAGCTCCATTAAAAGGGAAATGAATCAGCTGGTTGAGCAGCTTGTGTCTGTGAGTCTCAACATGGCTTCATTTTGAGGAACTTGATCGAATGCATCTGACATTCTCTGGGAATAGCTCAGAATGTGTGAGCATCGACACAAATAACAGCTCTGAGGAGTGTGATGTAGCCCAAAGTACAGAGGGAGGTAACACAAATATTTCTGACATATGTCACCCCATCTTTATATCAGACGACCTTGCTGTTTTGTGTGTGTGCGTGCTTGGTGTGTGTGTGTGTGCGTGCTTGGCGCGTGTCAATACATGACAGGTCTTCTCTGTGTGTGGCAGCGTTGCTCAGAGTGCCCAGAGCCCAGGCTAGCCCAGAGCCTGTGTACATTCTGCAACAAGTGGCTGTGCTACCAGTGCACAGACATGCACCAGCACCAGAGAGCCACCCCTCAGTGCTCAGACCTGCACCAACACCAGAAGCCCACTACCCAATGTGCCGACCTGCACCAGAGGGACCAGATGGCCCCCAGCTCCTTGCCTCCACCCGAACCAGGCAAGCATCCCTCTCTCCCAGATAGGTTCCCCGATCCCTCACTGCCTCTCCAGTCTCCACATCCGGGTGTCTCTGGCAGGTTGTGTGAGGATGGGCTTCATTTCCCCGGGGTCATCATCAGACCTGTTTGGTTTCTTTGTTTCAACTTTTTCCCATGTTTGTTTGTTAATCATGTCTCAGTAGGAAGGATTGTGATGAATTATGCATGTAGCCTGTAATGGTTGGCAGTATAGTAATGGTTCCTGCAGATCCTTATATTGTATTACAATTCCTTTTATCATGTGGCCCACATTCAGAGAATGAACACTCAGAGAATTATACTATTTTTGTAGCAACAGTGTGGTATTATTTGTGGATGCAGAAAATTACGTTTCTAGGTCTCTGCTCTTGGATGCTAAAAGGTGAAATCATACTGTAACTCTGTGATCACGTCTCACCTCTATTGTCATCTCTAAGTGTTGCTGTGTTAGTGTGTTAGTGTTTTGGTTTTGTGTTTTCGTGAGAACAACAGTTTGAAAGTGTTGTGGGTGAGAAAGCGCTGCTCTGCAGGCAGGATGTGGTCACTCAGCTCTGAGCACTGGGGCTGTGCTACGCAGTGTACAATAGGCCTTGTGGAGAGCATTGTGCAAAAGGCACTGCTCATTGGACTGGTGTGTCCAGCAGAGTGCAGTAGGGTTGCGTTCAGCAGATAGCTATGTTCAGCTGAGACTTTAGTAAGGCTCTGTGGGCCTGTGTGCAGCAGTTTGCAGTATGAACTGTGATGTGCTTGTTATGTTATAGGGTTGTGTTGAGCGCTTTACTGTTCTGTTGAGTCAGTGTTTAATTGACTGTACTAACTAGGGCCATGCTTAGCAGTGTGTGTGTGTGTGTGTGTGTGTGTGTGTGTGTGTGTGTGTGTGTGTGTGTGTGTGTGTGTGTGTGTGTGTGCAGCAGCAGTACTGTGTATTGTTGGGGGCTGTGTTTACTCATTATGACCCTGTGGTCTATCTATCACGTTGTGATCTGTTTCCTGCCCCTTGTGGTGTGTGTGTGCGTTTGTGTGTGTGTGTGTGCATTTGTGCCTGCGTGTGTGTCTGTGACTGTGGGATAACATTCTGCATCACCCCAGAGTATAGACATAGGACCAACTTGAATGTGTACAGTAGATAGCCATCTAGACATCCACCCAGTCTTCTCAGTCAACCCCTCATAGCAATGCTTAGGCCTACTCCGAGTGTAATGCACACTGTTTCATGACACAATAATTACCCAAGAGGGAAAATCAACACCAGCATCAGGATAAAATAGTCATTATTGTTCTTAAAAGTCAATTAAAGGCTTCAGTCAATTTGGGTCCAGTTTTGAAGTAAATAAACATATGCCACATGGTGATTACTTGGACTCCGTCCCAAATGATACCCTATTCCTACATAGTGCACTACTTTTGGCCAGAGCCCTATAGGGAACAGGTGCTATTTGGGACACAACCTTAGTGTGAGGAAGTGATAACCTTGGGCAGGAAGTCTCATATGTGCTGCATAAGAATCTCATTTACAGCTATTTATACAGATCATTTGCATAAGAGTAGGAACTCTCATTATATTGCAAATCAAATGACTAATGCTGCATTTATTTTTAAAACATGGCCGTTTATGCATGCACACATGAAAGTAATTTGTTCTCCAGCAGCATTTGTTACTGTCTACATCCTGCGGTGTGAAGGTTTTGTTTGATTCTTCAAAAGCCAACGAACAAAGTTATTAATCTAGATTGGCACTGGTCTTTCATTTCTCCGATCAAATACTTTCTCTCTCTGCCCTATTTTCCATCTGTTTACCCATTCTTCAAGCCCAGAAATATTTACTAGATTTAAAGGATGCCATATTTCCCCAACCTAAAATAGTTTTGGAATGATGATGATACTGAATGACTCATCAAATACATGTTACTTGAGGCCAATATCAGATTCAATGTATTTTTCAACTCTAAAATAGAGTAGAGTGAGATTGCAGATAATTTTTTAACTAAATGAAACAAAACTAAACAGGAAACATTCAGCGAAATAGTAGTTTATCTTGTAGCTTGATATAAAAATAGAATAAAACGTTGATATACATAAACTGTGCTCTGCCAGACAGTAATGTTATACAGTTGCCTTTTAGTAGGCCACTTTTGTTTGCATGAGATATCTTTGTGAATTTCTTTGCTTGTACAGCACCAATTCCTCCCAACACCTTTTACTGTACGTGTGAATTGCTTGTTTAGTCCTTCTCTGTGGTAATGCTATGTTTCTCTCCCCCCTCCCCCTCTCTGCCCGCTAGGCCCTGGGTCGTGTGGCCGCCCCCTCCTCATGTGCCACTCTCACAGACAGGAGCCCTTGGAGCTCTTCTGCGAGTCTTGTGACCTCATGTGCTGCAGCAGCTGTCACCTGTCCGCCCACAAGAACCACAGGTCAGTCCATAGACACGGCACAAGGGCATTACAGTGAGGGGCTAACAGCAGGTTAAAAACCTCCTGCATTGTGTCTGGTGCATAACTTCAGCCTGCCTAATTCTAATTCAGTTCATATGATACGTTGCCCTGTAGCCTGTGATTTTGCAGTGCATTAGTGGTCCCAAAAGCCCCTAACGTCATGCAGTAACTAGCCCTCAAGGAGATGCTTTAAATGAAACGGTGTAAAGTGGGGAGGATAAGGGGGTTTCTATTGTATTATTTGACCCACTGTGATGGCTGTTTGTCCTCAGGTTGGTGCACATTGGTAAGGCCCTGCAGGACCAACAGTGGCAGTTTGAGAGCCTGGTGGCTCAGCTGGAGGAGAGGAGGTCTGCAGTGGAGAGCACAGCCAAACAGATAGAGGACAGGTAAGCTCCGCTTGTACAATACAGACAGATGTGGAGAATGATCAAGTGTATACGCTGATCTCATAAAGCAAGTGTAAAGCCAACAGCTGGTGGTCTCAGAAACTTGGCTAGAATTTACCAGAGCAATGTTGATGACATGTATATGTCCTCTCAAAGATCATATACAAAACACTCTCCAACTCTGAATGAAATACCCATCTAACATTTGTAAAGCATCCAAGTGCAATAAAGCACTCATACACCACAATCCCTCAACTGTTTTGGTTTCTCTGTCAGTAATCAGAATGTCATTTTCTCTGTGCTCCTCTCAGGCTGCACGGTGTAAAGATCACGCAGAGGAAGGCTGAGAACCAGATTAAAATGGCAAAGATGATTATGATGAATGAGCTGAACAAACGGGCCAACCTATTAATAGAGCAACTGGAGGTAATGACTTTCCCCCTTTCTCTCTCTCTCTCTCTCTCTCTCTCTCTCTCTCTCTCTCTCTCTCTCTCTCTCTCTCTCTCTCTCTCTCTCTCGCTCTCTCTCTCTCTCTCTCTCTCTCTCTCTCTCTCTCTCTCTCTCCCTCTCTCTCCCTCCCTCCCTCCCTCCCTCCCTCCCTCCCCTCAGTCTCAATGTTTCCGGGGGCATTCATCTCCAGTGTCTAGCTGACCATGAATGTACATGTTCCCAATCAGGAGCGCGCCCAACATTATCTAATCAGCCCTGACCGCTCGCGATGGAGAGGCAATAATGATCTGTCAAAAAAGCAGGGATCTTAAGAATGAAATCCGGCGAAAAACTAGCCATTGATTAGCCCCTCTCTCTCCATCTGTACTACGCGCTCTCCATGCCAGCAATTACACATGAGCATGTTTCTGTCTGCCTCTGTGTGTGTGTGTGTATTTGTGTGTGTAGAAGATCTCTGAGGACTTCCAGCGGCGTCTGGAGGACCAGCTGCAGGGGGCGATAGAGATGTGCAGCCAGCTGGACCACGTGCAGAACTTCATCAGCTGGGCAACGGCCCACCACCTCAAGAACCCACTGCTCTTCAGCAGGGAGCTGGTAGGTCTGAAGGGACAGAGGGGTGGGCGTGCAGGTCAAACACAAGGCCATTCTTTTTCCGCTTGTAAAATGCAAGGCCATTTTTTTGGAGTTGATTATGGAAAAAAGGTCATTTTGGCTTATAGGACACCTCTCCTCCTTTAGATTTCTCTCCAGATGCAGCGCCTGCTTGAACCCCCGCTCCACTCAGACGCCTGGCTCCCGGTGAAGATCAAGTTCAACTGGGATGCCAGCTACTGGACTAAGCAGATCTCAACTTTGGGTAAACTAAGGCTTAAATGACTTGGCTGCAATAGCTTGGCTGCAGTGACTGGTTGTAAACTGGTTGTATGTATTTACTGAAAGTGTTGCATTTAATGCCGTCCTACTGGAGACCAGTCCTTGTTCCTAAACTACAAGTATCTCTGTTGTTCTAGGTCAGCTCACTGCCGAGGGGGGAAATCGCTCCTACTCTGAGGGCGTGGCCTTCCCCAGCATCCTGAGGCCCCAGCCTATCACCTGCTTGTCCCTGCCATCTGTGTGCCATGGAGGGCGGGAGCAGGGCTGTGCCTTCCAGGCCTGCTATCAGCCCCAGATGTGCTGCCTCCACTGCATACCCCCACAGCCAGCTGTGCAGCTGGACAAGACCCAGCGGGAACCCAACCCCTACTCTGCCAGGTGTGCCCAGTCCACCCTCAGCTCTCCTTCCCTGGCCCTGCACCAGAGTCAGCTGCTGAGGTGCAGGGGCCCTGACAGTCCTCCAGGTCCACCAGCCGTGGTGCCGTCCTCCATGCAGCGTCCCCAGCAGCCAGCACATCTCCCGGCTGCTGACCCAGGCCTGCTCAGCTCCAGCTTCAACAGTGGAGGTCTTGGACTCCAGCCCCCAGCCACAGCCCTCTACCAGCCTCAGATTCAGCCGCTTCCTGACACTCTTGCACAGCCAGCAACAGACGGGGCCAGGGAAGGCCAGGGCCAACAGGCCAGCAGAGAGAGAGAGCAGACTCCTGGGCAGCCAGCTGTGGACAGAGAGGTGTTGACAGAGCAGATCCAGGAGGGGGGCAGGGAGAAGACCTATGCACAGACAGTGGTGGACAGAGAGGTGCTGACAGAAGGGATCCAACAGGAGAGGAGAGCGCAGACGCACACCCAGCAGCAGCAGCAACAACAGCAGCAACAGCAGCAGCTCCTGGCTCCCCTAGAGGCTGAGCTGACAGTGGAGCAGCAGGGGGAAGAGCAGCAGGAGGCCAGGACTACACAGCCATCCAGAGACTGCAGAGATGGCAGGGTGAGTTGACCAGAGCACACGATAATTAACATTGTTTCTTCGCATCAGAGATGCTTAAACCATATCAACTTAGTAAAGCTGTCCATGTTTGCTCAGCGATAGTGCACTTTTGGAAGGAGAACAGTTTTTGGCCCCAGTTGGAGTTCCCCCATTGTTGTCTGTTGACCAGAGAGCTGTATAGGTACCACAACCTCATTTGGCTTTCATTCTATTAACTCCCCAGTGATGACACATGTCCCTCCTCATTCTCTATGGCCTTATAGACCTCACCACACACTCTGAGCTTAGAGGTGTCAAAACACACGCTCTTGCTCACAAACACCTCTCAGACTCACAGTAACACACATGCCTCAGCTCTGCCTCGCTTCTGGCCATGCACACATACACTCACACACAAACCACAGGTCACACACCTGTCCTGAGGAGAATAGTGCAAGGTACAGCCATTGTTTCACTTCAGTTGTGCATTATGGCAGAATAAAAAGCCAATGGGTTGAGGGAAGGCTGGATACAGTAAATTGGTTTCATGGTGTTATAATTGAAGCTCGAAGCACATTGTACCGCAGGGAGCTTTGCATGATTGCAAGTCTTAAACCCAGGCTGACAGCAGTATTTCCTGTCTCAATATCTACATACAGCGGATATTGAAATAATGCTGGCAATAACTTTGTTTACGCTAAATGTTCAGTCACAGTGGTTGACAGCTGCCCTGAAAACAGATGGTGCTACAGAAACCTGAGTGGCTTCCGTTTTGAAGAAGGGACGATGCTTAAGAAAGAGCCACACTAACACAATCAAAGCACCAGCTATGCTGAAATATATAAAAAAACATTTATTGCAGCATTGCAGTAAAGTTAAAAAAAGATGATACTGTTTATTATTAGTACCCTTGGTACCAGCGATTGAGCAACCGAATGATCACCGATCAAAAATGTTCCTCCTGCATGATTACAACAACAGAGGCACATTATTTCCGCCTTGCCAAGACACAGTGAGTGAAAGTGAAAAGAAAAAGCGCTTGGGCGCAGCCACATACGTACTTAACCTGGTAATAATGAGACACTTGGGGAATTGGTGGAGCTGGCAGGTTGATTTCAGCTCTGGGTACCCTTCTCTCAGATACATCCCTGTCTTCTGTCTCTCTCCCTCGTCCTCTAGAAGAGGATTATAGCTCCTTTCTCTGCATTTAGACTCCTTCACACCTCTCCTCGGGGCGCGGATCAGGTAAGTGTTTTAATCGTGTGGTAATTATGAGCACATGCTCCGTGTCAGCTGGCCTAAATCTCCATGGTGTATCATCTGGCCTACATCTCATTGGTGTGTGGCGCACTGTGAAAAATAGTGTGGAGGAGAGGTGAGAGGAAGAGGAGGGGTGCTGAAAACACAGGCTAGTGCTGGAGCTTAGTCAGGCATATGGCAGCATTAGCACAGGGACACAGTTGCTGGGGGCTTTTTGGAAAACAGGCATTAGTGAAATGGTGATGAGAGGAGAAGGCCAATGGAGGAGAGACAGAAAGAGTCTAATCTGTGATGTGCTAATGCCGCTGATTCAAAGGAGCCTAGCTAACGCACTTCTGACGGTGGATTTACATACGATAATTGGTGTTGTAACTAAACCCTTCATTATCAGTAGAATAACGGTGTTGTGAGCAGTTGTGTGGGCCATCTCTCGCTGAAATGAATGGGCTTTGTAGCGATTGTGTTGTTTTTAATCAGACAGGCAGGGCTCACAGAATGGATTCTGAGTGGTGTCCTTAGTGCGTGCGTGTGAGACTGAAGGTTGTTCCGCCTCACACCTCCCACCACCGCACTGTCTCTCTGTTGCTATGACATGAATAGATGCACCTGTGTTGTATGATGCTCAGTCAGCAAGAGTACAGTGTGCTGAGGCGGTCTGCCTTTGTGTTTCTGTGTCCTGACAGAGATCCACTTCACTGGAGATGTCTGTGACGGCCCATGGGTTCAGTGTTGATGCTCAGAGCAGCAGGCCCAACTCACTGCGTGGGAGGAAGAGTCGATCCCAGAGCATCCCACCAGAACTGGCAGGCCCCTCCACAGACAGGCCCCTGGGGGCCACCCACAGCCTAGCAACAGCAACAGCAGCCATGGAACGGGGATGCAGGGCAGACCAGGTAACCCATTAACCCATTAATGAACAGAGACCTGCTGCCATAGAGATCCTATAATTCATGTAATTCTATGCCTACTGCTACCAAGGAGAGTGCAGGTAAAAGGTTATGGCCGACTTGAGAAAAGCAATTATCAATAAATGACTGGCATCTATTATAAAATGTTCAACGGACAATTAATGGACACTTATAGTCATGCATATTCTCTTCAACTTTCATTATTACATGTCAGCTTCTTAAGTCTGTCTAGCTGTTAATGCTGTTCTGATCAGGCTTTTATAAGAGACATGCCATTATACAGTTCCATTAGGGACATTACAGTATAGCTACAAAGAAAATAACATTGTAAAAGAAAACAATATTCCAAATACTGTATCTATTACAATATGTCAGATGAAAAAGTTATTTTAAGGCAGTCTCAGCAGTTTGGGATTAGATTTTAAAGAGATACATATGTGGTAGAGAGGTTTGGCTCTCAGACTTAAAACCTTGTTCTTGTTACACACATGGCACTGTAAATTCTTTGCAGAGGGTAAAACACATTACCAAAAAACAGAACTGATACAGCAATGAGTCCATTTGCTTTTATTGCAAACAAATTGGACACAGCTGCTAGTGTTGCTGTTTAAAGGTAAATGTATCTGATTACAGATGTATTCTTTTAATTGCATTCCAACAAAATTACCTTTTTGGGTCAATCAGATTCCAAGTTTTTGGCGGCAACACCTTTTCTTGTTGTTGTCTCTGTAGTTGACTTTGTAGCATGATGTAGTACAATACCCATAATGCTTTGTAACGATATCTGGTTTATCTTACTAAACACATTCCTAAAGCTAACACTAAGGTGTCCCGTCTCCTTATTTTGACAGACTTTGGATGTAAAATATGGTTGGTGTCTGTGCTTGATAAAGTAGTTGATGTTGATGATGACTGATTCCCTCCCTCAGCATGGTTGTATGGATCTCAGGCGGAGGAGGCTGTCTTCTGATGGAGTGATACGATCTGTGGCCTCCTGGGAGAGATCCTTAGCCACTCCTCCCTCCAGAGGCCAGCCCAGCCTGCGCCTGTCACCTTTGACCATCTACAAGACAGAGCCAGGTAGTGAGCCACTTAACTTCCAAATGTTATACATTTATTATTTATTTATGTATTATTATACAATATAATTTACATTTCTCACATTATTTATTCATTTACGTATGCACTTTACACTGCAATTCAGATCTAGCTGCCAATATTGTACACCATGGCAATAATAAACTACACCTTACTATAGATATATATATATATATATAAATATATATACAGTACCAGTCAAAAGTTTGGACACACCTATTCATTCAAGGGTTTTTCTTAATTTTTTGCTATTTTCTACATTGTAGAATAATAGTGAAGACATCAAAACTATGAAATAACACATATAAAATCATGTAGTAACCAAAAAAGTGTTAAAAAAATCTAAATATATTTTAGATTTTAGATTCTTCAAAGTAGCCACCCTTTGCCTTGATGACAGCTTTGCACACTCTTGGCATTCTCTCAGCCAGCTTCACCTGAAATGCTTTTCCAACAGTCTTGAAGGAGTTCCCACATATGCTGAGCACTTGTTGGCTGCTTTTCCTTCACTCATCCCAAACATCTCATGTGGTTAGAGGTCGGGTGATTGTGGAGGCCAGGTCATCTGATGCAGCACTCCATCACTCTCCTTCTTGGTAAAATAGCCCTTACACAGCCTGGAGGTGTGTTGGGTCATTGTCCTGTTGAAAAACAAATGATAGTCCCACTAAGCCCAAACCAGATGGGATGGCGTATCGCTGCAGAATGCTGTGGTAGACATGCTGGTTAAGTGTGCCTTGAATTCTAAATAAATCACAGACAGTGTCACCAGCAAAGCACACCCACACCATCACACCTCCTCCTTCATGCTTCACGGTGGGAAGACACGGCGGTTGTAACCAAACATTTCAAATTTGGACTCCAGACCAAAGGACAGATTTCCACTGGTCTAATGTCCATTGCTCATGTTTCTTGGGCCAAGCAAGTCTCTTCTTCTTATTGGTGTCCTTTAGTAGTGGTTTCTTTGCAGCAATTTGACCATGAAGGCCTGATTCACGCAGTTTCCTCTGAACAGTTGACGTTGAGATGTGTCTGTTACTTGAACTATGTGAAGCATTTATTTGGGCTGCAATTTCTGAGGCTGGCAACTCTAATGAACTTATCCTCTGCAGCAGAGGTAACTCTGGGTCTTCCTTTCCTGTGCCGGCCCTCATGAGAGCCAGTTTCATCATAGCGCTTGATGATTTTTGCGACTGCACTTGAAGAAACTTTCAAAGTTCCGGATTGACTGACCTTGATGTCTTAAAGTAATGATGGACTGTCGTTTCTCTTTGCTTATTTGAGCTGTTGTTGCCATAATATGGACTTGGTCTTTTACTAAATAGGGCTTCTGTATACCACCCCTACCTTGTCACAACACAACTGATTGGCTCAAACGCATTAAGAAGGAAAGAAATTCCACAAATTAACTTTTAACAAGGCACACCTGTTAATTGAAATGCATTCCAGGTGACTACCTCATGAAGCTGGTTGAGAGAATGCCAAGAGTGTGCAAAGCTGTCATCAAGGCAAAGGGTGGCAACTTTGAAGAATCTAAAAGAAAAAATATATTTTGATTTTTAAACACTTTTTTGGTTACTACATGATTCCATATGTGTTATTTCATAGTTTTGATGTCTTCACTATTATTCTATTACCCTTTAATGAATAGGTGTGTCCAAACCTTTGACTGGTACTATATATATATATATATATATAAATGTAGATAAATATTTTCTGATTATGTAGTAACAATATGCTCTCATATGAACACTGAGAGATGAATACAGTATCATCATCACTAATATCTAAATTCTGCTTTCACGTCAGCTAAATGGATTCATCAAATGATTATTCTTTCCCCTGTTTACCAGATTATGTCTATGCATATGATGAGACTGGGCATGACGTCAAAGGAAAATACAGAATACCAAGAAAGACTCGAGACAACAGGTACATTCTATTTAAACATCACACTAATCTTCAAAAAAGAAGTTGAAGTCAAAAGGGAAAAAGCTAAAGTTATGTTGCGTCATCACTTCCCTCTTGATACATCAGTGACAGAGAGGTTCAGAAGGAACCTGGGAGTTCCAGTTCCAAGGTTCCAGTGGTGTGTTTGGAAAGGCTGAAGATCCTGGTGTCCCGGATCCCACCACAGGGGCGGCGACAGAGTGACCCTCTGCCAGGCACTGCGACAGAAAGGACCGGACCTGTTCCACAGAGGGGATGGAAGGACAAGATGACTGAGGTAAGCTCCACTAAAACACTGTGAGCTCTCTTCTCTTCCAGAAAGTCTATGATGTCAGATTATACTAGTTTCATAACCACAATAAACATTATGTCTGAACTACTTTTGTTCACCAGCTGGCTCTTATAAGCGGCAGCAATTAGCCCGGAGAAGAGGCTAGGTCTGAACTAAATTGCAATGTGTTTCAGATCAGGGTATAATACTACTGGCATGTTTTACATTTCAAACTCTGTACTTTGTCTACAGGGAATATCAAAAGAAGCCGAGGTCTCAACGGTCAACCCATCTCTGGAGAAACAATACTCAGAGAGACACACAATCAATCTATCTCTCCCACCTCCAGTAATCAATGATTGGCCTGAGCATGGAAGACACAGTCCTCACAAAGAGCTCACACTGCAAGTACCCGCCACTGATCTTATATCACCTCCACCTTTCTCTGCACCTGACCTTGACTCTGACTCAGATCCCAGGTCAATCTCAGAAGCTGTTTCTGACCCTGAACTGGACTCGGACCCACAACAAGAATCGGATCCTCAGCAAGAGTCTGACCCACAACCAGAATCTGACCCTCAAGCTGAGTCTGCATCGGAGGCTGATCTGGAATCAGTTGCTGATGAGGAATCTCCTGATGAGGCTGCTACAGAATCTGAACCTAGTGTGGAATCTGAACCTAGTGTAGAATCAGAACCTAGTGTGGAATCAGAACCTAGTGTGGAATCAGAACCTAGTGTGGAATCAGAACCTAGAGTGGAATCAGAAGGTGGTGAAGAATCAGAGAATGGTTTAGAATCAGAGAATGGTGAAGACCTGGATGCTGATGCGGAATCGGAGGCTGATATGGAATCGGACCTCCAACCTGATCCTGACTCAGATCCCCGTTTTCCATCTGAAACACGTCCGGGATTAGATTCAGACCTGGAATCAGACTGTGCACAACCCCCTGAATCACTAGGGTCTGCAGAATCTGGACCAGATCTGGAATCGGAGCCAGACTCAGCCCCTGACCCAACCTCTATCAGTCCTGACCCAGCCTCTCTAAGTCCTGACCCAGGAGTGGAGTCCTCTCCAGCCCAGAGGGCCCTGCCTGCAGACCCTGGTCCACAGAGGCATTGTGAAGGAGCCGAGCAGGCCCTGCCTGGTGCAGAGACCATGGAGATGGAGAGTGAAGACTTCTGTGCCGTGTGTCTGATCGGAGGAGACCTTCTGTGCTGTGACAGCTGTCCCAAAGTCTTCCACCTGTCCTGCCATGTGCCCTCTCTCCTCAGCTTCCCCACGTAAGTCCTCTCACCACCATAAGTCATAGACTGGGTCCCAAATGGCATCCGATTCCCTATATAGTGCATTACTTTTGACCAGGGCTCATAGGGCTCTGGTCAAAAGTAGTGCACTATACAGAGAATAGGGTGCCATTTGGGACACCGCCTCACTTCTCTCATCCATCAGTCCTGTCTACACTACTGCTCTGTGGTTGAGGATAACCAATGTCTGCCTCTATGTCCTCTCCCACTTCAGGGGTGACTGGGTGTGTACCTTCTGCAGAGATATCCAGCAGCCAGAGGTGGAGTATGACTGTGAGAACCAGAGGCTGGCTGTAGAACGTTCAGGAAAGCCACTGCCTCATGGGCTCTCTGCTTGTGACCAGAGAGTAAGTATTATTCTTCATTATGAAAATTGAAATGAAATATCTTCAAGTCTCAACTGACACTGGACTCAAAATATTACCGGTAATGACCAGTCAGTAGTGTCAAGGAGGGCTCAATGTCTTCTGTATGTGTGGTTTCACACCTACTAGTTACAGTAAGTGTTATTTATCATAAGCAATCAATGTTGTTCCCTCTCTGTAGAAATGTGAGAGGTTGACTCTGTTGATCTGCAGCAACATGCTAAGTGCTCCCTTCCATGAGCCAGTCAGTCCACTGGTGAGTGATCCCCATCTTATTCTTAATCAGCATGTTAGTATTCACACTACTCCACAAAAACACAGTGATCTGGTTTAATAAAATGTGATTTGTGTGTGTTTTGAAACCTAGGCTCGCCACTACTACCAGATAATCAAAAGGCCCATGGATCTGTCTGTGATCAGGGCCAAACTCAGTAAGAGGAGCACTCACCACTACTATTCACCTGAGGAGTTTGTGGCTGATGTCTCCCTCATGTTCAGGAACTGTGCAAAGTTCAATTATGTAAGTGATATAGATTAATAATAATATGTTAGTGATAGAGGTTAAACTTTATATATTGACCACTCTTTCAGTGCTATATTACAAAGGCATATTTTATTGTATCATTTACATTTTGAAATGTCCCACAATGCAATAATAAGTACTGATCCAGGTCACAGTAGTAAAACCTGAGATGAGCTGTGTTTAATGTCTGGTTTCACTGTCTGGTCTGTCCTCCAGCCGGACTCAGAGGTGGCCCAGGCAGGTCGCAGCCTGGAGACATTTTTCAGCTCCAGACTCAGGGAGGTGTTCCCAGACAGGGCCTTCCCTGTAGCCGAGGAGGACTCTGACAGCGATGAATACGACGAGGTGTACAGAGCAGCCGAGGGCGGCTTCCCCTGGCCAGAGAAGAGAGAGCAGTGCCACAGGAAGAGGAAGAGGAGGCACTCTCTCAACTGGAGGAAGCATAACTTCTAGTTGGGGGCAGTGGGGCAGAGCCTACACTGGCTATTATGAAGGACAGTATGACATGATATTGCACTGGACGTTTCCATCCAAGAGAGGAAGCTGAGTTTTTATGAAGGGATTGTATGTACATATTTACATTTTGAGAATTGTACTTGTTCATTATAAATGTTACCTGCTCTTAATTTGACCTGATATTTGTGTCAAATATTATTGTATAACTATAATCTGACATACATCTTTATACTTATTATGCCTTTATAAACTGTGTTTCTGGTATTTGTTTTTTGTTTCAGATATATTTGTAGATTCTACCTATATTTGTAGATTCTCCATCATATATACAGCAAAACATATAAGGTCAGTATTGATAAATGGTAAACATATTTATAAATGTTAAACTCTACATTATCTTGTTTTATATATTAATATTGATTGTTTTTAGTGGCTGAATGATTGCAGGCAGTTAGTAAATACAGACTATTAATGTTAATATTTCTGTCTTTCATTTTATATATATATATATAATATGTCTCTCTGTCCTATATGCACTTATAGTACAGTATAGAATGTTATGTACGGCCTCCCTTTTTTTACAGTAATGATTTGAGTGACTGACAGAGGGCGCTCTATCTTCAGCAGCAATGACAGAGCACAAAGGAAAAGGTTACGTTCATATTGAACCAAGGGGGCTATTCAAAGAAGATTAAGATAAATATAAAAAAGAAAATATCTTTATTTGAAATTGCCACAATAGTATTGCAAGGCACGTATGCTTTAGATTTGCATTGATTAAATCCTAATGAAATTATACTTCATTAGTATAAGGCCAGTATTAATAATGATTATTTCTCAGGCTTAATGGGAGTGTGAGGTATTTGATCCAGTGTGAATAAGCAGAAAGAGCTGGAGAAGTTAAGAGAGACTTAAGAGGAATGTTATGTTATTTGAACTTTATGTGGTTTCTAGGTAGAATGTACATGTTCGTTTTTCATTTATGTAAAATGGCTGCTGCAATAAGGTAGAGCTGGCTGTATTTTTTTAAAGGTTGCTGCAAAATAACAGCTGAAATTAACTGTCGGATCAAGTTAAGTTTGCCATTTGAATAAACAAACAGACTTAATAAGATTGTAGGTATTGTTTCTCAGTAGTATTTAATTTGGACTTTTCAATATGGAATATCTCTGCTTCCATCTCTAATATTGAATCCTAAAAGCTACAAAGACCCTCTCAGAGGTTGTTGGTATCAATAAATGTCAATTTAAAAGAGAACAGTTGAAGAGAAAAGTGCTGTATTTGAAACAGTCCTGACTATTCTTCTACGGTTCCTTTTGATTCCTCATTTCTATTCTGTTTGAAGTTATTTTATGGGGTTATGGAAATAATAAATGTCTATCTTTAACCGACAAATGCATGTTTTGTATCAACATTTCTTGCCAGTTACTACCTAAAATATATGTATTAAGCTTAAAGGTATGCTGAGTCATTTCTGGAGTTTTTTGGGGCTTTGACAGAATGGGGTTGTGATTAGTTGCCGACAGTCAAGTGTCAGTCAGCGTCCCACCTCTTCTCCATATGGGCGGTGCTGCTGTGGACTTGACAAGATGCAGGATGCGTTGCCTACTGGAGACATGGAGCCAGAGCATCAGTGTGTATTAGTGCAGAAGACTTCCCAGGATTGTGAGTTTGTTCAAATATTTAATTTACATGAAGACATTAAGGAAAATAATCTCCTAAAATAACCACATTTATGTTGATGTAAGCTCTTTCACAACTTCTTTCATCTTCCTTTATTTACGGCAGCTAGCCATATCCAAGATAGATAACATGCCTTACTAAATATTTCATGGAGATAAAAAAGTGTTTCAAAGTTGTAGTGCCTACCATGCAACTTTCCTCAAAGCCCTGATTCTCTGTTTGTCTAATACTTTTCCTACCTAAAAGCCATTTTCTCTTAATGAGTTAGAACATTATAAGTTGCCTGGAACCCTTTAAATCTTTCACTTTGAGTGTAATCTTCCATTTAAGGTGATTCACAGGGTCCTTATGGTTGCTTATGGTCGAGGGCAGTGAATGATGTATGATTAATCGCGGCTCCCTTTGAAAACCACCGGCTAGCACCGACCAATTTTCTAATTCAATTATCCTCGAAAGTCTTGATTGAACCATCATGCAGACATTAAAGCATTCCACACTGAAATGTTTCACTAAAGGCACAAGAATAACAGAGCAGCCTGGTGTATTTGTGCTGGATGCAGGGCCGGCTCTAGCCTTTTGGGGGCCCTAAGCAAAATGTTGTTGGCTTTACAGCTAATTTCCTGCAATTCTACACATTTTGAAATAGGGTGGAGATTTTGTTTATTTTCTTTTAGGCTAATTTCCTGCAATTCTACATATTTTGCCATGATTTATACCACGTTAATATGATATCTGAGTGAGAGTGACTAACAAAATCAATTGGGGCCCCGTGGGCATGTGCCCTGTGTGCCCGGTCGGTAATTCGACCATGATTAAGATAAGATATACTTTATTAGTCCATGCAATATGGACATTTGATTACTGCTTTTATCCAACCTGAAATTACAAGAGAAAAACTGCTGATGCACAACCAAATTCTGAAATTGCACCTTGTGTATTCTACTATTCTAACTCTCAACAGTAACTTGAAACCCCGACTGAGTTCCTAAAACTATTTATATCGCTTATGTCGCTTATACCTAGGGCTTGCCCTGGCTGGACTGTAATGAGGACTGTGAGTGGTAAGCAGTGAGAAGTGGTGCTGTCTTGACTGTGGGCTAGCTAGCAGCAGACTGGTGGGTCTTCACGTCACAGAGAGAGGAGTGGTCTTTTGGACAGCTCAGACATTTCCATCATTGACCGTAAGTCATTTTCTCTGGAGATGCAATCATGGCAGCCTATTAATAATGATAGGATCATCTTAATGTGGGGGAGTCTGGAAAAGACTTTAGCAGAGTTGTGAGCCATGGAAGTCACAAGAAGTAACAAGATAATAAAACACACTGTAGTCTTTGCAAAAAAATCTAATATTATACTAACCACCATATTTAAGTATTAACTAAAGAATTCGATCTATGCTCCTTTCATACTCTCTCTAACCATACTTTTGAAAATGTTAATCAAGGAAAAGCATGATGGATTTAATGGATTTGCATGTCCAATGAATGTCCTTTTTGTTGGACTCTCAATCCATGTAGTTAGGCCAAAGAAGGGTCTTTCAAAAGTTTAGAAATCCTAAGCCCCAAATGCTAATGAAAAGTGCAAACTATAAATATAATTTCAGCAAGGCACGAACTGAGGAGCATTTTTAACACGCCAATTTTAGCACCTAGAGGCAGACCAGCAGTGATTAATTTGTATCAAAAGACCTCTCACATATATTCCTGTGAAAAAATGGACTGGATCAAGAGTGAATTCCTTGCCCCTCCAAGCAGATACAGTTCTCCCTTCATGAAAGGAACCAAGCTGGGTTACTTGTTCCATCCCAAGAGATGATATCATCTTTCCTTCCTGAGAGAGAGAAACACACATTTGCTCTCAGTCAATCTTATTATTCCAGTGAATCCTGCCCCACCACCCCACGGATGCGTTCCAAATGGCATCCTATTTCCTACATAGTGTACTACTTTTGACCAGAGCCATACAAGCCATGGTCAAAAGAAGTGCACTTTACAGGGAATTGGGTGCGATTTGGGATGCACACTCTCACTCCACTAGACTCATTCTGGTTCATCTCTACAGACAGTATCCTGATGAGTCTTAAATCAGATCAGAGTGCGGTCTGGTAGAATTCCCTCAATACCTGCAGGATTAAGACGCTGATTGTCTGCCTGCTGTCCTGACAATGCTGGAGGGAGATGCTGCTCCCAGGAGGTTCTCCTGAAGACAGACATGATGTAATCACTCTGCCTGCAGCATTTAAACATCTCTTTACCCTGGAGATGCTGCTCTGCTGCTGGCCCCTGTCTCATGTCAAGAGCACACATCATTTATTTCTTAACATTACCAATAAGGGATACCATTTTTGCAGGACTAGTGGTGTTTTTTCCCAGTTTTTCTGCTTGTAAAAATAATGTGATTACTGCTCAACTTTAGGAGAATGGTGTAGTTCATAAAAGTTCCAAACCTTATGAATGACCTCCTCACTTTATTTGGTATTGTGATGCCTGTTTTTGAATAGCCACACGTATGGGAGCAGGGATATATTTTAGTAGGTAAATCGTTCTCTGGAAAGCAGCATTGCTTTTAAGGGGAGCCCCAGTCAATCAGTGGTAAGTGTTTTGTATGTGGTGAAGTCAGATGTTATTGTTGAATAACAATAGTTCGACCCCCTCAATGCATTCGGGGTAAAAGTCCCAAGTGGCAGTTTGAGATCAGTTCATGGCTGTTTCTTGAGAGAAGTTGGTATGAACAGCGGTTGTCTGTCTGACAACATGAGAGGTTTCCGGCTGTAGGTTGAAAGTCTCCTATGACTGTGGGTTGATACACTTCCACAAGTCTAGAGCCATTTGTGTATGGTATGGCCCAAACTGCGGTCCAGGGACTGTGGGTCTGAAAGACTGAGAAATAATACACTAAACAATGTTTCTGAGGGACAATCGTCTTCATTTGCATGTTTTCAAGAGTACCACTCTCTTGTTGTTATCTCATGAGAGCTCTTAGATAATAGCTGGTACAGTATCTGATATCTTATGTGAAAACATGGCCTACTAAGTGATAAGGGCGTTGTTGTTACCTGTTTTTACTCCATCCACCATTATAGGCATTCCCCCCAGCTGTTCTGATCTATGTCTTGTCTTCTACCTGATTCTACCTGATCCTCCTCTAATAAAGGCAGTTGCATAACACAGCATCATATCTTCCAGTCTAGCTGTTTATTGTCACTCTCACACCATAAAGTGCTAGCTTCATTGATTGTCATAATGTGATGTTGACTGTCTGCATTGAATTTGTCCAATGTGTCTTTTTCCTGTACAGTGTTCAGTCTTGTCTCCCCGCTGTGCTTCCCTCAGTGAAGCGTATTGATTTGATTGTGAAACATCAGTTCAGTTCTACTCGTGGAACAATTAGGCAACAATGTGCTGCATTTTTGGTCCTGGGCACATTTTAAGCCTTTTATTCCTGAGGTCTGCGACCTTTCAGTCAACAGACGTAAAATGAAACATAACAGGATAATTATGGGACACCCCTGTGAACTTTAGTGAACAATGACAGGGGTAGACATGGAAAAAAACAGCCAGTGTAAAAAAAAATAAAAAATGAAAGGACTTTTTGACTAGTGAAGCAGTCCATGAAATTGAAGTTTTGAGAATTGAATGACTTCCTTCTTTCTTTTTGAACTGTGGGGGGAAAAAGGGAAAGTGGATTGTTGTACCTCCCTTTCAAAGGTACTGAACCCTGCAATCAAACCATGCCTCATACGTTGGACATATGTTGGCATTTAATGCTGTGCAGTTAGAGCTTATGTGTTAGCGATGGTAATTGGAAGGTATCAGCAGTATTAACTGTTTCTGGTCTCCCTAAAGCCCTGTCCATCCCCACAGCACTGCAGATGTTCAGCAGCTTACATAGTGTGTACCCAGAGGCCAAGGACAAACCCTAGATAGGTGGGACTGTAGGCCGGTACAGTGAATGTGAAAGAGCCATATAGAAAGCATCAAGCTTTTGTCTTTTTAGATATCTGCATTGTAAATTGCGGTCAAATATATGACAATTTCTGCCATGTCCTGAGGGGGGAAAACAATAAATAAAAGAAAGTAATCAAATTATCTGGAAAACACATTAACTTTGTTAAGTTTTATTGAGTGCCATTTCTCCCTGTAGCTACTATTGATGTTTTAACTGAAAAGGATCGAGAGAGATTCTAAAGGTATTCAGTGTTGGGGTGACCACCGCGCAATCCAACTTGGCACTCTCCTCATTGGGTGGGAGGGGACATGAAACACTGTGTATGTTTTCCTTTTTTTTCCATAGGCATATCTGTTGTGGCTGAGCAGTTCTTACAAGCACAGTTCTAATCCTGGTACTGCCTATCGTACATGACAGCAGCAAGAAAGAGAGCTCAGGTAGACCTTCTCTGCAGCTCACCCCCAGTCTGCAGACATGAATGACATCAAGTTGGCTGTGCTGGGCAGTGAGGGAGCAGGGAAATCAGGTAAGTGCCTGAATGAATAATGTATGTGTTTGCATCATTAAGTATTGCTGTAACTGTCTAGTTTCTTGTATTTGACTGTAGAGGCTTGCAAGGTCTCCTAAATTAACAAAACAATTGAACTGCTTATTTCTATGCTTTGCATACGAAAGTGTAATTTCCCTCACTGTAAACAGTGGAACATTCTACAGTGTAGCCGTGACCAGGGGGAAATGATCGATAGAGATCTCTGCATGAGCTCCAAGCACAATGTTTTTAGATCATAACTCTGGAAGAGGAACGATGATGCTTGATTTACGTAAGGCTTTGGAGAGAGGAAATTAAGATTGATGGTTGGAACATGCGTCTAATTGATGAGGAATTATTTTTCTTGTAAAGCAGGGGAAAGTGTGATCCCTCAGGCTAACTGGAACATGTTCAACCAAGGTCTCTTGAGAGAGAGAAATTATACTGTGGTATAAACTAATAATAATAGATGCAGGAGAAAGCCCACTGCAGTGTTCAATCCACATGGAGGGGAGAGTGGAGGAGAAGTGAAGAATAGGAAGACACCATGACTGAACAACCCTATTTTAGCCTACCAAACAAATGTTCAGGGTTCCAATACTAACACCAAAGTATCCAAGCCTAAATTCAACTGTTTGTTTATGTTTTTGTTTCCTCTATATTAATAAGCCTGTCTCACCCATGTCACATTTCTCCCTCTCCAGCTGTTCTGGTAAGGTTCCTGACAAAACGTTTCATTGGAGAGTATGCTTCCAACGCCAGTGAGTACACAGATTTCTCACCCATATTTAATGTAGGGTAGTAACGTTTTTGCAATGTGATATACAGTTGAAGTCAGAAGTTTATATACACTTAGGTTGGAGTCATTAAAACTCGTTTTTCAACCACTCCACAAATGTATTGTTAACTAACTATAGTTTGGCAAGTCGGTTAGGACATCTACTTTGTGCATGAAACAAGTAATTTTTCCAACAATTGTTTACAGACAGATTATTTCACTTATAATTCACTGTATCACAATTCCAGTGGGTCAGAAGTTTACATACACTAAGTTGACTGTGCCTTTAAACAGCTTGGAACATTCCAGAAAATGATGTCATGGCTTTAGAAGCTTCTGATAGGCTAATTGACATCATTTGAGTCAATTGGAGGTGTACAGTGGGGGAAAAAAGTATTTAGTCAGCCACCAATTGTGCAAGTTCTCCCACTTAAAAAGATGAGAGAGGCCTGTAATTTTCATCATAGGTACACGTCAACTATGACAGACAAATCGAGATTTTTTTTCTCCAGAAAATCACATTGTACGATTTTTAATGAATTTATTTGCAAATTATGGTGGAAAATAAGTATTTGGTCACCTACAAACAAGCAAGATTTCTGGCTCTCACAGACCTGTAACTTCTTCTTTAAGAGGCTCCTCTGTCCTCCACTCGTTACCTGTATTAATGGCACCTGTTTGAACTTGTTATCAGTATAAAAGACACCTGTCCACAACCTCAAACAGTCACACTCCAAACTCCACTATGGCCAAGACCAAAGAGCTGTCAAAGGACACCAGAAACAAAATTGTAGACCTGCACCAGGCTGGGAAGAATCTGCAATAGGTAAGCAGCTTGGTTTGAAGAAATCAACTGTGGGAGCAATTATTAGGAAATGGAAGACATACAAGACCACTGATAATCTCCCTCGATCTGGGGCTCCACGCAAGATCTCACCCCGTGGGGTCAAAATGATCACAAGAACGGTGAGAAAAAATCCCAGAACCACACGGGGGGACCTAGTGAATGACCTGCAGAGAGCTGGGACCAAAGTAACAAAGCCTACCATCAGTAACACACTACGCCGCCAGGGACTCAAATCCTGCAGTGCCAGACGTGTCCCCCTGCTTAAGCCAGTACATGTCCAGGCCCGTCTGAAGTTTGCTAGAGTGCATTTGGATGATCCAGAAGAGGATTGGGAGAATGTCATATTGTCCGATGAAACCAAAATAGAACTTTTTGGTAAAAACTCAACTCGTCGTGTTTGGAGGACAAAGAATGCTGAGTTGCATCCAAAGAACACCATACCTACTGTGAAGCATGGGGGTGGAAACATCATGCTTTGGGGCTGTTTTTCTGCAAAGGGACCAGGACGACTGATCTGTGTAAAGGAAAGAATGAATGGGGCAATGTATCGTGAGATTTTGAGTGAAAACCTCCTTCCATGAGCAAGGGCATTGAAGATGAAACGTGGCTGGGTCTTTCAGCATGACAATGATCCCAAACACACCGCCCGGGCAACGAAGGAGTGGCTTCGTAAGAAGCATTTCAAGGTCCTGGAGTGGCCTAGCCAGTCTCCAGATCTCAACCCCATAGAAAATCTTTGGAGGGAGTTGAAAGTCCATGTTGCCCAGCGACAGCCCCAAAACATCACTGCTCTAGAGGAGATCTGCATGGAGGAATGGGCCAAAATACCAGCAACAGTGTGTGAAAACCTTGTGAAGACTTACAGAAAACGTTTGACCTGTGTCATTGCCAACAAAGGGTATATAACAAAGTATTGAGAAACTTTTGTTATTGACCAAATACTTATTTTCCACCATAACTTGCAAATAAATTCATAAAAAATCCTACAATGTGATTTTCTGCATTTTTTTTCTCATTTTGTCTGTCATAGTTGACGTGTACCTATGATGAAAATTACAGGCTTCTCTCATCTTTTTAAGTGGGAGAACTTGCACAATTGGTGGCTGACTAAATACTTTTTTTCCCCACTGTACCTGTGGATGTATTTCAAGGCCTACCTTCAAACCCAGTGCCTCTGCTTGACATCATGGGAAAATCTAAAGAAATCATCCTAGACCTCAGAAAAGGTACCACGTTCATCTGTACAAACAATAGTACGCAAGTATAAACACCATGGGACCACGCAGCCATCATACCGCTCAGGAAGGAGACGAACGTACTTTGGTGCAAAAAGTGCAAATCAATCCCAGAACAACAGCAAAGGACCTTGTGAAGATGCTGGAGGAAACGGGTACAAAAGTATCTATATCCACAGTAAAACGAGTCCTATATCGACATAACCTGAAAGGCCGCTCAGCAAGGAGGAAGCCACTGCTCCATAAAAAAGCCAGACTATGGTTAGCAACCGCACATCCCAACCGTGAAGCACGGGGGTGGCAGCATCATGCTGTGGGGGTGCTTTGCTGCAGGAGTGACTGGTGCACTTCACAAAATAGATGGCATCATGAGGAAGGGAAATTATGTGGATATATTGAAGCAACATCTCGAGACATTAGTCAGAAAGTTAAAGCTTAGTCGCAAATGGGTCTTCCAAATGGACAATGACCCCAAGCATACTTCCAAAGTTGTGGCAAAATGGCTTAAGGACAACAAAGTCAAGGTATTGGAGTGGCCATCACAAAGCCCTGACCTCAATCCTATAGAAAATGTGTGGGCAGAACTGAAAAAGTGTGTGCGAGCAAGGAGGCCTACAAACCTGACTTAGTTACACCAGCTCTGTCAGGAGGAATGGGCCAAAATTCATCCAACTTATTGTGGGAAGCTTGTGGAAGGCTACCCGAAACGTTTGACCCAAGTCAAACAATTTAAAGGCAATGCTACCAAATACTAATTGAGTGTATGTAAACTTCTGACCCACTGGGAATGTGATGAAAGAAATACAAGCTTAAATAAATCATTCTCTCTACTATTATTCTGACATTTCACATTCTTAAAATAAAGTGGTGATCCTAACTGACCTAAGACAGGGAATTTGTACTAGGATTAAATGTCAAGAATTGTGAAAAACTGAGTTTAAATGTATTTGGCTAAGGTGTATGTAAACTTCCGACTTCAACTGTAGATACGCTCTCAGGACATACAAATGCAATCTGCTGTGTTCACAGTTACAGTCTGTTGCTACTAGCTGTACACCAATGTCATCAACTTAGCGAGTACAACGTTTTATTACTTTATTACCCCTGGGAGTCTGACATTTATTGAAACACACATACTGCACAGTACAAGATCCACCAGGAAGTTAAGTATAGTTCACACAGGCATTTGAGTTGTGAGTGAATTTTAAGTAATCATATACTGATTGGACTATTCAAATGATTCTTCAAGTTCACATACGTGTGTTAACACGTTTTGGTTTAATGTGATATGCTTTACCGAGGGTAACTTATAATTTCTGCATGAAGTCATTGCCATGTTGACTTTTTCCCATTAGTCATCGCTTGTCTAGTACGCTGGAAAATGGCTGCATTTTATGTTACAGTTTACACAGGGGTATATGATTTCAGACCGTTCCCTTAAATTAGTTAACTCAGTCTACTTTATCAGAACAATCATGGCCTGGATGTTTGAGGCTTACAGTAATCATTATTTAATGGGAGAAGTCTGTACATTACTATTTACATCAAACTACATGTATCCACTTATATCTGTTTTTATGAGACAGATTTGAACTATAGCACATGTTTCCTATTACAATAAGTATGCTTTGAACTTGTTGTGTTGCAGACTCCTTATACCGTAAAAGGCTCTCCATCGAAGGAAGACTGTTGCACTTGGAAGTCTTTGACCCGTGTTCACAGGTATCTGATCTGTCCCCTGCATATATTCATATCCTTTTAGCTCATGCCTAACATAGTAGTGTCTAATGTCATGGGAATTAGACTGTATGTTGTGTTCTGATGTGTTTTATGATATTCCCCTGTAGCTCAGAACACACTGTACACAATGATTAGCCCTTGGAAAGCTGAGACAGGCAGCACTAGAACATATTGACTGCTTACGGCAGTCGCATATGGTACCCTTTATTCCCCAAACGTTGAGTTTATTATGATTCCCCCAGGCTCAGGTAACAGGATGTGCATTGTCTTCATCTATTCTCTTTTTAGGGTCTGTGTGAGTGGTACTGTACAGCAGGGGTTCCCAAACTTTTTCACTCAGGGCCCCCCTTTCAGCATTGGGGAACATCCCGCGCCCCCCCTGCACACGTGCACACTTGCCACATCTATTTCTATGGGCACAAGCACTGTTCATGACACAAACTGTTCACACCCCTCTTGTTGGTGGAGAGAATTTTGCAGGTTTAAAGCTTATTTCCTGCAATTCTACACATTTTATCATGGGGTGCAACATTTCTTTGGCAGTTTTAAAGCACATTTTCTTGCAATTCTATATATTTTGCCATGTCTAATGTGTATTCATGTGATATTTGAGTGACAAAAATATTACGACAATATCTATGGGTTAGAAAACCCGTTCTGACAAAATAGCTCTCTAAGGTATGCAATGACTAACATGACAAGAGGAACTGATGATGCACTACCCAATTTCGAAATTGCACCTTGTGCATTCTAATATTACAACTTTCAAGAGTAAGTTTAAAGCCGGACTGAGTTCGCCCCTACCGACCCTGGGGCGCGCCCCACAGTTTGGGAACCACTGCTACAGTACATGCCTTTCTCTGGTCTATCTCCTGTTTTATGTAACAAAAGAAGTCATGCAAAGGCACTGTTGACATGTCTTGGACTTGTCCCCAATCCCCCTTTGTACTGTAAATATTGGACTATAAATTGTGCCTTCCTGTATTATACTTATGCTCAAATGTTTATTCTGTTCTACTCAGCCATTTGTTTTATGTTCGTATTCTTATCTTTTATTATTTATTATTGTTGAGAAGGAACCTGTATGTATGTAAGCATTTAATTGGACGGTGTATACCATTTGTATCCCGTACATACGACTAATAAAACTTGAAACTATCATTTCTAAGGGTCAGTGCTATCCAGTATCCTTTGGACATCCCTACCCTAAACCCTAACCCTAACCTTAACCTTAACCTTAACCCCTACCCTTACCCATAACCCTTACCTAACCCTAACCTTAACCATTTTAAATGTAAACTTAAATGGCGTAGGGGACGTCCCAAGGATCCAGATAGCATGGACCAATTTGAAAGCACCTGTGGCAAGTCTTTTTCAAGTTGACAAGATGACGCCGACAGACACTGTTGCCCCGTTTCTGTTATGGCAGGTGCAGGGAAATGCTTTGTATAAGCATTTCTCTGCACCTGCCATAACGCCTGCAAATCTGTGTACGCGACCAATAAACTTTGATTTGATTTAAACACATGCTTATACTCAACAGCTTCATCTACCATTACTTTTCTTATATTCCAAAGATAGTTCTCTGAGGGGTGAGGCTACCTAATAAAATGGACCTCCATTAAATAGCTTAAAGGTTTTGCACAGTCACCCTATTTCCCATGTAAAATAGCCTTTGAGTGACCAAAACATCATTCATAATTTTTTTTCTATTAGTTTCCGTAAGTCAGGTAGGATGTGTGAGGATGTGTTTGTGACCTGTTGTCCACCCCCCTGTCCCCTGCCCTGTCAGAGTGGAGAGAGCAGATGTATCCTGGAGGAGCCGGTGGAGTGGGCTGATGGATTTATCGTGGTGTACAGCATCAGCGACCGAACGTCCTTCCTCAACGCACAAAACATCCTATGTCAGATCAAAGATGCCCGCGGAGAGAGCTACAAGGGGTGAGTGACTGTGACCTCCAACCCAGGGCCTGATGCCTACTGGAGGAAATAGATTAGGCTTTGATGAATTAATGATTCCCATTCCTGGACTGATGTTTAGGCTATCAGGGTAAGGATCAGTGAGGCACACACCAGTTTAAGTGGCAGATTCCAACATGATTTTACCATTGTTGTACCATAGAGAAAATAGAAGGCAGCTGTCTGTGATAGAAGTGTAGGCTTTTCCTTCTTGATAAACATGTTTTGTAGGATTTACAACCTCATGGCTCGCCTTAGTTAATTATATGAGTAAATTATTTATCATGCTCAATAGAATTCGTCCCGGAATGGCTTGTATCCAATTTTCTCAGAGGCGTTAATTAAAACATGATTAAATACTAGAGGAACTATTGGGATTCCACTGGACATTTGTTACAGGACTTTAGGTGAAAGTAGTTTGCAGCCAGTCGACGGACGCTGTGTGGAAGCGTGAGCTGGGACAGCTTGAGATGATAAAGACTCTTACATATGGCTCACAAAATGACATGGGTGATCAGGCCTAATTTGTGTAGCAGGATTTTACTTCAACTGGGTCCTGATGTTTTGACACGTCATGAAATAGATGTGAAGCAGAAGTCACCCTCACTGTATATCAAAAGAGCACTGTGGGCGAGGGTCTCTCTGCATTATATAAACTCTCCGATACTTCAGTGAAGTCACCACTTGGCCTACTTGGTTCGTTTTCCTTTGATACTGTGGGCTGCTTCAATAAACATTTCAGTAGTTTAAACAGCCTTACTAATTCAGATGAAATTCGTGATGAATCAGCAGAAACACATATTTTGATGAACTTTAAGGAAAGTTTAAGGGACGTTTTTGACCCTGCTGTGCTTGTTTGGGACAGGGAGATGGACAAGATGGACATCCCAATCTGCCTGGTGGGGAACAAGCAGGACCTGTGCCACGCCCGTCAGGTGTTTGAGGAGGAGGGCCGTGCCTTGGCTCAGGAGCACAGATGCCACTTCCAGGAGGTGTCTGCAGCAGAGGACTACCTGGAGATATCCAACCTCTTCACCAAGCTCATCCGCCACGTCATGGAGCACCTGAAGTACCGGGCCGACCGCCGCCGCTACAGTGGCTCTAAATCCATGGCCAAGCTCATCAACAATGTCTTCGGCAAGAGGAGGAAGTCTGTCTGAAAGTGGGGGTGCTCATGTGGACGTTGATGGGATGTTTGATTGGGACGACTTGTGTTTATATAGACATGTGGATGCCTGGGTTGTTGATTCTGATGAACACCTCTTGTGATAGGGACAGGGACAGCTCTGTAAGTGTGAATGACACACTTCATAGTCAAAACTTTATCTGTATCCCCTGTTTACTGTTTATTATGTAACATCTACATATGTAGCAACGGCTGACCCTATTTAGTGTCATGTTTGTCATGTAATCAAACAATAATTCTCTTTTTTCAAGAAGTCACTTTGCCATTCAGATTTGCTTACGTTTTTATTTTTCCTTCTTGATATTCTAAATCCCATGTTGCCAGTAGAGGAGCCTTCAAGGCTTAAGTTCCTTTCCTAATTCCAAACCATTTCAAGGAAAATTACTTTCCAAAAGTTGTTTTATGGATCTAAGAGCACAACATATTTGAGTTTGCATCAAGGAATGTGCACCAATGTCTGAACTCACATTCCACCTCTCAGAGGGGGCAGTAATAAGGTGAGAATTACGGGTAAATTGCCTCACTAACAACATGTTATGGTGGACTTCACATAAATCTCTATTGAATTTCTGCTGTGGCAGTATTACATGGGCTGTTTATAATTTTAAGCTATAACAATGGGTAAAATTGCTTTTCCGTGAAAAGGAATGTAAGCAGCTAGTATATCCATTCCCTACATAGTAGTAAAGGAATGTGCAGCTATTTCCTTTGCATGTACATATTCTGTTGATTTCCTGTGTTCAATGTGTTTGCTGATGTATTACAACTTTGGATAGTACGAGCAAAAGTCTGTGATCGTGTTATGCATAAAAACAAACGTTTCTAGTTTAAAATTACCCACTGGGCACAGACGTCAATTCAACGTCTATTCCACGTTCGTTCAACGTAATTTCATTGAAATGACGTTGATTCAACCAGTGTGTACCCAGTGGCTGATTATGCCTGGTGTGGACCAACTTGTAATTAAATAGCTATTTGGGGGTATGAGTATTGTGTGAATTATTCAATGAACTAAATAATGTCCCATTTGTATTATGTGTTTTAAAGTCAATGATTCAGCTACACTCCAATAGTTTGTTCTGGTGAAACACATGGCTTTTTTAAATTCAATAATTTTGTTGAATAGTGATTTGAATATGAATCTAATGCAAAACACCCACAATTAGCATACCAGTCATTGCTTTGGAGTCATTACATAGTCATAGTGTTTTTTATTTTATTGTATTTTTTTAACTAGGCAAGTCAGTTAAGAACAAATTCTTATTTATAATGACAGCCTACACCGGCCAAACCCGGACGATGTCATTACAACTATGTTCCGACTGTTGGTAGGATAATGTGTATACAACCCAGCTCAGTCCTGCAAGGCTTAACTGCTGTGCTTGGATTTTGTTTGCATGTGATCAGCTATCTCATCTGGTGATTGTTATCTTTGCAAAGAGCAGAAACATTGATTTAACTCAGCTTGTAATGTCTTTAAATGTCTGTCAAATGTCTGTTTTTAGCATCTCTGTCCAAAATGTTATCCCCAAGTTTGAAATGCATTTTTAGTTTGGCTCAGTTCTTAATAAGGAATTTAATATCACAATGATGTTTTATGTCTTTTCCATTCTGTTGTATTTAGAAAATATGGTCATATGTTGATAGACAATAAAATTGCTAAAATATACTATTCAAGCATCACTCTTTCAAATGTGCAACCATAATTAATGTTTATAATGGACGGTCCAAGAACTGGCAAAATGCCCAAACAGTGGAAGCTATTAAAGTGGGGGACTCAAAGGAGCTCTGGAATCTAGTAACACTTACAATGTGTTTGAGGATCTTGCCTTTACTTTTAAGATGAATTAAACGTTGTGGCCATGCTACAGTAACAGGGATTGCAATTTGTAAAAAATAATGTTGCAACAATCCTCAGAAACTGTCAACTTGGCATTTAGGTAGGTCTAAAAATGTGTACTGCAAGGAGGTCCAAGGACCACTGTTTATCACATTTAAACTGTACCGTTCCCTCCTAAATCTGATAATTGGAAATATGAATTTTTAGAATGTTAAAAAAATTGAATATTAACATTAGGTACAAAATAATAATAAACATATTGACGCCAATAATGTTTATGTCACTTTTCTCCACTAGATGGAGACTAATCACCATGTAGGGGTCTAGGCCACCATGTGAAGTTTGCAGACGTTGTAAAGTACAGTGCTATTCAGTTTGATTTACCATAGTCATAGACTTGATTCTTATCTTCATAAAATGTGTGAGAATAAATAGGCTTAGTATTCAAAACATTCCAATGTATGACCATTTCTATACCTTAACAGCAATACATTAATTATGTATTTCTATAAGAATATACATTTTCTTTAGCAGAGCATTCAAATCAAATGTTGCTTAGTGTTGCTGTTGGTAGAGAATATGATATGACACCAGATTTTCATAGCGCTTTTTTGTCCCTGTTCAGTACCCGTAGTACACCACTTTCGCATCACACAAGAAAAGTTTGGGAAAGTGGCTCATGCGGTGCCACTTGATTCCTGCTTGCTAAAGAGACTGTAACGTTGGATGAATACAAGAACGGATCTCACCGTTACCCTCAACAAACAAACAAAAGGTAAATGCATGTTAATAGATTAATAGGATTTACATTTGTTAGTTATGCTTCAATGAAAAGTAGGTAGCTTGCATACTTCTTGCTGTTGCCATGGTAACACACGCTAAAGCAGCAGTGTGTTTTGTTTTGACTAGCCTTTGTGCAGTTTTTTGCTAATAACTAACGTTAGGTAATCTTCACTGATAATGTGTAATTATGTAACTATATATTGCGTTTTGTGGAGGTGGCTACATATCATTGAATTAATTCGAGATTAATGTTAATCGAGTTCAGGGATGGGGTCCGGAGTGCTTGGGGTCCGGAGTGGTGTCACACTTTTTCCTAGCAAATAGAGCTGATTAAACTAATTGTATTGTAAACGGAAGATCATGATTAGTTAATTTTTGGAGTCAGGTGTGTTAGCAGGTGCTGGGACAAAAGTGTGACACCAATCAGGCCCCCGAGGACTGGAGTTGCCCATCCCTGATCTAGTTAATGATTATTTTGAAGAGTCCTGTAAATTAGCTTGCTTATTGCTAGCGTTAGCTCAATTTCATCAGTGAACTGTGTGTTGAAAAAAAGTTACCTAACTAATAGGCCTAAATCTATTTTTCCAACATATTAAGTAGTTTTTTTTTGTATCTGTACTTTACTATTTATATTTTTGACAACTTTTACTTTTACTTCACTACATTCCTAAATAAAATTATGTACTTTTTAATCCATACATTTTCTCTGACACCCAAAAGTACTCGTTACATTTTGCAGGACAGGAAAATGGTCAAATTCACACACTTTTCAAGAGAACATCCCTGGTCATCCCTACTGCCTCTGATTTGGCAGACTCACTAAACACAAATGCTTCATTTGTAAATGATGTCTGAGTGTTGGAGTGCCGTGGCTATCTGTAGATAAAAAAACAAGAACATTGTGCCGTTTGGTTTGCTTAATAAAAGCAAATTGAAATTATTTATACTTTTACTTTTGATACTTCAGTATATTTTTGCAGTTAGATTGACTTTTTGATACTAAGTATATTTAAAACCAAATACATTTAGACTTTTACTCAACTAGTATTTTACTGGGTGACTTTTACTTGAGTAATTTACTATTACAGTATCTTTACTTTTACTCAAGTATGTAAAATGGGGTACTTTTTCCACCACTGTAAGTAGCAAACTGTAGCTATCTGACTTCATTTGCAGACAGAAAGCTGTTAAAAGGAATCCTTCAAACTCCATTCAATCAGTGCACTTCAGCTCAGAGTGCATTGAATGTTTTTAAACATCACACACATTAAAACACTACTATGCAGGTTCCATGCCAGATAATTATATTTAGCGGAACAGGTCATAGGAAGTTAATTGCTGCTTGTATGAGGTTTAAATAATTATGTGTTTCAAGCAGCTGGGTATTGGCTCCTCCTGCAATAATGCCTTTCTTGGTTAAGAATGTAATGTTCTTCTTTCATGGCTTTCTCTAATGTCACGTTTGAATAGGCTAGGCCCATAGAATTAGAAATTAGAATAGTAATGGTAATTTAATAGGATCTCTATGGCTAGGCCTATCAGTCTAAGATTCACTACAGCAGGCGGTGGGCCGAAAAGCGTGAAGTTGATTGATCCCTGTCGAGGGAGGAGCTGATTTTTTTGTATATGACAGTAAAATAGTCTTATGACTATAAAATGTGTTGGCACCTTAAATTCCTGCACAAATGTTCATAAAAAGTATATTTCAACACAGTCTGCTCAGGCAAATTTGCCAAACTGCTACATTTGGAACCAATCAGAACTCCCATACATACCCCTCGTGATGAAAGCAGCCAATGGCCTGCATCTATCTAAGATGTAAACACAGCCTCATGTGAACTCGAGCTGTTTTCTGTGTTTGAAGACTGAAATAAGATCAATATCTGTTTTCGAGTGCACTTGAAATATGCAGCATGCAATGTGAATTGTCTTGATCGTATGAAGAGGTAACTCCGTAGACCACTTAGCCAATGTATTGAAAGCTAGTCAATGTTAGTCTGACTAGCCTAGCCAGCTTCTGTAAATGTACATTTGCCGGCTCAGGAAGCTAGTGTTTCATTAGCTATCTGTCGGTGAATTCAAATTTTGAATCATGTTTTGGCATGGTTATATGTCTCATTTCAAGTAACTATCTGCAGGCGTAGCCCTTTACACTTGTACGGGTTGAAAATGGCAGATTTGGACACTGATAAGCGGCTAAATTGGAACGCAGTGGCTGTACGGTAACATGCTATACATGACTTCAGAGCTCAGGTTTTCCGCTTCACAGCTTTGTATGGGTTTTGACTGACAGCCGTTCTGTCTTGAGCACCGCGCGCGACAAGAAGTTGCCCCTATCCCTCCCACTAATTGGACAACTTTTGTAAATGTTTTGTTGTCTGAGTGAGGGAAATGCTGTAAATTACGAGGACTCTATTTACTTTGAAAGATGAGACGTTGAGGATTATAATAAATACTGGTTTGATGTCATACAAGCAAGCCAAACCCCCGCGAGTCCAAATGTGCACTTCACATTTCCATATCATAAAACTCATGTCATATACAGTGTCGATGTTTATGATCACTATGTTTGATGTACAGTTACAAGATGACATGGCGTTATACCTTGGTTGTTCTGAACAGAATAAGCCTATGTTTGCTGTATTGTGAAGGAAGTTTGCAGCGGATCACGCATCTAAATGCACTCATGACTCCACTCTATGCGCACCAAAATTACAATCTGCTTCTCTGAATTGCCTTGTAAAAGCCTAAAGTGTAAATCATAGTCTACAAATGCTGAGAGGCGATAGACCGGTGCCCATTGTGACATAGCTACAAGGCTCTGAGACCACCATCCACTGGAAATCTGGATCGCGCACCTCCCTCCCCACAATTCCCAACCAACGCGGCTCCGGTACGCGTCCTCCATTCATTTGAATGTGTTGACAGTTAGAGAAATTGTTTGAGCTGCACTGAGAATTCGCAAAGTATGAAAGCCAATGGTCCAATATTCTAGAACACTGCTGTGCATATGCGTATACGTTTTGGACTATGATAAACACAACACTGTAAGATCGTATTTTATAATTTAGATAGTCATGTTGGCAATACAACAAGCTTTCAAGTGATGCCTACCTGACCCAGGTTGCAATTTATAATGGACTCTTTTAGGATTGCGTAAACAACAATCCGTTTTTTTTGTCCACCCGCCTCTTGAGGATTGACCACAAGTTCTCAATAGGATTAAGGTCTGGGGAGTTTCCTGGCCATGGACCCAAAATATAGATGTTTTGTTCCCCGAGCCACTTAGTTATCACTTTTGCCTTATGGCAAGGTGCTCCATCATGCTGGAAAAGGCATTGTTCGTCACCAAACTGTTCTTGGATGGTTGGGAGAAGTTGCTCTCGGAGGATGTGTTGGTACCATTCTTTATTCATGGCTGTGTTCTTAGGCAAAATTGTGAGTGAGCCCACTCCCTTGGCTGAGAAGCAACCCCACACATGAATGGTCTCAGGATGCTTTACTGTTGGCATGACACAGGACTGATGGTAGCGCTCACCTTGTCTTCTCCGGACAAGCTTTTTTCCGGATGCCCCAAACAATCGGAAAGGGGATTCATCAGAGAAAATGACTTTACCCCAGTCCTCAGCAGTCCAATCCCTGTACCTTTTGCAGAATATCAGTCTGTCCCTGATGTTTTTCCTGGAGAGAAGTGGCTTCCTCGCTGCCCTTGACACCAGGCCATCCTCCAAAAGTCTTTGCCTCACTGTGCGTGCAGATGCACTCACACCTGCTTGCTGCCAATCCTGAGCAAGCTCTGCACTGGTGGTGCCCCGATCACGCAGCTGAATCAACTTTAGGAGACGGTCCTGGCGCTTGCTGGACTTTCTTGGGCGCCCTGAGGCCTTCTTCACAACAATTGAACCTCTCTCCTTGAAGTTCTTGATGATCCGATAAATGGTTGATTTAGGTGCAATCTTACTAGCAGCAATATCCTTGCCTGTGAAGCCCTTTTTTGTGCAAAGCAATGATGACGGCACATGTTTCCTTGCAGGTAACCATGGTTAACAGAGGAAGAACAATGATTTCAAGCACCACCCTCCTTTTAAAGCTACCAGTCTGTTATTCTAACTCAATCAGCATGACAGAGTGATCTCCAGCCTTGTCCTCGTCAACACTCTCACCTGTGTTAATGAGAGAATCACTGACATGATGTCAGCTGGTCCTTTTGTGGCAGGGCTGAAATGCAGTGGAAATGTTTTTTTTTGGCAAAGAGGGACTTTGCAATTAATTGCAATTCATCTGATCACTCTTCATAACATTCTGGAGTATATGCAAATTGCCATCATAAAAACTGAGGCAGCAGACTTTGTGAAAATTAATGTTTCTGTCATTCTCAACTTTTGACCACAACTGTACAAGTGAGCTTGCTTTAGTTACTCATCGGCACAGCTAGGAGAGCTCAAAAAAGCACCTTATAGTTGAAGACTCTTCTTTGAGTCATAAAAGTTAATTGAAATTACTTAGGAACTGTGCACACTTTGGAGAGGTGTGTGGCAACATGTAGATTTTGCACCTAACCCACATTTTCCAAGAATATTCTTATGGTACTGAATGGATCCAGAGTATTTTCAGATTTTGTTATTAACAAATGTGGCGAAAAGTACAGTAAATGTAAAATGCACATAAAATCATGTGTAATGTTTGGATTCAGTCTTGTCAGGTGAACTGTTGTGTCCTCACCTTTAGTCATCATTTTCCCATAATCTCCAAACTGTTCCCTTTAAATTGCTACCATGGTTATGCATATGCTGTCCATATTTCTTCTGTAAGAAACATTTCAATTTAGCCCTATCCAAATAGGCCAATTCCCATGAGTGTAAGGGTTAAAGAAACATTCAGTCATTTAATTTGCATATACCCAAAAAAGTATAGATAGAAAGATGTGTGTCATGTATGCTAGATTGGAGGTTTAAAAACTACAGCTGTATATGCATATTAGCCAACATGGCATATCCTACACATAACCTATACCTTGCAATATGATCTTCTCTAAAAACAGCTGGGCCAAATGTATACAATGTGCTCTGCAATAAGATGACCAGAGTTTGATTTCTAAACCATATGAGTTCTCAAATGTCAGCAGCTGCTCAATACCATGGTCGGCACGCATAATGTTGAATGCATTTTATATTAGGTATGTAGAATGATAAAGAGTCTGCAGGATTATAGAAAAAGCAGTTGGGGAAATTAATGTTTGAGTTTCAAATACTAAATGTCCAGTGAATATGAATAGATTTAGGTGGTTTAAATGATTACTTCCCTACTAACCTTCAAAGTGCCAAATTCTTGCCAATCCATTACTCTACTACTAAATATGACTGAGTGTGAACAAAGAACATCACATTTAGTGTTTCACCATTTGAGTACGGAGTCAAATAGCAAAGGTGTCTTAGGCAGTATTTGAAGTATCTGTCATCAACACATGCTTCAGTATCTCTTGCTTGATTGTAGGTGACCAAATACTTATTTTCCACCATAATTTGCAAATAAATTCATTAAAAATCCTACAATGTGATTTTCTGGATTGTTTTTTCTCAATTTGTCTGTCATAGTTGACGTGTACCTATGATGAAAATTACAGGCCTCTCTCATCTTTTTAAGTGGGAGAACTTGCACAATTGGTGGCTGACTAAATACTTTTTTCCCCCACTGTATTACAAATACTTGATAGCAGTTTGTCGGCCAGAGATCTTGCTTGAGCTGTCACCAGCTGTGTTTATGTATCTTAGGTACAGAGAACATGATTGGCAGACGTGATCAGCAGAGATGGTACCTGGATAGTAAGAGTTTTCTTTAATTTACAGTTTAGTACTTGGCAGCGTTTACCTGTCCAGCAAGCGAACATAAAAGTACGTATTTTGAAAACAATTGCAAGAATTAACATTGCCAACAAACGGACATGTGTTCAGATTAAATACGTAATATGTAAAAAAATAAAAACAGCTCCTCCCTCGCCGGATCATCTCCAAAACTAAAGCAGATCCGACGCTTCGGCCCACCGCCTACAGAGTCATACTGTATATAGAGAGTTGGGCCAATGGATGCGGTTTCTGTCTGAACGTTCAGCAAGCGCCACTTTCCATAGCCGCTGCTAAGTGACAATTGACGCTTCCGCATTGTGCTGTTTATTTCTGATAGTCTTCAAAACCTATGAACATGTGCATTGAAAGCATACTGAATATGCAATTTGTTGACAACACAGTATGGACTTCCCGAATGCTAATCAATAAAAATGTCTGTTAAATTCGCTGCTTTTGTTTTGCTTGTTTACAGCGGGTCATTTCATAGGGAATTGTCAGGGTCGCTCTCGTGTTGGTATATCACCAGTTTTCAGAATAAAGGCGCTAACATGTCGTCCGTTCTAAAACCTGGCCGAACTCTCTTAATATATGCCACTGGTGCTGTCCATAGGGTAAATCCATTTGAATTCAATGACTTTTGACAGCACCGTTTTGGTTTGAATGAAACCTTCCATTCATATTAGCCCAGTGTAGGAGTGCTCAGAAAGTGACATTTTGGACCTGAATGCCAAAACATTAAAAAGATAAAGGTACTCAAAGTTGACCCATTTTACATACCCCACCATACCATGAGACATGTCTTCATCACTGGAAAAGATAAACAGTTGAGATATGATATCATTTAAAAGCTTACAAACAGGGTTGTCAAACTATTTGATCATTTCTGGGAAAGAATGTTTCTTAATAAAAATAACCTTTTTAACCTTTTTAATGTCAATTATCTAAAAACACGTAAACTCCGATTTTTTTGCATATTCACATATGTTGTTGCTAAGCCCCTATTTTACATCATCTAAGGTTTTGGTGTTGCGCCTGCCATTGGTTGAGACACAACTTGCTCTTGAATACAGGGTGGGTGTGATGTTTTGGCTGATAAATGTGCTAAAATGGGAATACATTTGAAATTTCAACTTTCAAATGGTACCACAAAGATTGTTGGCGGTCCACACGTCAGAGAATGTTGACTTGAATGGGAATATGTTTAAAATGTTACTGTCAATTCTCCATAGGAAACCTATTGAAATCAAATAGATTTAGAATAGAAATGACCATTTAAGTTGACATTCGTCAGTGGGTGGACCGGCGGTCATGTTTGTGATAGTAATTAAAGTTAAAATTTAAATTACATTTACATTTCAATGGTGTACCAGCTCAATTGCAATGGTCTGAAGGAATAGGTCCATTCTATTAATTATATTTCTAATATTGTGTCACGATCGTTTATGGAAGATACGGACCAAGGCGCAGCGTGATAAGCGTACATTTTATTAAGTACTAAACTCACGACAAAACAACAAACAAACGAAACGTGAAGTCCTAGGTTACACAAAACAAACCTTAACGGAACAAGATCCCACACCGACTAGTGCCAAACAGGCTGCCTAAGTATGGTCCCCAATCAGAGACAACGAGATACAGCTGCCTCTGATTGGGAACCACCCTGGCCAACATAGAAAATATGACATAGAAACTCCACACCCTGGCTCAACATTTAAGAGTCCCCAGAGACAGGGCGTGACAGTACCCCCCCCCCCCCCAAAGGCGCGGACTGCGACCGCGCCACACAAACACAACAGGGTAGGGGCCGGGTGGGCATTCCGCCTCGGAGGTGGATCCGGCTCCGGGCGTGACCACCACTTTCTCTCCACCTCCCCGTTGCGCCCCTGGTCTGGTCTGGCACCGCTGACTGGAGCTGGACCCGACGACGGTGGATCGATCTGTACAGGCTCCGGACTGGAGCCGCTGGCCGGAGCTGGACTGGGCACCGGTGGAGCGAATTGCTCTGGCTCCGGAGTGGAGCAGCTGACCGGTGCCAGACCAGGCACCGGTGGAACAGGCACGGGCCGTGCCGGACTGGACACACACACCACTGGCTTGGTGCGGGGAGCAGGAGCGGGCCGGACCGGGCTGACGACGCGCACCACTGGCTTGGTGCGGGGAGCAGGAGCGGGCTGGACCGGGCTGACGACGCGCACCACTGGTTTGGTGCGGGGAGCAGGAACGGGCCGGACCGGGCTGACGACGCGCACCACTGGCTTGGTGCGGGGAGCAGGAACGGGCCGGACCGGGTTGACGACGCGCACCACTGGCTTGGTGCGGGGAGCAGGAACGGGCCGGACCGGGCTGACGACGCGCACCACTGGCTTGGTGCGGGGAGCAGGAACGGGCCGGACCGGGCTGACGACGCGCACCACTGGCTTGGTGCGGGGAGCAGGAACGGGCCGGACCGGGCTGGCGACGCGCACCACTGGCTTGGTGCGAGGGACAGGAACAGGCCGGGCTGGACTGGGAACACGCACCACTGGCTTGGTGCAAGGGACAGGAACAGGCCGGACCGGGCTGGCGACGCGCACCACTGGCTTGGTGTGAGGGACAGGAACAGGCCGGGCTGGACTGGGAACACACACCACTGGCTTGGTGCGGGGAGCAGGAACAGGCCGGGCTGGACTGGGAACACGCACCACTGGCTTGGTGCGGGGAGCCGGAACGGGCCGGGCCGGACTGTGGAGGCGGACTGGAGGTCTGGAGCGAAGAGCTGACACAACCCGTCCTGGCTGAATGCCTACTTCCACACAATACGTATGAGGCATCAGCACAGGACGTACGGGGCTGTGCACTTGTACTGGCGCTACAGCACGTGGCACTGGCGCAGGATATACGGGACCGAGGAGGCGTACTGGAGACCACGAGCGTTGAGCCGGCACACCCCGTCCTGGCTGAATGCCCATCTTTGCACGACACATGCGTGGTGCTAGCACAGGACGTACAGGACTGTGCCGGAACACTCGCGGCACAGTACGTGGCTCCGCATAACACGGAGCCTGCCCAGTCACACGCTTCCTAGCCTGAGTACGGGGAGTTGGCTCTGCTCTAACCCTAGGCTCCGCCAACCACCCTTTTAGCCCCCCAAAAAACATTTATTGGGGCTGTCTCTCGGGCTTCCTCCTCGGCCGGTACCCTCTGCGTTGCCGCTGCTCCTCTCTATAGCGCGCCTCCACAGTCTCCTCCCAAGGATGGCGATCCATTCCGGCCTGAATCTCCTCCCAAGTCCAGGATCCCTTCCCGTCCAGGATCTCCTCCCAGGTCCAGGCTGTCTGTTCCTGGACACGCTGCTTGGTCCTCTTTTGGTGGGATCTTCTGTCACGATCGTTTATGGAAGATACGGACCAAGGCGCAGCGTGATAAGCGTACATTTGATTAAGTACTAAACTCACGACAAAACAACAAACAAACGAAACGTGAAGTCCTAGGTTACACAAAACAAACCTTAACGGAACAAGATCCCACACCGACTAGTGCCAAACAGGCTGCCTAAGTATGGTCCCCAATCAGAGACAACGAGATACAGCTGCCTCTGATTGGGAACCACCCTGGCCAACATAGAAAATATGACATAGAAACTCCACACCCTGGCTCAACATTTAAGAGTCCCCAGAGCCAGGGCGTGACATATTGAAATGACACCTACCCTGTATTCAAGAGCATGTTGTGTTTCAACCAATGGCGGGCACAACACTAAACTCAGATGAAGTTGGGTCTAAGCTAAAAAAAATCGGAGTTTACGCATTTTTTGATAATTGACGTTAAATGCTTAAACATTACATGATTTTTTATAAAAAAACGTTTTCCAAGAAATAATACAATAGTTTGACAACCCTGTTTGTAAGCTTTTAAATGATGTCAAACTCAACCGTTTATATTTTCCAGTGATGAAGACATGGATGTCTCATGGTATGGTGGGGTATGCAAAATGGGTAAACTTTGAGTACCTTTATCTCCTGAATGTTTTGGCATTCAGGTCAAAAAAGTAACTTTCTGACCACTTCTTCCATGGGCAAACAGTATGGAAAGTTTTGTTTGAATCAAAAGGGATGCTGTCAAAAAAGTGATTGAATTCAAATGGATTTACATTTGACATTTTAGGGTATCTTGAGATATGTCAAGGAATTGCCTCCTCCTGATATAGTCTGGATACTGTACACATAATAATGATGATAATGATAGATAGACCTGGATGGCATTGTCAGATGATTTGCTGTGACTACAAACAGTCCAATATAACACGTTAAGTCTAGAGGACCGTCTGTGAAACAGGACAGCACATAGCCTAGTTCTTCTAACGTATGGTTTAATGAAATGCACCAACATGATATCAGACACCCTTTGATAAGATCACCATCCTTGCGGGTGAGTATATCCCCCCGAAGTCTTCAGAAAGCCAACTAATTCATTTCCATTTTGTTATCATCCTTTGATTCCTATTGCATTGATAGTTTGAGGCCTTCTGGCATCTTTTCTTGCTTAAGAATGATGAATGACTGAAGTTTAAACTTAGCTATTAGGCCTAGTTTGTGTTTTGCAAAGATTCCTTTGCAGTCTTTACATTCTGAGATGTTTCTCTTTGAGACGTCTTTTGAGAATCTGTGGCTTAATTTGGAAAATCTCCTTTTCAAGATGCCTTCTTTCGGTTCCTATAGCTTGCGATAGTGTTATACAGAGGTTAGCCAATATTGTGATTAAACCAATAAGAATTGCTTTTGAATTTGTTGAGCCTTATCTCCTAGCAACATGTAGAGTCCTCTGAGCATGCAAGGCAAATTGATATTTAGGTTCCCTTGAGTAAAACATGTGCCACTGGCCTGTGGAGACTTACAGTTGTTTGTCACTGGCCTACACACAATACCCTATAATGGCAAAGTGGAATAATGTTTTTTGAAATGTTTACAAATTAATAAAAAATGGAAAGCTGAAATGTGTTGAATCAATAAGTATTCAACCCTTTCAATAAGTGGTCAACAGTAAAAATGTGCTTAACAAGTCACATAAGTTGCATGGACTCAGTCACTCTGTGTGCAATAATAGTGTTTAACATGATTTTAGAATGACTATCTCATCTTTGTACCCCACACATACAATTATCTGTAAGGTCCTTCAGTCGAGCAGTGAATTTCAAACACAGATTCAACCACAAAGACCAGGGAGGTTTTCCAATGCCTTTCAAAGAAGGGCACCTATTGGTAGATAAAATAAATAAATAAAAAATAATAAAAAAAAGCAGACATTGAATATCCCTTTGAGCATGGTGAAGTTATTAATTACACTTTGGATGGTGTATCAACACACCCAGTCACTACAAAGATACAGGCATGCTTCCTAACTCAGTTGCCGGAGAGGAAGGCAACCGCTCAGGGATTTCACTTTGAGGCCAATGGTGACTTTAAAACAGTTACAGACTGGTGCGAATTACGGGGGAGCCGGGGGTGGGGGGTGGGGGGGGGTTCAGCTCCCCTGGATGAGACGTTAGCTCTCCTAAGTGCAATTTGGGGGTGGTCTGCAAATTTAACCATTCTCCTATTTGTTTAAAATGTAGTGGTAAATAGGTTTTACAGTGGTAAATATGAAAATAAAGCTTCCAAATGAAACAAACACACCCACCTTTCTGTCATGGTTTAAACCAATATATTTATATGTGCTTGGCACTGTCCACTAAGTACTGCTGGATTTCTGCCTTAGCTGAGCTCCTTTATGCATAGATTTTCCTTCGTACTTCCTAATTTTCGCCATTTGTTTTCCAATGCGTCCTTGATAAAAATACCCTATGCCTTTTATTCCAATGCATTAGATTTATCCATCGATTTATCATTGTTTGCTTTTGTCAGTCAGCTGTTTAGAGCGCTCATTGCGTTGTTTTTCAGGTCCCTGCGGGTACTGTTGTTCTCCGTGCCATCCGTGGCCAGAAGTAGTAGACCATTTATTTAGCTTTATTATTTTCTATCAATATTTGTTTTCAGCTGATGATGGTCAACAATATCACTAGCCTACAGCTAGACACCAATGCGCATCCAATCCAGCCAACAAAAAGGCTGGCTATACGTTACTGACAGTAGGCCTGTAAGGTGACTCTTTCGGTTAGAAGTTCAGTTAGAAGCATTCCATTTTGCAATGGCATAGGCCTACATTATTTTGGATTTGTGTGCCCATGAGAAATGTCTTCACAGCGAAACATAATGAAATGTTACGTAGGCATAGTTACACTTACAGTGCATTTTCCGAGATCTCCAAGATTCATGATTCGTACAGGGTTTAATTGTTAAATGCTTAATAATGACAAATAACACTGTCATTAATGTAACGAAAGAAAAGTGGTGTTTTATCAAATCAAATTTTATTTGTCACATACACGTGTTTAGCAGATGTTATTGCGGGTGTAGCGAAATGCTTGTGCTTCTAGCTCCGACAGTGCAGTAATATCTAACAAGTAATATCTAACAATTTCACAACATATACCCAATACACACAAATCTAAGCAAGGAATGGAATTTAAGAATATATACATACAGTGGGGAGAACAAGTATTTGATACACTGCCGATTTTGCAGGTTTTCCTACTTACAAAGCATGTAGAGGTCTGTAATTTTTATCATAGGTACACTTCAACTGTGAGAGACGGAATCTAAAACAAAAATCTAGAAAATCACATTGTATGATTTTTAAGTAATTAATTGGCATTTTATTGCATGACATAAGTATTTGATCACCTACCAACCAGTAAGAATTCCGGCTCTCACAGACCTGTTAGTTTTTCTTTAAGAAGCCCTCCTGTTCTCCACTCATTACCTGTATTAACTGCACCTGTTTGAACTCGTTACCTGTATAAAAGACACCTGTCCACACTCAATCAAACAGACTCCAACCTCTCCACAATGGCCAAGACCAGAGAGCTGTGTAAGGACATCAGGGATAAAATTGTAGACCTGCACAAGGCTGGGATGGGCTACAGGACAATAGGCAAGCAGCTTGGTGAGAAGGCATCAACTGTTGGCGCAATTATTAGAAAATGGAAGAAGTTCAAGATGACGGTCAATCACCCTCGGTCTGGGGCTCCATGCAAGATCTCACCTCGTGGGGCATCAATGATCATGAGGAAGGTGAGGGATCAGCCCAGAACTACACGGCAGGACCTGGTCAATGACCTGAAGAGAGCTGGGACCACAGTCTCAAAGAAAATCATTAGTAACACACTACGCCGTCATGGATTAAAATCCTGCAGCGCACGCAAGGTCCCCCTACTCAAGCCAGCGCATGTCCAGGCCCGTCTGAAGTTTGCCAATGACCATCTGGATGATCCAGAGGAGGAATGGGAGAAGGTCATGTGGTCTGATGAGACAAAAATAGAGCTTTTTGGTCTAAACCACTCGCCGTGTTTGGAGGAAGAAGAAGGATGAGTACAACCCCAAGAACACCATCCCAACCATGAAGCATGGAGGTGGAAACATCATTCTTTGGGGATGCATTTCTGCAAAGGGGACAGGACGACTGCACCGTATTGAGGGGAGGATGGATGGGGCCATGTATCGCGAGATCTTGGCCAACAACCTCCTTCCCTCAGTAAGAGCATTGAAGATGGGTCGTGGCTGGGTCTTCCAGCATGACAACGACCCGAAACACACAGCCAGGGCAAGTAAGGAGTGGCTCTGTAAGAAGCATCTCAAGGTCCTGGAGTGGCCTAGCCAGTCTCCAGACCTGAACCCAATAGAAAATCTTTGGAGGGAGCTGAAAGTCCGTATTGCTCAGCGACAGCCCCGAAGCCTGAAGGAACTGGAGAAGGTCTGTATGGAGGAGTGGGCCAAAATCCCTGCTGCAGTGTGTGCAAACCTGGTCAAGACCTACAGGAAACGTATGATCTCTGTAATTGCAAACAAAGGTTTCTGTACCAAATATTAAGTTCTGCTTTTCTGATGTATCAAATACTTATGTCATGCAATAAAATGCAAATGAATTACTTAAAAATCATACAATGTGATTTTCTAGATTTTTGTTTTAGATTCCGTCTCTCACAGTTGAAGTGTACCTATGATAAAAATTACAGACCTCTACATGCTTTGTAAGTAGGAAAACCTGCAAAATCGGCAGTGTATCAAATACTTGTTCTCCCCACTGTATATGGACAAGCAATGACAGAGCGGCATGGACTAAGATACAGTAGAATATTATAGAATACAGTATATACATATGAGATGAGTAGTGCAAGATATGTAAACATTATTAAAGTGACTAGTGTTCCATTTCTTAAAGTGGCCAGTGATTTCAATAGGCAGCAGCAGCCTCTAATGTGCTACTGATGGCTATTTAACAGTCTGATGGCCTTGAGATAGAAGCTATTTTTCATTATCTCGGTCCCAGCTTTGATGCACCTGTACTGACCTCGCCTTCTGGATGTTAGCGGGGTGAACATGCAGTGGCTCGGGTGGTTGATGTCCTTGATGATATTTTTGGCCTTCCTGTGACAACGGGTGCTGTAGGTGTCCTGGAGGGCAGGTAGTTTGCCCCCGGTAATGCTTTCGGCAGACCCCACGACCCTCTGGAGAGCCCTGCAGTTGCGGGCGGTGCAGTTGCCGTACCAGGCGGTGATACAGCCCGACAGGATACTCTCAATTGTGCATCTGTAAAAGTTTGTGAGGGTTTTAGGTGCCAAGCCACATTTCTTCAGCCTCCTGAGGTTGAAGTGGCTCTTTTGCGCCTTCTTCACCACACTGTCTGCATAGGTGGACGATTTCAGTTTGTCAGTGATGTGTACGCCAAGGAACTTGAAGGTTTCCACCTTCTCCACTGCGGTCCCGTCGATGTGGATAAGGGGGTGCACCCTCTGCTGTTTCCTGAAGTCCACGATCATCTCCTTTGTTTTGTTGATGTTGAGTGAGAGGTTATTTTCCTGGCACCACACTCCCAGAGTCCTCACCTCCTCCCTGTAGGCTGTCTCGTCATTGTTGGTGATGTCACACAATCTGTGAAGACTCCAAGCATTAACTGATGAACTAGGGTGTAAAACATGTTTTAATTCAACTCATGTATTATATTGAATGTAGGCTACCTGTTCTGCATATATTCATTTGTGTAAAATTGCCTCGGCTGAGAGGATAGACTACTGGCAGTGGTATAGGCCTAGTGGATGGTAAACACAAGTAAAATGCATTGTATAGGGACCGTCATTTTTATTTTTTATACCTCGACCGGCAATCAGAGTTTACCCACATCTTTTTTTACCACTACATCACTGGTAGGCCTCTTTGAATTTCATGGTAATATACATTGTAGCCTATTCTAGTAAGTTCACTGTGTGTGTGTGTGTGTGTGTTTTAGTTAGTGTGACCATCTCCTTTTTCCCGGGAGAGTTTCAGCCCCATTTCAATGTGTCCCGAACTTTCAGGCTACAAAAAAGGTCAATTTGTCAGCAAGACACATCAATGAATGTAGGCCTAATCAATGGCAATGGCTGAATGTCATTAGGCAACAGATGTCTATTTCTATTCACCAAATGGTGCGAGGATACATGCAGTTTGAATGCTGGAATTATTTTGGAGTGGACAAACATGCACAGGTTGCCAACTTTTTTAAGTGATTTGTTTGACAATCACATTAAAATATCATGACTGGTTGTGTTCATGCCACATTTAAAAGATAATTCATTTTTACAGTTTAAATGACGTCTTTATTATTAGGCCCATACTCTTTTTTTGGAGACCCCCGAATGTCATGATGTAATTCACACTGGTTACAGAGTTTAATGGCTGTGATAGGAGAACAATTAGGATGGATCAACAACATTGTAGTTACTCCACAATACTAACGTAATTGACAGAGTGACAAGAAGGAAATTACATTACATGCATCCTGTTTGCAACAAGGCACTGAAGTAATACTGTTAAAATGTGGCAAAGCAATTAACTATTTGTCCTGAATATAAAGTGTTAAGTTTGGGGCAAATCCAATACAACACATTACTGAGTACCACTCTCCATATTTTCAAGCATAGGGGTGACTGCATCATGTTATGGGTATGCTTGTAATCGGAATGCAGCTAAGCACAGGCAAAATCCTAGAGGAAAACCTGGTTCTGTCCCCTTTCCACCAGACACTGGGTGGTGAATTCACCTTTCAGCAGGACAATAACCTAAAACAAAAGGACAAATCTATACTGGAGTTGCTTACCAAGAAGACAGTGGCCGAGTTACAGTTTTAAATCTGCTTGAAAATCTATGGCAAGACTTGAAAATGGCTTGCTAGCAATGATCAACAACCAATTTGACAGAGCTTGAAGAATTTTGAAAAGAAAAATGGGCAAATATAGTAAAATCTCAGTCTCTTAGACTTACCCAGAAAGACTCACAGCTGTAATAGCTGCCAAAGGTGATTCTAACATGAATTGACTCAGGGGTGTATATATTTTATTGATTGATTTATTTTATTTTACCTTAATTTAACTAGGCAAGTCAGTTAAGAACAAATTCTTATTTACAATGACGGCCTGCACCGGCCAAACCCGGACGACGCTGGGCCAATTGTGCGCCGCCCTATGGGACTCCCAATCACGGCCGGTTGTGATACAGCCTGGAATCGAACCAGGGGGTCTGTAGTGACGCCTCAAGCACTGAGATGCAGTGCCTTAGACCGCTGCGCCACTCGGGAGCCCCAGTACTTAGGTAAATAAGATATTTCATTTTCAATACATTAGCTAAAATGTCTAAAAACATGTTTTCACTTTGTCATTATGGGGGATTGTGTGTGGATGGGTGAAGAAAAAAATCTATTGAATCAATTTTGAATTCAGGCTGTAACACAACAAAATGTGGAATAAGTCAAGAGGTATGAATACTTTCTGAAGGCACTGTATCAGACATGATCTGAGATACAAAAGGAATTATTGGAGGGCCCAGTAAGTGGCTTGTTTACAGGGTGCTACATACTTATGGCTGCAGAGGGGAGGAACTAAAGGCACCTTCAGTTTCTTTCAAGTGCCCATCAATTGAAGCTGTCAGGTAATTCAGTATGATGGATACGATTTTAAGCAGATATTGGATGTCTGAATGTTCAGCTTGGCAAAGACAGGACCATGGTTATTTCAGTTCAGACTGATTGCTCCTCCAGTCACAGTTCTCAACAATAAACACACTCGACACTCAGCACTGATACAGTACTGCACAAAGGCATACATTTTTAGAGGAAGTCAATTGTAACCAAGGAGAGCTTGTGGCCTAGTCAAGACTATTTTTTTATTAACCTAAAAAGCACATCGTTTGACAGTCTCATGGCATTGACAAAGAAAATTTGATTTGCTCATCAATCAGTTAAATCTGTCTAAATAATGTTATTCATTCCATAATTTTGTGAACTAGACTGCCTCAGTATTGTCATTCTAGACATGCAAAGCCTTCCCTCATCAGGTAATGTAATTCCATGCTTCATTAGTACTGTGAAGTTTATCATTTGTCATCAAAGCCAGCTGTCAATAAATAATTAAGTTGCAGATGAGGAGAATGAAATATATTTGCTGAAGGAAGGAAGATTGCTGTCTACATTTTAATTGCCTACACACATTTTGTGTGTGTGTGTGTGTGTGTGTGTGTGTGTGTTTGTGTGTTTACCCAAGGTTTTAATTTACTGTGGTGGCTACAAAGCAGCACCTGTTCATAGTCTGCCTACTTTTTAAGCTGTACTTTCACCGTCAACAAACATCATTATTTAACATATTTACACCTATAGAAGAACATATTTAGGCTAATGATTATATAGCAAATGGGCAGACAGTTCAGGCACTGCTCCCCTTTAATCTGAATGAAAATGATTAGTAGCCTAACTACAAACCTGCCATATTTTTTGGGACCAATGTCTTGTTTATTACAGTGTAATAATTGTGGAAGAATCAAAACTATAGATTTTATTTAGGCCTACACCTTTCTGTTGCCACACAGACCATGAAAGTGAGATGGCGGTGCATGTCGAAAACAGAAGAAAGAGATGGAGGGGTGGAGAGAGAGGAGAACTCTATCTGGTCCGGAATTATCTTTGTGTGTCCAGGCATCATTCCAATGTCACATTTCATTTGCATTCCAAGCTGAAACACTGCATCTCCCTTGCAGTCAACACTGCATCCACAAACAATCAGTAAATATACTATAATGGGGTTCTGACAGTTATGTTTGAGTGGATTGTAAAAGCAGAGGGATCGATTGATGACATTCTATCTGCCATAATTACTTTCTACTGAGATCTGGCAAGCATGAGGGAGCATATGGTTCCTGTCTGGTAGGATAGCCAACGTGTTAATGTATTCTACTGTATCTCTGTGTGTGAACCAAGCCTATGACGATGCTGTTTTAGAAGGTTGTGGAGGCCAACCTGTATTCACAGTCTGTTAGGCTAGTACACTAGTAAAAAGGTACACACAAAGCAGGATATCAATCACATCGGAAATGATGTAAGTTTGTTTCCCCAATTCAAAACCCCATTTCTAATAGGCTAACTTATAATATGTGCTCTTTGGTATTGCATCTTTATTACTCCTGTTTACATCTACACTACCGGTCAAAAGTTTTAGAACACCTACTCATTCAAGGGTTTTTCTTTATTTGTACAATTTTCTACATTGTAGAATAATAGTGAAGACATCAAAACTATGAAATAGCACATATGGAATCAGGTAGTAACCAAAAAAGCGTTCAACAAATCAAAATATGTTATATTTGAGATTCTTCAAATAGCCACCCTTTGCCTTGATGACAGCTTTGCACACTCTTGGCATTCTCTCAACCAGCTTCATGAGGTAGTCACCTGGAATGCATTTCAATTAACAGGTGTGCCTTGTTAAAAGTTAATTTGTGGAATTTATTTCCTTCTTAATGCGTTTGAGCCAATCAGTTGTGTTGTGACAAGGTAGGGGTGGTATACAGAAGATAGCCCTATTTGGTAAAAGACCAAGTCCATATTATGGCAAGAACAGCTCAAATAAGCAAAGAGAAACATCATTACTTTTAAGACATAAAGGTCAGTCAATCCGGAAAATTTCAAGAACTTTGAAAGTTTCTTCAAGTGCAGTCCCAAAAACCATCAAGCGCTATGATGAAACTGGCTCTCATGAGGACCGCCACAGGAATGGAAGACCCAGAGTTACCTCTGCTGCAGAGGATAAGTTCATTAGAGTTACCAGCCTCAGAAATTGCAGTCCAAATAAATGCTTCACAGAGTTCAAGTAACAGACACATCTCAACATCAACTGTTCAGAGGAGACTGTGTGAATCAGGCCTTCATTTTATTTATTTTTATTTTACCTTTATTTAACTAGGCAAGTCAGTTAAGAACAAATTCTTATTTACAATGACGGCCTACACCGGCCAAACCCGGACAACGCTTCATGGTCGAATTGCTGCAAAGAAACCACTACTAAAGGACACCAATAAGAAGAAGAGACTTGCTTGGGCCAAGAAAGACAAGCAATGGACATTAGACCAGTGGAAATCTGTCCTTTGTCTTTGTGAGACGCGGTATAGGTGAATGGATAATCTCCGCATGTTTATTTCCCACCGTAAATCATGGAGGAGGAGGTGTTATGGTGTGGGGGTGCTTTGCTGGTGACACTGTCTGGGATTTATTTAGAATTCAAGGCACACTTAACCAGCATGGCTACCACAGCATTCTGCAGCGATACGCCATCCCATCTGGTTTGGGCTTAGTGGGACTATCATTTGTTTTTCAACAGGACAATGATCCAACACACCTCCAGGCGGTGTAAGGGCTATTTTACCAAGAAGGAGAGTGATGGAGTGCAGCATCAGATGAGCTGGCCTCCACAATCCCCCGACCTGAACCCAATTGAGATGGTTTGGGATGAGTCGGACCGCAGAGTGGAGGAAAAGCAGCCAACAAGTGCTCAGCATATGTGGGAACTCCTTCAAGACTGTTGGAAATGCATTCCAGGTGAAGCTGGTTGTGAGAATGTCATCAAGGCAAAGGGTGGCTATTTGAAGAATCTCAAATATAACATATATTTTAATTTGTTTAACACTTTTTTTGGTTACTATATGATTCCATATGTGTTATTTCATAGTTTTGATGTCTTCACTATTATTCTACAAAGTAGAAAATAGTAAAAATAAAGAAAAACCCTTGAACGAGTAGGTGTTCTAAAACTTTTGACCGGTAGTGTGTATATTACCATAAGTATTTATATATTCCTACTACCAGTCACTTGTTATGTATAAACCCACTTCAACCAGTCCAGTACCCCTGCACATTGAATAAGGTACTTGCTCTAACCTGTATATACTTGCATTGTCGTGTTTCTTTAACTCACATCGTAGTTCTTGTGTGATTTAAATTTTTAAATTTTATTTTATTATCTAAAATATTATTATTATCACTGCATTGTTGGGAAAGAGCTCTCAAGGTAAGAATTTCAATGTACTGTTTTACACCTGTTGTATCCTGTGCACGTGGCGAATAATCTTAGAAACATGACATTTATTTGACATGTAAAAGAAATCAGTGATGATTAAATGTGTATTATAACAGTATAAGCCTATTTTTTTGTGTTCAGGTCTGATGGGCTGTGAGAAGCAGTAAACATGGAACACTTTGAGGCTGCTCCAGGTTGGTAAGTACAGTCTGCATTTCCTTGTTGTCATTCACATACATGCTAGGCCTATGCAATACATGGCACTTTTGCTGCCGCTGATTCAGTGCAGGAAGGCAGCTGTTAACGCAAAGATGTAGTTCGTCTAACCCAGATTTCTTTGCCTCTAAATATGTAATTTGGGGCTTCATAAGTGCCAATAGTGTTTCAGTGAGCTGTTGATTAGTTTTGAGTGCAGTCATGCCTCTTCTGCCTATACCATTTGTCATGCTAATTCACATTTTAATTAATGTCCGTCAAGCCCTATGGTTGAAGCAATATTCACAGGCTTGACTACCCCATTAGTTAGAGGCTTTAGTACTGAGTAATACATGTATATGGTTTGTTCAGGTTCTCAATTCCACAGCAAGCTCAGTAATTCGGATATTTTGGAAATGTTTAGAATCAAATTCAATTAAATGTAGGCCTATCTTTTATGGAGCTGTTATGGCAGCTCTTACTGATAGATCTAATGCATGTTCTCAATTTATCCAGTCTGTACGGTACATTGTGTTAAATCAGTCTGAAAGGTTTATTTTAGAATCCATTAAAGTAATATTGTTCTCATGAGACAATTAGCAGCTCACGCAAACATGATTGGGAGATTGGCTAAAACAAGAATATAATATTACTGTAAGGCACCCCTGGCTTAAAGCAATCCAAGACCTGTGGATCTGTAGTGACCCATTTTAAGGTCAGACGTCTCCCTGACCTGACCCTGATATCCCATTTCCTCCCCACTGGGCAGGCTGGTGGGCAGGCGCACCCTCCCTAAGGCACCTGCAGAGCAAGACGCCGGTCCCTCGCTGTGATACACTCATCACATGCCTCCCTCTCCCACAAATGAGCTGTGATTGAGATGATTGGGATTTCCAGAGGCTGTCACAATGGTTTTGATTAGCAAATAGACGGGTGGTAATGGGAGAGACAGGCCTGTTATGAGAACCCTGTCAGGGATAAGATAATGCGTCAGAGTGAAGAGGTTAAAGACACCGCTTCCCTGTTAATAATTAATTGGTGTCCGTGTGGCGGATCCACTCCAGCGCTCCAAGTCATCACTTGATAATTGCTTTACATTTAATTTGGCTTTGGAGAGCGTTTTTCAAGCTCAGTAAATTGTGCTTAGTGTTAATAATATGAACCCGTCTTCAGACACCGGTTTGGTCATAAACCAATGGTGACGAGACAGAAAGGTAGGCCAAGTGGTGTCTCCATTTCAAAGTAATTTATCTTAAACACTAATTTACACTTTGACAGTGGGAAATACATCTATGGTTATGTGTTCTGTGATTTAACAAAGAAGATAATTGTTATCATTATAAAAAGTTAATTTATGAATAATACATTTTTATAATTGTATCATAGTATGACTGATGATTAGGGGATTCATAATGTCTGTCATAATACTATTACTTTTACCTGGGATGGATAAAAAGAGTAGGTCTATTATTGTACACCACAGTAACTCACTTCTATCATTTATTAGAATGATACAATTTGAAATGAAAAGTCTGAATAGGCATCTTATTGCGTACTATAATGGGGAAACTGAATGAACCCTTTACTTTTTTCAATGTCAAGTATCTCACCTAAGCATTTCCCAACTTTAATCCCCTTAATAAAAAATAAGCTGCCAGGTGCTCTTTAGCATTTTGGGGTTCTGTGTTGAGGCAGCTTGCTCTGGTCTAAACAGTGGGGCAGAAAGAATCTGAGTTACCTTCAGTAGCAGAGCTGTCGCCACAGTGACAGTGTCAGGCCTCCTACTGAGGCGCCCTCCAACTGACTGGCTCCTAAGGTCATCTGAGTTAAACTGCCCAGGTGTATCTGTGTGCTCTGGTGTGCAATTAAGTGCTAGACAAAAGAGAACCAGCAGACGTCACGTCATACTCAGGCCCCGGAGGACAGGAGTTGCCCATCCCTGACCTATATAGTGATTAGGGCTGGCACAATTACTGTCTAACCGACAGTTATGGATGAAGACCATCATTCAAATAAAATAACCGTCATAACTGTTGACATTTATTTGATCCTTTTTGGTGTGTGGAACGAACAGCTGACTAAAGACGGGACGGCCGGGCATTCATTCGGTTGAGTCGGTTTCTGCGGTAACATGGATTCTTAACAATGTGATGGAACTTTGTTGCTCAAACAAGTCTTTGGTTGCCTAGGCAATGCCCCCCTCCCTGCAGCAGCAGCACATGCAGTCAGGAGCAGAGGAGAACACTATTGGAACGGTTATACGGGTGACCACGGTCATTTGGCTGACCAATAACCATAATAATGATGTGAAACAACAGTTAGACATCACATGAGCAAAATCCTATTTCTCTGCTGAAATAATCCTATAAAAATGTACATTGTTGTGTGATTGTTTGCTGTAGTGTGATTAGACTGTATGACTGGATGCACCCAGAAGGGGTAATTTCAGTCTGCCTTCCCTGTGTGTGTGTGTGTGTGTGTGTGTGTGTGTGTGTGTGGTTCACCCAGTTATAAAGCTCCTCATCTGTAGATGCCACCAGCAGATGTTTGTTGGAGCTGGCATGAAAATGGCCTCCCAGTGGAACACTCCCCGTGTGAGTAGTGCAGAGAGGAAGGTGCCCCACACCCGCATGGAGGATGAGGCTGACCTCCAGGTAGGTAGAGACCACATCCAGGTTTATCCCCAGCTCCCCCCCACCGCCATGGGGCACTAGTAACACCCTCTACCCCTCCCTGACCTCTATAGTGCCTCCATCTGCACCAGATTGCTCCTGATTTCGCCCCCTCTCTCGGGGCATCGGCTGCTCTCTTTGCCAAATCTGCAGCAGGCAGTGCTCAGCCTTGCATGCACAGAGATAATGATCAAGTTAATTAGACCTGAGATTGAATGAACTGCGGCAGCAACTTAATCATTTGTAACTTGATTAAAAATACTATATTCTGCAACTCCAGAGACCGGCAAACTTTCCTTTTTTGAGTGCTTGAAAATTAAGATCCACTTTAGGATTCAGGTCTTGAGATAATGTTGCAATAGAAGCAGGGAAATAAACCAGAGCTCGTATACTCAAACAAGCCCATAAGCTGAGGGTAAATTTGCTTGTGAATGGTTTTACTGAGTTGACAGAGCAGATGTGAGTTGCCTTTCTATTAATGGTTCCTCTGTTATCCCCATAGAAAATATACTCATTTGGGAGGAAATTAGGTCAAGGTAGCTTTGGGGTCGTCTGTGAAGCCACCCACAACGAGACAAGGAAGAAATGGGCTATTAAGAAGGTGAACAAAGAGAAGGTGAGTGCATTAGTGTTTCCCATGGGCAGCTTGTTGACTGCAGTGGTGAAAAGAGACACTCTAAAGTCAGTCTAATGGCTACTAGAACAGCCTCACACCTCAGTGCACTCACTCAGCTTCTTCCCTCCATGCAGGCTGGAAGTTCAGGTGTCAAACTGTTGGAACGGGAAGTGAGCATCCTGAAACGTGTGAACCATGCACACATAATACATCTAGAGGAAGTCTTTGAAACACAAAAGGTAAGGGATGCTTTCTTTAGAAGTAATCGTGTTAGTATCTCAGTAGTGTGCGTGCAGATGATTGCGTAAGCACCATGAATGAGAGAGAGGCCGGTCAGATCTATTTGTGGGGGCTATTATCAGTCTGTGTGCTGTGCTTTGTGTCCAGAGGATGTATCTGGTTACTGAGCTGTGTGAGGGAGGGGAGCTAAAGGAGCTCCTTCAGAAGAACACACGCTTCACAGAGGAGGAGACCAGGCACATCATCAGCAGCCTGGCTGAGGCCATCGTCTACCTGCATAAGAAGGGTGAAATGACTGTCTAAAGTTATAGGTTTCACATCGTTACAAGGATCTACATTTGAACATTTTACACAGTGAAACTTTATTTCAAGCAATAATGAAGGAAGGGTAAGAGGCAGAATATCAGACTATGCCTTCTTTGACCTTTTATGAAACATAACAAACTAATCTAGGTGCACTGATTAAATCATTCAAATATTAATGCAAACAGTACAGACAATGTGTTGTATGAGTAAATTGTGTGCGGAGACAATGTGCAAATTGGTGATATCACGGTCACATCGTACTCAAACGAGTCAAATTGCTTTGGCCTCATTGACGTGTGATAATCAGGGAGATGATACCACATTATGGCTCCCAGTCATTATAGAACCTGGCTTATTCTAATAATGAGATAATAATGAACAACTGCCAGGCAAAAATGGTAGCCCTTTTAATTGAGTCTGAGGGGTTTATTTGAAGATGCTCTGTTTTTTTCCCCCTCCTGATGGTGAAATCTCTAGTTAGAGGTAATTTAGGACGTTGCTTGGCAATGAGACACCATTACATGGGGCTAATGACTCATTTACAACGAGCTGGGGAGGAATACAGATTAATAGGTGTGTTTTCACACTAAGAGTCCCTCTGCGCTGTCGTGGCGCACTTCTATGGCGACTAATGATACCAGCGGGGATGTGGTGCTAAAGGTTAGCAGTGACTGTCACAGGTAGTGGCCTTAAAGGGCAATTCCACCACTTTTCAACCACATTTTCATTGTCTCCAGCACAATCCCAGTGTCTACATATGTGAAAACGGCGCATTACTACGTTTTGTAGAAAAATATATAAACACGCTGTTTTCAGATATGTAGACACTGGTTTGGTGCTGGAGATAATTAATATGAGGTAAAAAAGTGGAGGAATTGACCTTTAACCATATATAAGCAGCATGAACATTCATTACTTCTTGAACAGTAAATATGACAAATTGTTTAGTAAAGACATTGATATGATACATTTATTTTGCATAGAACGATTCATTTGGTCCCATGAAATGTTACTATGAATTTTGTGAACCATTTGTTCATTGTACTATTAGTTCTTCACCATGCCGTTGTTACTATATAAATACAGATGTTCATCCACTGTTTTACACCCCAGAGTATATTTTATTTCCAGTCCATATCTTCCTGACCTTCATCTACATTAACATTAGAGCAGAGTAAACTATATATTAGAGGTCAGCATGCTCCACCCCTCTCCCAAAATCACTTTGAACTTTAAGACTCCAGGGGAGAGAACTTCTCAAGAACTAATATGTGTGCAGAGACACTTTATTTTCCATCCCATCAAGTCAATCTAGCAGCAGCATCTAATCTAACCTTCAGAACTCTCTCAAATGTCTCCGAATCCTCCGCTCCATTCTGCACATCTCCTATAATGACCACTGATACTTTGTGGCTGACCATTTTTAAAAGGAGGCTGATATCTAGAGATTTGTCATAGGGATTGCTTTAATTTTGCAAGGCGCTCATAGTTACCCTGAGGATAAAGTAGCTGTTTTTGTCACAATCTCTGGGACTTCAGCTGTGGCAGAACCCCTCTCTTTCTCAGTGAATCAAACTCATTCCCAGGGGAATACTCGATGACATCCATGATTGATTAAGGTTGTGGAGATGTCACCTGTTGAAAACAAGGCAACACTAAACATGTCGTCCCCCACGAATGATGCAGGGATGTCATGTGTCCTACTTATATCAGTACACTTGTAAAAAACCTAAGCATTACGAAACTTCTATTAGAATCAAATAAGCCACACATAGCAAAAAAAGCCATTCCATTTCTTGTCACTAAATTTGACACTCTCATTGACCTCCATACAAAAACTCATCACTTTGTGAGACTTTCTTATTTATTTTTACGCCACCTGCTGGAGAAGACAGGCCCACTTATCCCTCTTGCTTCGCCTCTTCCTCTCTGGTGTGACTCACAAATGTCAGTTAATTACTATAGCTCCCGCTTTGGGCCAATCAGTGTCATTTTGTAAATGCCGGATCTATATGGTAAGACGCATCATTCACCCAAGTTTCGTCAAAATCGTCCAGTCTGAGATATCGTACGGACAGATGGACTGAGACAGATCCACAGTCCCTTCCCCGATTTCATCGTGGGGGGCAATTATTCATTGTAGATTTTGCCTTTAACTGCTTTTAACCATCATACTTGTCCTCTCTGCTAAAGACCTATTGAAAGCCATTATGGTTGGTTCTTCTCATAGTAAAGGTGGTGTTTCTTTTTCCTATTTCAGACATAGTGCACCGAGACCTGAAACTGGAGAACATTCTAGTGAAGAGTTATCACCATGGTATTGATAATGACATGATCAATATCAAGGTGAGACTGTGACACAAACTGGAAAACTTTCACTGCTGTTTCTCATCCAGCCAGTCTCTGCAGGGACTTAAGGACAGGCTCCTGGTGTGTTTTTTCTCCCACTCTCCCCCTAAATGGTTTTAAACGCTAACTCATTATGACAGACCCCCCTTTGGTTCCCCTTTATATCACGCCGTACAAAAGGGTGAATCAAGAGCATCTTTTAAGACAAATTACTGCCTGGGCCCAGCATGTTGTGTGCATTGACAGAGCGCCAGCTGAAGCAGATACCCGGAGTGCGGGCTCAAATAAGGCAGGGCGGCAGCATAAATCTCTCACACACACACACACACACACACACACACACACACACACACACACACACACACACACACACACACACACACACACACACACACACACACACACACACACACACACACACACACACACTGCTGAAAGACAGCGTTGTTCTGGCAACTATAAAAGGCTTTTATCTGTCAGGAGGAGGTCATCTCTCCTGGATATTTTCTCCTGTTGTATTTCTCCTGCCTACCATTATTTTCTACATGAGACCATACAGCATGTACAGCTCATATTTGTTATTCATCTAACATAGAGAGGCCCAATGTGTGGACTCCAGCTCTTCAAGTAAACCTTGTTTTGTCTGATAAATAACGCCAAGAAGAAAGGATTTGATATGAGATGGATACATGCTGTACGCCTACGTGTGTATCAGTGTCTGCTGTCTGTCTCTCTCCTCCCAGGTGACAGACTTTGGGTTGTCAGTGAAGAAAGGGGGTGTTGGTAGTGAGAACATGCTGAAAGCCACCTGTGGGACTCCTATCTACATGGGTAAGACTGACACATTCAGTTCCTACACACAAAGACCACATCATGTTAGAGTAGAGTAGTCCTATTAAAACCAGTCCGTGCTAGTGACTGGTGTGTCCTCCTCTCTGTTTCAGCTCCTGAGGTGATCAATGCTCATGAGTACAGTCAGCAGTGTGATGTGTGGAGTATTGGGGTCATCATGTACATGCTGTAAGCAACGCAGCCACCCATCCCTCCTTTATCACTGTGTCTGTCTGTCTGTCTGTCTGTCTGTCTGTCTGTCTGTCTGTCTGTCTGTCTGTCTGTCTGTCTGTCTGTCTGTCTGTCTGTCTGTCTGTCTGTCTGTCTGTCTGTCTGTCTGTCTGTCTGTCTGTCTGTCTCTCACTGTAGCAGCTGTTCCTATACTGTATGTACAGTTAGCCCAGTGACAGATCAAGTAGTAGTATAGTTTTAGAGGCCTGTGTGACTGACAGGACTGCCTCCCTGTAGGCTGTGTGGGGAACCTCCATTCATCGCCAGCTCTGAGGAAAGACTCTTTGAGATGATCAAGAAGGGAGAGCTCAACTTTGACGGACCCGTCTGGGACACTATCAGTAATGCAGGTGACATACAGTAGTACTGCTTTTCAACCTCTCTGACTTCTATTTGTAACATGTCTGGTGATATGGAACTTTAAGGACACATGGTACATGACCACATCCAGGTTGAGCTGATGGGTTATTATTGCATGACTTAACATAGGGTACTGACTGTCCCATTTTTATCTCACCAGCTAAAAAAGTGTTGAGTTACCTCCTGAAAGTTGATCCCGCCCATCGCATCACAGCCAATGAGCTGCTGGATAACCCCTGGATCACGGTAAGGAGCTGATCCACCCAGCTACATTTCACATTAACAATGAGTACAGGAAGGACTCTCTGGTACTGCTGCATGATGGGATTGGGAATTGTTATCTCACAGCCTGGTTTATGGGGCTGATTGCAGTGTGATGATATTAACCCTTTAGAGGGGGTCTAACATTAGGTAGTGGTTCTGTGTCTTACAGGGTGACACCAACACTCCGGCTACGCCCAAAAACGTGCTGGAGATGATGCGTCTGTTCCGGGATGACCCGGAGGAGGCGGAGAGTGAGGAGGAGAGCGAGTTGGTCGGTGACGTGCTGAACGAGCTCTCTCTCAGCTGCTCCCAGGACAGCCTGACTCTGGAGCCCAGGGCAACGCTGGAGGACAGGGCAGGACCAGAGCTTAGAGTAACATTGGAACCTAGGGCTAGGCCTGAGAACAGGGCAGGGATTGAGGATGGGGCCAGGCTGGAGGACCAGGTAAGGCCGGAGCCCAGGGTGGCCTCAGCACGCAGTAACTGCAGGAACATCTCTGAGCTCAGCTTTGAGGGTGACACAGACAGTAGCAGCAGCAAACCCACCACCCCCACCAAACAGGTACTGTAGTACACACAGTTACCACACATACTATACACACAACTCAGTCACGCCATTAGACTCATCATGACCTGCCACTTCATAGCTGTTAGGTTCAAAATAACCTCTTTCATGAAGCACACCAATACTCAAGCTCCGGTTTAAAATTAGCCTTCTTGGCAAGTGAGCTGTTTCAGTTACACACTGGTATACGAGCTTCCGTTTCCCTTCCACTTCCACCTCAATTAGCTTATGTGGTAATGATCTTGTTCTTGACTAAAAACTACCTCTCTGTTGCGTACCTATACTTAAAGCAGTGAGTTATCACCCAGCGGTTCAAGCTCTCTACATTAATAGGGTTATTCAATCCAAGTACACGTCTCTCATGCCCCCCCCGTATATCTCTGTAATCCCACTATAGAGACAGAAGAAGAAGAAGAAGGTTGCTGCCTCATCGTCCAATGGACTGAAAACCAACGGCTCTGCTGTGAAGGTCTGCAACTCACTCAGTCCCCCCACTTCACAGGTCAGTCGTTTAGGAGTCTGTCTGCAAAGTCCTGTTCTCACAACACTAGGAATTAGGCAACCATTAGATATTTGTTTTTTGACATTAGCTTAGATTTGTATTTTTATATATTGATGCAAAAAAAAATCATTACAACTTTTCATAGTGCAAAAATGCTTAGAATGTGTCACACGGGCCATTGATTCATGTATTTTACATTAAGTCAAGCTAAATCTCTATTTGCCTTCACAAAACAGCCTGGAATTTATAAGATCTGATTCAAAATGTGTTGATTTGTTAAAGAAAATGCTTTTAGTTTTTAGGCCCCCACAAGTGGGTAATTTCGATGTAATTCCTGTTCTATAGCGGAAATGGTCATTTACAGTTGAATTCGGAAGTTTACATACACCTTAGCCAAATACATTTAAACTCAGTTTTTCACAATTCCTGACATTTAATCCTAGTAAATATTCCCTGTCTTAGGTCAGTTAGGATCACCACTTTATTTTAAGAATGTGAAATGTCAGAATACTAGTAGTGAGAATGATTTATTTCAGCTTTCACATTCCCAGTGGGTCAGAAGTTTACATACACTCAATTAGTATTTGGTAACATTGCCTTTAAATTGTTTAACTTGGGTCAAACGTTTTGGGTAGCCTTCCACAAGCTTCCCACAATAAGTTGGGTGAATTTTGGCCATTCTTCCTGACAGAGCTGGTGTAACTGAGTCAGGTTTGTAGGCCTCCTTGCTCGCACACGCTTTTTCAGTTCTGCCCACACATATTCTATAGGATTGAGGTCAGGGCTTTGTGATGGCCACTCCAATACCTTGACTTTGTTGTCCTTAAGCCATTTTGCCACAACTTTGGAAGTATGCTTGGGGTCATTGTCCATTTGGAAGACCCATTTGCGACCAAGCTTTAACTTCCTGACTGATGTCTTGAGATGTTGCTTCAATATATCCACATAATTTTTTTTCCTCATGATGCCATCTATTTTGTAAAGTGCACCAGTCCCTCCTGCAGCAAAGCACCCCCACAGCATGATGCTGCCACCCCTGTGCTTCACGGTTGGGATGGTGTTCTTCGGCATGCAAGCAACCCCCTTTTTCTTCCAAACATAACGATGGTCATTATGGCCAAACAGTTCTATTTTTGTTTCATCAGACCAGTGGACATTTCTCCAAAAAGTACAATCTTTGTCCCCATGTGCAGTTGCAAACCGTAGTCTGGCTTTTTTATGGCTGTTTTGGAGCAGTGGCTTCTTCCTTGCTGAGGGTCATTCAGGTTATGTCGACATAGGACTCATTTTACTGTGGATATAGATACTTTTGTACCTGTTTCCTCCAGCATCTTCACAAGGTCCTTTGCTGTTGTTCTGGGATTGATTTGCACTTTTCGCACCAAAGTATGTTCATCTCTAGGAGACAGAACGTGTCTCCTTCCTGAGCGGTATGACGGCTGCGTGGTCCCATGGTGTTTATATTTGCGTACTATTGTTTGTACAGATGAACGTAGTACCTTCAGGCGTTTGGAAATTGCTCCCAAGGATGAACCAGGCTTGTGGAGGTCTACCATTTTTTTTCTGAGGTCTTGGCTGATTTCTTTTGATTTTCCCATGATGTCAAGCAAAGAGGCACTGAGTTTGAAGGTAGACCTTGAAATACATCCACAAGTACACCTCCAATTGACTCAAATGATGTCAATTAGCCTATCAGAAGCTTCAAACGCCATTACATCATTTTCTGGAATTTTCCAAGCTGTTTAAAGGCACAGTCAACTTAGTGTATGTAAACTTCTGACCCACTGGAATTGTGATACATTTAATTATAAGTGAAATAATATGTCTGTAAACAATTGTTGGAAAAATTACTTGTGTCATTCACAAAGTAGATGTCCTAACCGACTTGCCAAAACTATAGTTTGTTAACAAGACATTTGTGGAGTGGTTGAAAAACGAGTTTTAATGACTCCAACCTAAGTGTATGTAAACTTCCGACTTCAACTGTAGGGTTCCACCTCCGAAGAATAACACATGCTGCTAATACATATTCATGAATTGGGGGTGGGAACATTGTGGTGATTTCCACTTGGAGTGGAGAAAAACAACAAGCAGGGTGCTGATGGCTGTCAGTGTAGCTAGCTAGCATGCTAACGTTATTTAGCTAGCTAATGTTATCTGTTGTTGCTACACCATATTCAAAAGTTTAGCCAGCTAGGCTATGGCTGGTTCTGGAGCTGGATTTGTCATAAGCATGTAGGGAGGGCAGGGATGGGCAACTGAGGGTGGGGCCACAAAACATTTGAACTCCTCATGAGGGGCCGCAGTTGCTCGCGGGTCTGCGTACTCACATCCATAAAGCAAGTTTCCTTCAATTCTGCACATTTTGCCATGGGGGCGGAGAGAAGATTTTGCTATTTTATAACACATTTCCTGCAATTGTACACGTTTTGCCGTAGGGTGGAGAGAAATGTTTACAGTTTTTAATATATCTGAGTGAGACCGCTGGCCGCTAAGCTAACTTAGCAATCACATTTTTTTTTGGTGACATGGGCTAATTGACTGACTATCACTAGCTAGGTTTCCATCCAATTGGAGACAGATTTGCATGTGAATATTCTAGAATCCGCATAAAGAAAATATGCACATTTTACCACCGGTGGTAGGTTTCCACCAAATAGACTTGTTTCGGATAAAGATCAGTGCGTGATGACATATAGTCAAAAGTTTGGACACACCTAGAAATTCAAGGGTTTTTCTTTATTTTTACTATGTTCTACATTATAGAATAATAGTGAAGACATCAAAACTATGAAATAACACATATGGAATCATGTAGTATCCAAAAAAGTGTTAAACAAATCAAAATATATTTTTTATTTTAGATTCTTCAAAGTAGCCACCTTTGCCTTGATGACAGCTTTGCACACACTTGGCATTCTCTCAACCAGCTTCATGAGGTAGTCACCTGGAATGCATTTCAATTAACAGGTGTGCCTTGTTAAAAGTTAATTTGTGGAATTTCTTTCCTTCTTAATGCGTTTGAGCCAATCAGTTGTGTTGTGACAAGGTAGGTGTGGTATACAGAAGATAGCCCTATTTGGTAAAAGACTAAGTCCATATTATGGCAAGAACAGCTCAAATAAGCAAAGAGAAGCAACAGTCCATCATTACTTTAAGACATGAAGGTCAATCAATCCAGAAAATTTCAAGAACTTTGAAAGTTTCTTCAAGTGCAGTCACAAAAACCATCAAACGCTAAGATGAAACTGGCACTCATGAGGACCACCACAGGAAAGGAAGACCCAGAGTTACCTCTGCTGCAGAGGATAAGTTCATTAGAGTTAACTGCACCTCAGATTGCAGCCCAAATAAATGCTTCACAGAGTTCAAGTAACAGATTGATCTAAACATCAACTGTTCAGAGGAGACTGTGTGAATCAGGCATTCATGGTCGAATTGCTGCAAAGAAACCACTGCTAAAGGACACCAATAAGAAGAAGAGACTTTGTTGTACCAAGAAACACGAGCAATGGACATTAGACCGGTGGAAATCTGTCCTTTGGTCTGATGAGTCCAAATTTGAGATTTTTTGTTCCAACTGCCATGTCTTTATGAGACACAGAGTAGGTGAACGGATGATCTCTGCATGTGTGGTTCCCACCGTGGAGCATGGAGGAGGAGGTGTGATGGTGTGGGGTGCTTTGCTGGTGACACTCTCTGTGATTTATTTAGAATTCAAGTTACACTTAACCAACATGGCTACCACAGCATTTTGCAGCAAAACACCATCCCATCTGGTTTGCGCTTAGTGGGACTATCATTTGTTTTTCAACAGGGCAATGACCCAAAACACACCTCCAGGCAGTGTAAGGGCTATTTGACCAAGAAGGAGAGTGATGGAGTGCTGCATCAGATGACCTGGCCTCCACAATCACCCGACCTCAACCCAATTGAGATGGTTTGGGATGAGTCGGACCGCAGAGTGAAGGAAAAGCAGCCAACAAGTGCTCAGCATATGTGGTAACTCCTTCATGACTTTTGGAAAAGCATTCCTCATGAAGCTGGTTGAGAGAATGCCAAGAGTATGCAAAGCAGTCATCATGGCAAAGGGTGGCTATTTGAAGAATCTAAAATATAAAATATATTTTGATTTGTTTAACACTTTTTTGGTTACTACATGATTCCATATGTGTTATTTCATAGTTTTGATGTCTTCACTATTATTCTACATAATGTCTAGTCTACATGATGAGATTATTATGGATACGAGCGATAATATTTGTCAAATGGCAATCAAGCATTGATCATCATGTCACCAGAATGAGACCCTCGATATTTATTGGAAAGCAGCATCAAGTTCATCACCGTGCACTTTCACCAACCTGTAAAGTTCATCATCATTTATTTCATCTGTAGCCTAATAAACTTCATGGTTTCCCGAGACATAGTGGTAGGACCACACACCATATCATCGCGTGACTCCAAATTCCTTCCATATGATAGTTATATATTTCCAACGCATTTCTCGCAAAATCAATTTTACAAACACAAATAGATCCCACCATGTCGAACAAACAAATGATCTGTCGGCATTTATAAAATTACACAGAAACTTCCTGTATCTATCACAGCTGTCGTGATTTTAAAAAAATATACGATATGACTTAACTCGCATAAAAACTGTGGATGGAAACGTGGTTACTGACTGCCATAACAAGAGAAACTGCTGATGCACAACCACATTTCCAAATGGTACCTTGTGTATTCTACTAATCCGAGGGCCTTCAAACTGCGGGCCGCCAGTTGACCATCCCTGATGTAGGGAAAACTTCGCCACAGATGGATAGGATAAACAAGTTACTTTGACTTTGCCATCTATTGTTATCTCCAAAGTTTTGGCATCATCCATAAATATCGGCCGCCATAGAAATAGATGGAATAAGACGAAGGTCTGGTAATATGGATAGTCTAACTATTGAACGGTTTGGACTAGACTCATGCCATGGTTCTCACAGCTAGGGGAAGTGAAATGGCTACAATTACTTTGCTCATTATGTACACCGCAAATGATATGTAACAACAGCCTGAGCGCATCGGACACGAAACACCAATACTTGATGTAACAGAAGCACAAAATAGATAAACAAGTTTGTGGAATGTTCTTTCGCGGTGCCTTTTCATTATAGGATAGACACTTGTACATTTGTATAAAATCTTCTTCTTTTTTTATACAGACTAGCTAAAAAAATAAGTGAAATTTGGCTAATTATCCAATAGATTATGATAATTTGCTGGTAAAAAAGTGGAGGTACAAAAACATGTTTGTACCCCCTATTTGTATTTACTCCATGGCTCAGGCAGCCTAGTGTGGGCTATGGCGAAAAGCTGTAGCCTGAGACTGAAGAGGGAAGCGAGGTATCCCACTCGCTGTTTTTTTTCTGGTTCAATGAAAGTCAATGAACTAAGTATACCAGACCCAGTTGCTATTGTATTGGTGTCTATTGGAGACCCACCCTGTTAAGTAGACCAGAACTGACCATTTCCCCCCCCCCAATGGTAACCGGCCTGAGTGAACTATCTTCATTTATCCACCATCTTTGCTGTAGCTAACCATGATCTATTATATTTCTCAGCTCAGTCGCAACTCGTGAACTTTGCAGGTGTTTATGATTAATAAACAATGCCTTACGGGTGGGTGGTACCATTAAAATAAAACCCAGCCCTGAAACGAAACGTACGCTAAAAATAATGTGCATGTCATTTCATAGGAAAAGATACGTCATTGGCACGAATTTGCATGAAGTGGGCAGTTTGGGTTTGTCACTTCAAGCCCAAATATATCATACTTTGACTAAAACAATGAATTATTTACTTAAATCGTTGTGCAACATCATGAGTAAGCTCTGGCAATTGTCTTTCAGCTTGAAAAAATGGATTTCTACTAGTGTGGGCGTTTAATGCTTTTTGGCCATCATATTGGTGCTCTTGATATTCAGTCACCACTAGATGGTGCCAGATTTACCTATGAGGTGGGCCGAACTAGTGACAGAGCCCAGTAGATGTTGTTCTGTAGAGGTGAACCTGTTGTGTTGGCCTTGTGTGAGATGAATATGAGTATCTTATCTTTGCAGTCCCATACAGGTGGCATACTCTCCAGGCAGTCGAGTGCAAATCGTCTCAGCCCACAGGACAAGAGCGAGACCCGCCCAACCTCATCCCCAGTTGGGCCAGCTCCCAAACCAGCGGCCGGTCCAGGGAAGGCAGAGGCCCACAAACCCCCCCGCACCCCCTCTGGCTCTAGGCCTGGGAGCCGCTCCCCACGACCACCTCTCTGTAGCAGGCCTAAGAAGAGCTCCTAAGTACCATCAGCAGAGTGCCCAGCCCCACGGGCACCGCGTGCCAAAGGAGAGGACCCCCGTCAGAGGTGTACCCTGGGGGGTGGCAGGGCTGCTAGACACATGACCTGTTGGTATTCATATGTCCACTGTGTGACACACACCAGCCCTGGACTGACTGAATAGTCTCTCACACACCTACTATGATGTAGTTTTAGAACGGCCAGTAGACAGATGCTGAAGATAGGTTTGTCAGATAAGATTGTCAATAGCATCAGCTTGAATGCATTCAGAGGGTAAACCAACATGCTGTGGAATCAGGAGAGCAAATAATTGACCTAGCAATGATTTCACAGTAAAGCACCTGATTCCTGTTGTTCAAACTATCCCTATTGCGGCTCCACTGACCTTCCATCTTAGGCTACCTGTCGTTTCTGTTATGCTTAGTTACATAAATTACTTTGTCTGCATTTTCCATATCAAACTCACTGACAGTCTGAGTCATTTGAAAATCCACTCATTAAAAAGTAGATGGGAAATTCAAAGGGAGTGTTCATCTGTCTTATTTATTCCGTTGGGCATAATTCATTATTTATTAGTGGTACACAGGGTTGTGTAGCTATTAGTTTTTTCTATGTACTGTAAAAGCATACTTTTCTATTTCTTTCAGTATCCTAACAGGCAAATGTGATATGAAAGATCTTCAAAGTGCCTTGTTTTTCCCCACAAATGTCATTAACATAAAAATAGTCCAACATTCATTAGTAGTCAGTGGCAATCAGGGGTTCAAGCTTGTCTGCTGTTTATTCTTTTCATTGAGCTGTTCTTAGGATGATTTACGGATGATTGCCAAGCATCATGAGAAGAAACTACTGTACAGAAATTCCATTGTTTTGTGTTCAATAAACATAATCAGAAATGGGTTTTATTTTTTGGTGATTTTGTGATAACGTTTCCCTTATTCTGTTTTGACCTCAATTTCTAAAATCTCTAAAAATGCAGTTAACCCTCTTGGTGTCAATGCAGACCGGCAGTGGCACACAGGCTGGTTACGCACCATCAAAATGCAGGGGATTGGGACTGAGGGCAACCATGTCTCTAATCTCGTTTGGGAGGCCATTGAAAGCAGCAGGAGCTACTTTGAGGGCTCTGCCATTCAAGCACAGGTCTTTCTGCTGTAGAGAGAATAATCCCCAGCATAGATACAACATTAAAGTAGTCAAGCAGAACCCACAGAGGCTGTATTTCAAATCCACCCATTTGCATCTGGAAGTGAATGTGTGCCGACAGTGGAGCACAGAGTGAGCAGAGGCTTTCTGTGTGTGTGTGGTGGTTGGATTAGCTCTTTTGAAGAGAAGCGCATGGCACATTTCTCCTTTTGGGTGATTGGTTCACAGCCTTTAAACTGTGTAAATAGCTCCCTTTTATCAAAGGCTTCCAGTGCTTTGTCCAGGTAGGCATGCTTGCCTTTCCTGGCCTGGTGGACAGTCCTGCAGGAATGACTGGTTACAGGAGAGAAAGGTTGTTTTAGAGCCTAGTTTTGAAACATAACTTTCAAAATAAAAAGTAATGCTTTATGGGAGCACAGAGTGAATGACAAATTAAATATATTTTATAGTATACACTGAGTATACCAAACATTAAGAACACCTTCCTAATATTGAGTTGGGGGTAGGGGCATGGACTCTACAAGGTGTCGAAAGCATTCCATGTTGACTCCAATGCTTCCCACAGTTTTATCAAGTTGGCTGGATGTCCTTTGGGTGGTGCACCATTCTTGATACACAGGGAAACTGTTGAGCGTGAAAAACCCAGCAGCGTTGCAGTTCTTGACACAACCCGGTGCGCCTGGCACCTACTACCATACCCCTTTCAAAGGCACTTAAATATTTTTGTCTTGCCTATTCACCCTCTGAATGGCACACATACACAATCAATGTCTCAATGCTTTAAAACCCTTCTTTAACCTGTCTCCTCCCCTTCATCTACACTGATTGAAGTGGATTTAACAAGTGACATCAATAAGGGATCATAGCTTTCACCTGGTCAGTCTATGTCATGGAAAGAGCAGGTGTCCTTAATGTTTTGTATACTCAGTGTATATTATCAATAAAAATGGGCAAAGGGAAATGGGAAAAACACAGAAATGTAATATTGTGGGATTACATTTGTAATTTACTTTATACTACTTATGTAAGCACCAGATGGAGCTGTAGTGGATTCCAGAGTTAATTTCTAGAATGGAGTTGACAGGTGGACGCTGGCTAGAATGGCCTGCTATCTGGTTTCATGTTTGAATGCAGCCGTATATGTGTGTGATTGATTGAGCCATTAAATAATTATGATGGTGTATGTAAGTTGTCAGTGATGAATAACTGCATGTTTGCTGTGATGTGTCTCAATGATTCATTTAAGGAAAATAGCATGCAATGTGCATTTTCTCCCAACATAATCCACTGATCTGAGAAAAAAAGCATTGAAGATAACAATGATTCATTCAGTTTGTAAACCCCTCCTCCCTTTAGACCCGTGAACTGAATTTGCATAAGGTCTGTTTAGACAACCTCCTGTATGGCTAATGCGTTGTCAGAGGCAGAGATGGGATTTCAGCATATGGTCCTCATTTTCTTGTGCCAGACTTTTCATTCATTATAGAGGGGAAAAAATCTCCAAATTGAATTGTGCAAGTGGAATGTGACCTGCAGTAAGTGTGTACATCTGCAGGCCTCAGGGAAGAAGAAATTTAAAGAGATTGGAAAACTTGTCTTCATATGCAGCTAGGTCATATGCTTTGACATTCGCAGTAATGTCCATTTATGTATTAAAAAAGCAAACAAACTTCCGCTCGTTTTTTTTTCTTGATGCACCAAACTTCTATCAGCTTTTGCAGAACTACAGAGAGACGGAGAAGGAGAGTGCACAGAACAAGCAGAGAGGTATGGGGGCTAGGTTAGGGGCGTGAGTTTGCGACAAGGCATGGAGGCAAAGGAAATTAGAAATTCGGCGGGATGGAACCAGGGATGCGCCCTCTGCCCCCCTCTCCAGCGGTGCTCCTGACAGATGGGAGCAGGGGGAGGGTGCGAGCAGCCTCCCGAGTGGGGGGATTAAAACCCTGCAGCCCCTTTTGCAGCCTGGAGAGAGTGTGTCACTGTGGAAAGGTGGGGTGAGGAGTTGGCACCTGTGGTGAGACTCTTGGGGGGTGAGGAGGGGGGTACAGGACCGCTAATGTCAAAGGAGGAGAGGATGCATCCCTCCCCTGGCCCCCCCTCCGCTAGAACCCCTTTTATTCACTGCCAGGCAGAGATGAGGGTGGAGGGGGGTGGGGGATGCATCTCAATAACCTTAATAGAGCTCCCTTTAATTAATCAGCTCATCTGCAGAGACCCGATACCTGCAGCTGAGCCCCCCATCCACTCCCCAAACACAACATCCTCCCTCACACCACATCTCTCTGCTGCCGTGACATTGTGCTAATGAGGTAACGCAGCTACAATGTCATGGAAACATTGCAGAGACGTTATCTGTAGGAGCTCATCACACATGCTGATGTCCCTGATCCCCTTCAATGTTTGCATCTGTGTGTGCGAGTCCTCCCTTGCTGTGCTACAATGCAACCATTTTACCAAAACAAACATATTCAAAATGATAAAGGAGGAGGGGAAACCATGATGCCACAGCAGTGGGTTGGATTTCTAAAGATGAAGAAAGGGGTCAAAGCCACACCTCAAGTAAACATTTGAAACAGATGGCAATTTCAAAGCAAGCCTCATCAATCTTTGTTGACACTATTCCTTTTTTAAACTACTCTTATTTGGGATATTTGCAATTATAATACATACGCTCATTTGAATATCAAATTAATTAGTGAACACACTAGAGTAAATGCCTTTTTTATAAGTCCTTGTTAAAAGTGAAAAGTTCTCGACTACGGTTGGATGGCGTGTTAATTTACAGTGATATCTAATCCCAAGTTACAGCACATAAAAGGCATTACTATACATATTTTAATGGAGAGGTGGTTGTTTTCCAAGCAATTTTCTGCTAGAGTACATTTTTAATTTATTCATATTTAATTTATTGGTCTCTGCATACCCACTCAGTAAAACTAATCAACAGCATGTATGGGCCTCTTAAAGTCACAGCTCTCTCTGGCAGCCAGCCTCTGATCAGGATAAACCCTTCATTTCAAACACTCTTTCCATTTCTGCAAAGAGCAGGCTGGGTAAAAATACCCTCCCTGCATTCAGTCAACCAGGATGATACCACCTCCAAGGAGACTGTTCGATTCTCACAGACAACCTTTAATAATTGAAAAAAAAGTCAGAAAATGAAAAATGTGCCCAGCCTTGAATGATCCGAAATATTTCAATTTCTGCGGGTACTGACCATCGCCACCGCTGTCGGAATGTCATCGGCTAAGGACAGAGCCTCTGCCTCTCCTCAAACTCCTCTGCCCTTGAGTTGGCTTTTTTACGGTGCTTTGGCAATCATTTAACACAGTGTGACTAGAGTTCTTATCACCTCCACTGTACGCTCCAAATACCTATCGACCCATTGACACACGGCGAAGAGGGACCTGCACAACCTTACACATGGAAATGATTTCAATTAATTACCATTCCCCCTAGAGGTGGCAGAGCGGGGGGAGGAGACAAAGGACCCAAACAAGGAGCATTTCTCTGGCGTAATGTGCACCATGTGTACTGAGCGGCGGAAAGGTCATTTGACACATTTCTGCAAGTATGAATCAATTTATTTAGAGCACGTAATTCTGTAGTCACCTCGGCGGCGTCGTGGTTTGGCAATGCGTTGAGAGGGTGCATTACTAAAAGTGGGTCTTCAGTTTCCTCCCTGTAGCCCCGGCTGACCGCAGGTCTGCAGGAGTGCCTGGAAAGCAGGGAGATAGTGAAATGGAGTGTGCCAGATCCAATCAGTCATATCATAGGAAAATCGCCTCCATCACCTTCAGCGTAATTGGAACATTCATTACAGTCCAGTAAAAACGCAAGGCACCATTAGATGGACGCTTTAGGAGTGGATTCCTGGAGAATGAGAGACTTTCGGGGTCTCGATACGGGGTCACAGTCAAGTAAATAATAGGAATTGGTCCTTTGAGGCTCAGAAAACCCCTAGGCCCCTGGTTACGCACCAAAACACAACTTGGCACAGCAGAGGGGAAGAAATTCAATTATTGGACAGAAAATAAAATGCCCCTTGTGCCCCCTCAGTACAACAATCAGAACAGTCTCCTATCCAATATCTCACTTGGAGATTCACACATGGTCATTCTTGTTAATGTCTTCTACATTTGTCAAGTACCTGACAGTATTTTCTCAGAAGTTGAAGACATGGTAGATTTCAGTCGCTGTACTGTAGGATGCATCTAATATGAGTTCTTTATTGATTGCTTCTGTCACATCATTTTCAGAGAACTATTCCTTAAAAAACACTGATATTATTTGCAAACCTGGTAACATACAGGGTATGGATTATGTGTGCAATGTTGAACATGTATTACTATGTTAAGAAGCCTCCTCTGTCCTCATGGCCTTAGTGTCAACTGTGATGAGAAACATTCTACTGCCACCAGGGGGACACAGCCCTAGCCAGAGCCTTGTCCCCACTGCTACAGTTTGGAACCATTGTAGCATTTTGTTATTGTTTGTTTTATGTTGTACTTGTTTGTAATGTTTTCCGACTGGTCTAGAGGGAAATTTATCACTGTAAACCATGCTGAAAATAAAATAAAAACATTTGGTTGATCAAAGGAAGAATATTTAATATGTTTAGGTTTGAAAATTGAGTTATTATTTATGTTTTGAGGGCTGTTTTTATGAAACTTTGTTCTAAACAAAACAGGCAGAAGAAGAATAGAGTGTAAATAAGAGTGCATGCAGGAATTCTACTAAGAGTAAGCCTGAAGTCACTTACAGATATCATCATTTTACATTCTCTTTGTGAGGTATAAACACCCTAACAACAAATCTACCCGTTTATAGTATCTCTACCCAACTCTAACTAATGACTGTTTTTGGGGGGTAAAATTCATCTGCATTAAATATGAATAAATGGCATGATGAAATAATTAGGCAATGCCTTTCATGTAGCATACTCCTGATTTAACACACACTATGAAGGGCTTGTTACCCATTTGAACTAAAAAACCTTTGCTCTGTCCAAATTGACCCTCAATTCCAAAAGTATGTGAATTAACATAACAATTAAGAGCACTGACTGACTACTCAAAAGTGGGATTCTTCAACCAGATAATTCGGCAGATCCGAGATGGTATGTATTCAGTGTAGTTATGTAGCTAGTGGTGCAGGTTCACCATACAGTAAGATCCTCCTGGTCCTTCCCTGAGCCGGTTCATTTCCTCTGTGATGACTGAAGCCAGGGCTCAGTCACAGGAAATAGGGCCTGCTATGCTCTACCCCAGCCCTTTCTCTCTACCCCAGCCCTCTCTCTCTATACCCCAGCCCTCTCCCTCTACCCCAGCCCTCTCTCTCTACCCCAGCCCTCTCACTACCCCAGCCCTCTCTCTCTCTCTCTCTCTCTCTCTCTCTCTCCTCTCTCTCTCTCTCTCTCTCTCTCTCTCTCTCTCTCTCTCTCTCTCTCTCTCTCTCTCTCTCTCCTAGCCCTCTCTCTCTTCCCCAGCCTTCTCTATACCCCAGCCCTCTCTCTCTCGCTCTACCCCTCTCTCTCTCGCTCTACCCCAGCCCTCTCTCTCTCTACCCCAGCCCTCTCTCTCTCTCTATACCCCAGCCCTCTCTCTCTCTCTCTCTATCCCAGTCCTCTCTCTCTCTCTCTCTCGACCCCGCCCCCCCCCCTCTCTCTCTCTCTCTATCCTAGCCCTCTCTCTATTTCTCTCTACCCCAGTCCTCTCTCTCTCTCTCGACCCCGCCCCCCCCCCTCTCTCTCTCTCTCTCTCTCTCTCTCTCTCTCTCTCTCTCTCTCTCTCTCTCTCTCTCTCTCTCTCTCTACCCCAGTCCTCTCTCTCTCTACCCCAGCCCTCTCTCTCTCTCTCTACCCCAGCCCCCTCTCTCTCTCGACCCCAGCACTCTCTCTCTCTACCCCAGCCCTCTTTCTCTCTCTACCCCAGCCCCCTCTCTCTCTCTACCCCAACACTCTCGTTCTCTCTACCCCAGCGCTCTCTCTCTTTCTACCCCAGCCCTCTCTCTATCTCTCTCTACCCCAGCCCTCTCTCTCTCCTCCAGCACTCTCTCTCTCTACCCCAGTCCTCTCTCTCTCTACCCCAGCCCTCTCTCTCTATACCCCAGTCCTCTCTCTCTCTCGACCCCGGCCCTCTCTCCCTCTACCCCAGCCCTCTCTCTCCCTCTACCCCAGCCCTCTCTCTCTATACCCCAGCCCTCTCTCTCTATACCCCAGTCCACTCTCTCTCTCTCTCTCTCTCGACCCCAGCCCTCTCTCTCTATACCCCAGTCCTCTCTCTCTCTCTCGACCCCGGCCCTCTCTCCCTCTACACCAGCCCTCTCTCTCTATACCCCAGCCCTGTCTCTCTCTATACCCCAGCCCTCTCTCTCTATACCCCAGTCCTCTCTCTCTCTCTCTCTCTCTCGACCCCGGCCCTCTCACACCACTCAGCGGCCAGTGTGATTGGACTTCTCACTCTCTGCTGCTCCACATTATTGGCCATTATCACGCTGTGGTCCATGTGTAGGGTGACACTGGTGTGGTGATGGAGAGGCGACAGGAAGGACCTCTACTGCAATAACGTATTATTAGCTTTTTCACAGCTCCCCTGGGCTGGATTTACACTGGATATCCACAGACCTCTGAGGGCAGCCCACTGTCACAACAGCACTATCCACCACCCGAGCAATGTCCAGATACACACCCACACCGTTGCAAACGCACACACACACACGAAAGCAGACGGAACTTTGTGACTTTTAATTCACATGCCTCTTTCCAATTAGCCCTAGCAGTGCTGAAGTACTGGTGTGGTATGTTATTATTGTATACCCTCTATTGTTCAGAAACCATCAAACACATTTTCTCCTGTCATTACTTTATGTTCGTAAGCTGTTCTTCGGGAGAATAGAATAGAACAAGTATTGCCGTGCAGAGCACACTGTTACCTGCTGTGCACGACAATGCATCACATCACAGCACGTGTACATTGGATTTGAAACAGAGTAGCACTTCTGCCACTATAGCTATTTTCTGTCAATGTTCTTGTCCTTCGTAATGTTAACCATGTCCCAAGTGACTGCTGCCGTGTGTACCTGTTCTGTTTATAAAACAGTCAGAACTTCCTTAAGGGACAATAACATCGGCCAGGCTCAATTAGAGAGACATTTTGCTGACATGCAGATCGCCTCTACTCAATCTTTTTATGTAAAACATTGATATGCCAGTCACTTATGGATGGATGAACTTTGGGAGAATCAATAGTATTGATGAATCATAGATCATACAAGCCAACAAGACCGGCATTATTAGAATGAATTCATAGCATGGGGAAAGTCAACATTCAATTGTAATCATAATCAGACAAAGTGAGTTATGTACAATCAATAGCACAATTATTATAATAGAGCTTGCCTTTGTGGTGTAGACACACATTCAAACAGACTGCAGTGTGTGTGTGTGTGTGTGTGTGTGTGTGTGTGTGTGTGAGTTTAGTCTTGCATCTTTATATTCATTTATCATAAAACACACAGCGCCACAGTGTACACAAACTCAGACGGCTTATGCATTACTATGACTGATAGGTCGATCAACATGAAAAGAGAGTGAATCGCTCTTGCAGAAATGTCCTATAGCATACAATAGCTGGGTGACAGTCTACCATAAAATAGTGTGAGCTAGCCTTTTAAACTACAGGGTATTTCAGCCCTGCAGGTAGAGAGAGAAAGATACATTTGTCCTCTCATCATCAGAGACAGTAATCACCCAGGATGTAGGGGTAAAATTCTAACTGCACAACAGAACTATTCTGAACCCTGATGGAATTTCTCTACACCCTGCAGAAGCATTACAATATTGGAACCTTTGGCTGTGCCCCATTTTGTAGTGAAACATATTGGAAGGGGATTGTCAGGAGGGGAGCACAATATCGCTGTGAAATCCGAGGAGACAATGGCATTTGATTGTGTCCTTTGGTGAACCCTGGGATATTGGCTGGATTGCAGTTTTTTAAAACCTGAGCAGCAGTGGATACTCTCTGCTTCACTATCTGTTGTTGCTCCTCTGGAATGGCACAAGGCAAAATCAATAACCACAATGATTAGAGAGAGACTTTTCTGGACAGTGTTGTGTTTTTTTCTGTGAGGAATTATTGAAAAGACATTACCCCTGTTGCCAAAGATAATTCTAACAGAATATTACAGCACAAAATACTTCTATGTACAGTTTGAGGAAGGCAAAGGTGCTGGAACAACTGAAATATAGGTGACACTGCACTGAAACGCCAATGCTATTAATTAAATTATAAAAAAATCAGCATTCGTGTAACCTATACTTTCTATTAAGTACACTCAAACAGTGTTATGTTTGAATCTGCTCATGGTAAAGAATTGTATGTCAAAGAAAACATTATAAATGAAATCATTCAAATCTGACAAAGCCCCACATCCCCGAGAGCCCCTCGGAGCTCCTAGGGTGACAGATTTACATTTACGTCATTTAGCAGATGCTCTTATCCAGAGCGACATACAGTTAGTGCATACATTATTATTATTTATTTTTTTCATACTGGCCCCCCGTGGAAATCGAACCCACAACCCTGGCGTTGCAAACACCATGCTCTACCAACTGAGCTACCTCCCTGCCGGCCATTCCCTCCCCTACCCTGGGCCAATTGTGCGCCGCCCCATTGGTCTCCCGGTTGCGGCCGGCTACGACAGAGCCTGGATTCGAACCAGGATCTCTAGTGGCACAGCTAGCACTGCGATGCAGTGCCTTAGACCACTGCGCCACTCGGGAATAAGATGAGGCCTGGTTCAGTGCGTGTGAGCACAGCACTCTGACAGTCATTTGTAGGCATGTTGGGGGTCGAGGTCACAAAGAGACAGAGAGAAACTCCATATTAGGAAGAGCGCAAATAGTATACCTCTAATTTAGTCCAGTGATGTCACTCAGGTGACATGAACCAAGAGCATTGGACGGAGATACGGAGAAAGAGAAAGAAAGCGTGAGATGGACAGAGGGAAAGTGAGAGACATTAAGAGATGAGAGATGGACAGACACAAAGAGAAAGAAAGCGTGAGATGGACAGAGGGAAAGTGAGAGACATGAAGAGATGAGAGATGGACAGACACTCCCCCCACTTACTGAAACCCCAATGCCTCTGGTCTGCATTAATGGTGTCAGTCAGACCAGTGAATGTCATCTGCTTTTACCATCTATCATCTATTAGGCCAGCTGGCCTAAGGACAGACGTGGATCCATCCCATCCCAGGCCTGTTCCACTCCCTTCCATATGTACTGCATGGTGCTTCTCAAGCCCACCAGATCAGCTGGCAGCTCATCACTCTCTTCACCATGTGGTTTCCGCTCTCTCTCTCTCTCTCTCTCTCCCCAGTGGTGTGTCTTAGCAGGGATGGGCACTCAGCCTACGCCAGCCAGCCGTTGAAAGACTGACTGGTAACCCCATCATCATCATCATCACTCCACCGCCCGCACATACAGTATGATGTCAAGCCCTAAAATATAACACAGGACTAATTGTGCACATGAAAAACATTATGTAACTGTGTAGTATGGGGAAGGTTTTGACATTTTCCCTCTCCAGTTTGAAATGCAATTAGAGCCAAAAGATCAAACATTCTAACAGATCTACTTTCAGACATTTACATTTGTAAGTTTAGCAACCAACGTGATAATTTGAATACCAGCAGTCACTTTAACTCATTACAGATAATGGCCCTATCGCATGAGTTGTTCTGAGAGTGCTTTGAACTGAAGGAAGTGACACCCTCCTCCTCTCCTCAGCTCTAATTGAGCGAACAGTGAAACAGCTCAAACGTCTCAGCTAACTTGTAGTACACGTGTGTGCGTGTATTTTTACAGTTCAAATTCCAACGTTTTTTAAATCTTGATGTGAGGTAAATGTGAGCTAAATCTTCTATGCTACTATAGTTAAAAAATGTCATTCATGCTTGTTTGCTTTACACTTTATGAATGATTGAGCTTTAGAAGAAAAGGCTGTGAAGCTTGGAGGCGGTTTGGCTTTCATCCCCTCCACCCTGTGCAGCTGAGTGTTGGCACTGTCTCTCTGTGCACAACCATTAGATCACAGTTTGATCATTCGCCTAAAATCGCTCCACTCGAAAGAGAGATTTAAGACCACTTTCATCATGAAAGGCCCTTATAAGATGAGCAGAATATACCTGCATTGAAGGTTTTCCTTTTGGTGAGCATGCTGTACTAAACTGGGCCAATTTGCGCGATGATACACACAAACTCACAATCGTGCGCAAGAAAAATAGAAAAAGTCAGCTCCATATTTGTCTGATTTCCCCCTCCCTGACTTTCATGTGATTTCAAGTTGGAGTGAAAATATCATCCTAACTTGCTCTTCCCCCATTAAATCCACGGCAGCCTTTGTAATAAAAAGCATTGCACTTTGAATCATTCGGTCTAATAAATCCCTTCAGAATGAGATGGCCTATGTCATCTTCATTTTGGCCTTGTTAGGGCCCATTCTCCACCATGGGGCCAGATGCGTGAGTGACTGGGGTCATTACTGTGAGAAGTCTCATTATGGTAAGCCTGAGCAAGACAGTCCAGGGTACACACCCTGACACTCCTCTCGGTTCATTTACATTTTGGCAGAAACTCCTATCCAGAGCAATTAGGGTTAAGTGCCATGCTCAAGGGCACGTTGACAGATTTTCTTACCTAGTTGGCGCTGGGATTCAAACCAGCTACCTTTCAGTTACTGACCCAACACTCTTAACCACTAGGCTACCTGTCACCATTCCTTTCCTCCCCTCTCTCCTCTTGCTCTTCCTCTCTCCTTCTTTCTATTCATCTTACTCCTCTCTTGCCCTCCTCTACCATCTTTCTCCATGTGACAGCTCAGGCTGTTTGGAGGCCTATGTTTCCCTCCACTGTTCAGCAGAGCAGCAGATTGTGACTTTAGAGGCCTCCCTCCTTCCTTCACTGTAATGGAATGCATATTTCCTTTGGTGTGAAAGGTGGGTACTAATGAATAGCTCCACCTGGGTCCTGTCCTGGAGACCCCTCCTTGTCCTCCACTCTGCTGTCTTTCATTGAATGCTCTTTGTTGATTAGACATAATTGAGGCGACTCAGAGAGACCCAGGGCCAGCTCTCAGCTCCTTCCTCCAGCTCAGTCGGCACAGATGAAAAAGCCCATCTAGGCGCCCGAAGTGGGGGGTCAGCGCAAATCAGATCCTGGGCTTTCTTGTGTCTGGCAGCCGACACTTTCAAATGTTAATGGATGGGGGTGAACAAAGACGAAATGGGTCTGAAAATGCTAATTGTCCCTAATTCATGTAAATAGGTTTTCTAATGGAGGAATTAACCATTTTAAATACGCAATTGGAGGCAATCAGTCCTTTCATTTGGTGGGGCGGCACAGGTGTAGTGGATTGAAATTCATCTTTCACACAGGGCTGGCTCATTTGTCACTTGGCTGTGACCAGGCAGGGATGACAGAGAGACGGGGACTCTGTGGGCTGTGTGTGAGCAGACATGCTCAGAAAAGCCTCTGGATAACCTCTCATTGTGAGTAAGGTATGTATGGTAAGGTATGAATAGGAAGATTAACCAAGACCGATCAACAGAATTTTCTCAAAACTACTTATCTTCAATAAATGTTCTGTCCATGATGCTGATGTCATGCAGGTGTCAGGCTTTAGGTTAAATAGGTAGTGTCCATGGATAGGCATATGCCAGACATAACATTGTGTTGGTAACACTGGTCTTCACTCATGGTCCTGAGGAATGGACAGCATCTCGCGCTGAAATGTCCACAAGACAAGAACAAATATTCCACACATTAAAACAATGATTCCTTTATATAACTACTGTAAATACCATATCATCACAGCATAGCTCGTTGTGATGGGACTGGAAAGGAGAAGAGGGCACACAGACAAACACTCACTATCACCCATAGATGCCACAGAGACTAACAAGGGGAATGGTCTGGGAATAGAATCCTCCTGACTTATTACTCTGATCATCTCAAACAGACAACAGAGCACGAGGTCATGTTACACCATGTAGTAACACGGTGTAGCAACAAGGCCACAGAGCGACAGACACAGCACAGACATGGCATAGGGGGTATGAATCAAATTTGCCACACTGTGTCTATGGGAGAATGACTTATTAGTCAATATGAGGCGGACACTGTGGCTTTCAGGGCACAGCAAGAGAGAGCGAGAGAGAGAGAGAGAGAGGGGGGGGTGGGGGCTCACTAATGAATGAGACAAGAAAAACCTTGTTTAAAAGGACAAATCAGATCACAAGATTTCCAACCCATTAGGCGCTACTCACCGGGAATGATAATAATGATAAAGGAGGTTGAGGCCTCTGGATTTCTGAGTAGAAAACAGTGTTGTCTTGGGAGAAAAGCTTTTCCTGGAGGAGAATCAAAGAGCAGTTCATTTTCACTCTGACCTTCAGGGCTCCAGGCAGCCAGACAAGGGCACAAACAGATTGAGAATTAATTGGTGCAATTAACATTTTGTGATTATAAGGACTCTAGATCAATACGCTATGCAAATAGCAGTATTGATGTGCTGCAGAAACCTTGTTAATTGTGTTTGGCGAACAAACAGGCCCCTGTGTTACTATTCCATAATGGAACAGGAGGCACGGACGGGCTCAAACTGCTGACCACTTTAGATGCATGAGGACGTACAGCACTCTTCTCTTCTCTCCCCACACCCTCCATCCACCCCAACCCTCCTCTCCTCTCCACACCCTCCATCCACCCAACCCTCCTCTCCTCTCCACACCCTCCATCCACCCCAACACTCCTCTCTTCTCCACACCCTCCATCCACCCCAACCCTCCACTCCTCTCCACCCCTCCACTCCTCTCCACCCCTCCATTCCACCCCCAACCCTCCACTCCTCTCCACCCCTCCACTCCTCTCCACCCCTCCATTCCACCCCCAACCCTCCACTCCTCTCCACTCCTCTTAAGACGCTTAAGGAAAGTTGCAGAATTTGATAGTCTTGTTTGCTTTTAAGTTGGCCTTTTAGTGAGCCTTTGAAGAGGCCCTGCTTGAAGGGAAGAGTGTGGATGCAGCTGCTTCTCTGTTGCTGTGATCTCTCCAGTAGCCTGCTCTCATTTCAGGTTGTGGCAGATTACACAAATGGCCCACTCCCTCCTTTCTTTGACTGTTTGTTTCAGTACAGGGGAGCAGGGATGGCCATGCGAAACACAATTGAAACGCTCAACGCAGACAGCCATTCTAATGAATTAGTTTCAGCTTTATTGCTATGGACTGGATTTTCCACTCTCGTTATTAAACCGCGTTGAAAATGCACTTTCATTTCAGATAAGTACCAGTAATCCTGTTTGCGGAGCGCTGTAGATGAAGTTAAATATAATTTAAGCAGAAACGGAAACTGGTGGAACAATGTAATCACTGAAAGTGAGATTGAAGTGATGCTATTATTATTATCATTATTATTATTTTCATTATTAGAGCTTACTGTTGTGTAGAGAGCAGGGATGGTGATGGCAGGTAGCATCAGTGAGGAGGTGAGGGGAAGAGAAAACCCACTCTACCCAATAGCTATCAGAGAGATCCAATAAATCATAGCTCACTCAGCACCAGGCTTTTTCATATTGCCCATCTCACTGTTTGTCCCTGTGACAATGGCTTGCAAATTACATTCTAGGGCTTACTGCCTGCAGCCTACTGGAAATCCACACATCCACAAAGAACTGTGCACATTGCAGAAAGTAAAGTACCATAGTAAAGCACTACTGTTAATTACATGGGGTTAATAAGGCGAGGGAGCAGTTTGCGTGGCCTTAACGGTGCAGTGTAGCCGTAGCCATGGCCGTGGTGTAATGCTCTGTTTTGTCTTCTACCCACATAGGAGTGCTGCCCCATCTTTGCTAAGGACTCTGGGAACAAAAAGAGAACTCCCTGGTGACAGTATGGCAGAGCCGCGATAAAAAGGTGCAAATATTAATCCTGCACTGCTTTATTTTAGTCACGGCTTTTAACAAATAGAAATTATGAATATTAAAAGAGCGTTACAGAGCAGTGTTAAATAATTTAACACTCCGCCCCATTCATTAGGATGGAAAATGAGGTTCTCAACACAAAGATTACAGGTAATATCATAAAATAGAACAATTGACATGTTATTAGCCATTTGTTAGCATGCTAATTGCCCTTAATTCTTTTAAGTTCTGGGCCGTGCTCATTGAAAGCATTAGCATTAATCCCCTGGTGATGAAGTTAGTGTTAGGAATTGGAAGCACTCGAAGCAAGTACAGGTAGGGAAGAGAGTGGACACGACATTTCACAGCCATGTTTATTGCACCATTTTACAACATGGAATTATCTCAATAATAACGCAGCTAGTCTCACTTCTTGATGTATTGTGTGTTATTTTATGACAGATATACAGTACCAGTCAAAAGTTTTAGAACAACCTACTCATTCCAGGGTTTTTCTTTATTTTTACTATTTTCTACATTGTAGAATAATAGTGAAGACATCAAAACTATGAAATAACACACATGGAATCATGTAGTAACCAAAAAAGTGTTAAACAAATTAAAATATATTTTAGATTCTACAAATAGCCACCCTTTGTCTTGATGACAGCTTTGCACACTCTTGGCATTCTCTCAACCAACTTCACCTGGAATGCTCTTCCAACAGTCTTGAAGGAGTTCCCACATATGCTGAGCACTCGTTGGCTGCTTTTCCTTCACTCTGCGGTCCAACTCATCCCAAACCATCTCAATTGGGTTGAGGTCGGGTGATTGGGGAGGCCAGGTCATCTGATGCAGCACTCCATCACTCTCCTTCTTGGTCAAATAGCCCTTACACAGCCTGGAGATGTGTTGGGTCATTGTCCTGTTGAAAAACAAATGATAGTCCCACTAAGCGCAAACCAGATGGGTTGGTGTATCGCTGCAGAATGCTGTGGTAGCCCTGCTAGTTAAGTGTGCCTTGAATTCTAAATAAATCACAGACAGTGTCACCAGCAAAGCACCCCCACACCATCACACCTCCTCCTCCATGCTTCACTGTGGGAACCACACATGCGGAGATCATCCGTTCACCTACTCTGTGTCTCACAAAGACACAGCGATTGGAACCAAAAATCTAATATTTGGACTCATCAGACCAAAGGACAGATTTCCACCGGTCTAATGTCCATTGATCGTGTTTCTTGGCCCAAGCAAGTCTCTTCTTATTATTGGTGTCCTTTAGTAATGGTTTCTTTGCAGCAATTCGACCATGAAGGCCTGATTCACACAGTCTCTTCTGAACAGTTGATGTTGAGATGTGTCTGTTACTTGAACTCTGTGAAGCATTTATTTGGGCTGCAATTTCTGAGGATGGTAACTCTAATAACTTATCCTCTGCAGCAGAGGTAACTCTGGGTCTTCGTTTCCTGTGGCGGTCCTCATGAGAGCCAGTTTCCTCATAGCGCTTGATGGTTTTTTGAGACTGCACTTGAAGAAACGTTCAAAGTTCTTGAAATTTTCTTGATTGACTGACCTTCATGTCTTAAAGTAATGATGGACTGTCATTTCTCTCAGCTTATTTGAGCTGTTCTTGCCATAATATGGACGTGGTCTTTTACCAAATAGGGCTATCTTCTGTATACCACCCCTACCTTGTCACAACACAACTGATTGGCTCAAACGCATTAAGAAGGAAAGAAATTCCACAAATTAACTTTTAACAAGGCACACCTGTTAATTGAAATGCATTCCAGGTGACTACCTCTTGAAGCTGGTTGAGAGAATGCCAAGTGTGCAAAGCTGTCATTAAGGCAAAGGGTGGCTACTTTGAAGAATCTAAAATCTAAAATATATTTTTTTGGTTACTACATGATTCCATATGTGTTATTTCATAGTTTTTATGTCTTCACTATTATTCTACAATGTAGAACAAGTAAAAATAAAGAAAAACCCTGGAATGAGTAGGTGTGTCCAAACTTTTGACTGGTACTGTATGTCCATACGTTTCCTTTACAGGTGAATGTGTCTCCTATGCAGTCCTTTTCTCTGTGGCATAATTGATCTAGATACTGTATCTAGCAAGTACATTGGACACAAAAGTAGCCTAATACAGGACCAAATAATACATAGGCCTACCATCTGAATGACAAATAACACATTATTGCCCATAGTACTTTCCTCCTTATCTATTTGACCTCACATCTCAAACAGCAAAGAACCTCAAATTGCATAACAAATGGGATCATTTGAAATATGTGCCCGGTATCTTTGGCCATGATTGGACGCAGAACCACCCTGACATACAGTAGTGTTTCACACACCTGGTGAGCATCCAAAATGGCATCCTATTCCCTGTTTAGTGCGCTACTTTTGACCAGGGCCCTATGGCTTGACCATATGGGCCCAGGTCAAAAGTAGTGCACTATGCATTGAGGGAATAAAGTATTTGATCCCCTGCAGATTTTGTACGTTTGCCTACTGACAAAGAAATGATCAGTCTATAATTTTAATGGTAGGTTTATTTGAACAGTGAGAGACAGAATAACAAGAAAGAAATCCACAAAAACGCATGTCAAAAATGTTATAAATTGATTTGCATTTTAATGAGGGAAATAAGTATTTGACCCCTCTGCAAAACATGACTTAGTACTTGGTGGCAAAACCCTTGTTGGCAATCACAGAGGTCAGACGTTTCTTGTAGTTGGCCACCAGGTTTGCGCACATCTCAGGAGGGATTTTGTCCCACTCCTCTTTGCAGATCTTCTCCAAGTCATTAAGGTTTCGAGGCTGACGTTTGGCAACTCGAACCTTCAGCTCCCTGCACAGATTTTCTATGGGATTAAGGCCACTCCAGGACCTTAATGTGCTTCTTCTTGAGCCACTCCTTTGTTGCCTTGGCTGTAGGTTTTGGGTCATTGTCATGCTGGAATACCCATCCACGACCCATTTTCAATGCCCTGGCTGAGGGAAGGAGGTTCTCACCCAAGATTTGACGGTACATGGCCCCGTCCATCGTCCCTTTGATGCAGTGAAGTTGTCCTGTCCCCTTAGCAGAAAAACACCCCCAAAGCATAATGTTTCCACCTCCATGTTTGACGGTGGGGATGGTGTTCTTGGGGTCATAGGCAGCATTCCTCCTCCTCCAAACACGACGAGTTGAGTTGATGCCAAAGAGCTCAATTTTGGTCTCATCTGACCACAACACTTTCACCCAGTTCTCCTCTGAATCATTCAGATGTTCATTGGCAAACTTCAGACGGGCATGTATATGTGCTTTCTTGAGCAGGGGGACCTTGCGGGCGCTGCAGGATTTCAGTCCTTCACGGCGTAGTGTGTTACCAATTGTTTTCTTGGTGACTATGGTCCCAGCTGCCTTGAGATCATTGACAAGATCCTCCTGTGTAGTTCTGGGCTGATTCCACACCGTTCTCATGATCATTGCAACTCCACGAGGTGAGATAATGCATGGAGCCCCAGACCGAGGGAGATTGACAGTTATTTTGTGTTTCTTCCATTTGCAAATAATCGCGCCAACTGTTGTCACCTTCTCACCAAGCTGCTTGGCGATGGTCTTGTAGCCCATTCCAGCGCCTTGTGTAGGTCTACAATCTTGTCCCTGACATCCTTGGAGAGCTCTTTGGTCTTGGCCATGGTGGAGAGTTTGGAAACTGATTGATTGATTGCTTCTGTGGACAGGTGTATTTTATACAGGTAACAAACTGAGATTAGGAGCACACCCTTTAAGAGTGTGCTCCTAATCTCAGCTCGTTACCTGTATAAAAGACACCTGGGAGCCAGAAATCTTTCTGATTGAGAGGGGGTCAAATACTTATTTCTCGCATTAAAATGCAAATCCATTTATAATATTTTTGACATGTGTTTTTCTGGATTTTTTTGTTGTTATTTTGTCTCTCACTGTTCAAATAAATCTACCATTAAAATGATAGACTAATCATTTCTTTGTCAGTGGGCAAACGTACAAAATCAGCAGGGGATCAAATACTTTTTTTCCCTCACTGTATAGGGAATAGAGTGCCATTTTGGACGCACTCTGAACTCCTGCCAGATTATGACCCTGTGGCCCCATCATCATGAAGAATCCATTCACAGAGTAGGGGTCCTCCTGATGAACTTCCCTCCCTACTGGATCAATCCATGACTGCAGTCAGGAATCCACAAATCACCACTTAATACATCAGCAAACATATGGGGATGCAGACCAATCCACATGTAAACAGCAGTGTCAGGCGGCAACATGGACTCTGGGTTTAAAGCATTTAAATTAATGTTGAATGAAACTGGCTAGACAAGAATACAAGCATCCTGCTTTATATGATGGTAATGATGACGATAATGATTTTACAGTAATGATGGAAAAAAGTAATTATAACAGCTGATTGTTGAGAATTTCTACTAATAATAGTACTATTATCACTACCACTACTATCACTGATTATGTATATGACCAATGAGAGTGGTAATAGTATGAAGGCCACCAACAACAAACAAGCACTCATGTCCATCTTTTGTCAGACCGTAGAAAGCAGGTGAAAACATACACAATGGGATTGCCTTTTCAGCCGTGGCTCAAAAAGACCTTGTCAAGATTGATGTCTTCCCTGTAGCTCTTGAAGTCTCTAGTTAATAGTAGGGGAAGACTCTTGAAATTAGAATCCACTTCTTGCTAAAAGCACCAGCCGTGAATTGAGGACATTAGAGAAAAAACTGAAAGGTCCATGTCATTTCTATAGGGTGGTGAGACACCGGGAGAGGAGAATAGCCAATCTGTGCGCTGTAATGGATATGTCAAGAGTTTCTAAATCATAGGTGTCCAGGGCAGAGAGACAAGAAAGCCAAACATAATGTCATCCTTTAGAGAGAAAGAGAGAGAGAGAAGAGGAGAGGGGGAGGGAGGGAGACAAACCAAAAAGTTAAAACAGATGCATGAATGAGAGAAGGTCATGAAGTATAGGGTTTACGTTTGGGCTAAAATTTAAATAATATTAACTGTTTATTATTTTCCTGTGTGCTGTTACTTACTATTACCTCCCTGGCATATTGGCTTGTGTGCATTATGTAAATGAAGTAACGCTACTTTGCTTAACAATAACACACTGACTTTCAATCCTCTTACTTAAGGTTTGATTGCTTCTTGACGGTGGTTTTAAATGAATTGTGTTGAGCAGTGATAAAGAGCTTATTGTCAGGAATAAAAGCCCAGAGCAATGGAGAAAAGCTACACATGGAGTGGCCAGACGATACAGGCTATTACGGTGAGGGAATGGTGTCCTTGACTGCCAGGATGGCTTAGAATTTTATTTCATCTTGTTTTGCTGGCTGCTGACAATGATGCGTGACTCTGGCACTGGAGGAAGGGGGCAAACATGAGAGCCATTTTAGATCTCATTTACGTGTCTGTGTGTGTCTGTGTGAGCCGCGTGTATTAGCAAGCGTGTATGTGTGTGTGAGTGTATGTGTATGTATGAGAGTGTTGTGAGAGTTTGTTTTTGAATGCATTATAAGAGTACATTTTGAGTGAGTGCGATACTGCTTGCCATTCTCCTTGCGTCGCGTGAGGTTGGTGTTTGTGTGTGTGCGTTTGCGTGCACATGTGTGTGTGTACACACACTCAGACTGACCTCTAGCAGTCTCACGCACCTAAGCCCTAAACTTAATGTAAATTACCACAGTGGAGGACTGAGGGACTCTGGGAATTGTTGTTTGTCTGCCTTGTAGAGAGGACGGTTGAGTTGTAATGGCTCTCCAGTGGGTTCAGAATGTGGACTTTGTGTTCCTCAGCAGTTTGAGGCCGTCCCTTTGTGCTGTCTCCATGTTAGTTTGGTTGGCTGCTTGACTTGAGACTAGCATTTAGAGGTTATCATTGGTTTTGTCAAGGTGAGTCAGTGCCTTGATTGTTTATAGGCTGAACCCTGGGCAGATGTCTGGACTGGCTGGAGCCCCAGAGAGAAACTCCTCTCTGCTCATCCTCTCTGTAGACAGACCTCCTTCAGAGGGGATTCACACCAGATATAAACGATTACACCACCATAAACGAAGGCTGAGCTAATTGGTCTTTTAGGAATAAGAAAAAAAGATCCATTCAAGGGAAAAAAAGAAAGACTGATGAAGAAAACCTCACAGAGAGAGACTTAGTAAGTTTGTTAAGGGCAGCATCCCAATGAATTATGCAGAGCTACAAAACAAAAGGGAAGAAAAACCCCAGTCTGAATTTGTCTCTGAGTCAGGCTTGCCAAAAGACATTACTCTTTAAGTAAAGTATATGTCCAATAATTATCTCATGTCATCCTGCGTGTTTTCAAGCATACAGGAAATAATGATCCTGCTCGAAAAAAGTCCTCGGAAAATAGCAGGAGTAAGACCTTTTGTTCTGATTGGTTCAGGCACCCCAGACATCCTTTTCAAAGAGATTCAGCCAGAGTCTTTCCTCCTCTTAAACACATTGAAGAGCAATCTGTAGGATTAGAGGACATTGTAGAGATGATGTTGGTGCTGAAGAGGTCCACATGACCAGGGTCCCCCAGTGTCCTGCTAAAGTCCTCTTAGCTGCTGCCTTGGCCACAGACAGACTCAGACATCCCAACCAAACCCCCAGCTGCAATCACAGCTCCAGCCCATCCCCTGTGAAGCCTCATCATCATCCACCTCCCCAGCACCACCACCAGCAGCCCCAGCCTAAACCCCAGCCCTGTCCCCAGTCTCCAACCCTCCCTATCTGCACCCGGCTGGAACTTTATTTAATGAGTGAAGTTTGGTGGTGGATATGTGGGGGTCCCACACCAGGCTGGGAGCAGCAGCAGAGGAAAAGCTTTCATAAAGCATGGGCGAACAAATGGGATTTAACACACAAGAGGCTCTGATGGCCTATTAATTCTGCTTTGGCTGGCTTCCAGAATGAGCCAGCCTCTCTCCTAATTCATGGCTAATTTCTATCAGAGGTATCAGGAGACTTTTTCTTTCCTGGGCAGGATGCAGCCGCATAACTTTAATAGATTCATTCAAGGGCTACGGCACGGAGACATTGATTAGACTGCCTCAGAGGCCCTGCTGCTAGTCGCCTGACATAGGCAGCAAATGAAATGTGACCTCCGGTAAACAGGCCTGAACCACCCAGCCCCAGCATAATCCATTAGCTCAGAACCTTTCCCAATCCCATTTAATTAATGAAGTGATTTGAAAAGGGGGCTGCTGCAATTACCAATTTCTGCAACTGAAAATTCTGGAATTCTAACAACAAGAGAAAAATCGAACACATAATAAAGGGTAAAAGATAGGTTGTTGAAACCCTTCCAGCATTAAGACAGGATGATCCAGCCGTAAACACATGCAGATGTGGCAGAATGAATGTGGCAGCTTGTGGAAAATGTCCCACTGAAGGACCTTTTTTGGGCTGGATAACCAAAATATTTGTCAGCAGTAGAAAAGTCAATTTATTCATAAATTTCCAAAGTCAAGCAGTGACAGCAGGGGAGAGAGAGTTAATCAATTTACAGTGAAATGAAAAGCAGAGGAGAGGAAAAATGCTATCCACTTTTGTCTGATGCGTGGGGGATTTAACAGTAGGACCATTCTGTCCATGCTACATTTACAGGGTTCCGGAACATAATCAGAAAGCGCTCCAAATCTGGTCTTTGAGATTCACATACAGTGTGAAGGGGGTAAAAAAGCTTCACCTTCCTCCTCAATGTCAAAAGAAAGACAGTCACAGCATCACTGTAGGCGTACATGTAACATCACTTATTTTCTCATTTCATTCATTTATTTATTTTCAATTAATAATTTATGATGCAACACACAGTGGTATGCAAATGAACAATTTAATTTTAATGAGGTTTTAATGACCAAACAAAGAATTAGTACCCGGTGTGGTGTGTGCATGTAATTTGCTCAGGGATGAATTTCAGAGCTTTGTTCAATGTTTGGGTAGAGCACATCACTGCCTAGTCCACCTTTACATGTATAGGAAGACATTAGAAAGTCACAAGTCAAAAACATTGACACATTTTTCCTATTGTACTAGGTCAGTTTAGAACAAATGCTGTGCTGAAGAAATAGCAGTGACCATTACAACCAGTGCGAACATAACAATCATGCAGCAAAATAGAGGCCCTGCACACTTTGAATTAGTCACATCACTGTTCCAGACAATGGAAAACTCCACTAGCAGCAATGTCCTACACATTCTAACGATTCCCATTGCTCTGGGAGGAAAGGCAGGCTTAGGGCTTGATGCTGCTGGACCCAAATGGCATTTGATAATGGCTTTTTTCAGCAAACTCAAAAGACATTGTTAAGATTTACATTTTCAAATATGTGCTGACCTTTTTTCCCTCCTCTCCTCTGTTCTCTTGTCATCAGGCCTGTAATTGAATCAATATATTTCCTGATCAGCCCAGAGATTGAATAAGGTCACAGGAAGCCATGTGTGGACATTAAAAATCATTATTCTACTCAAATTGAGCAGAGATGGCATAGACCATTCAGGGTTCAAAATGAAATTCTATTAGAGTCTATTACACTTTTACAATTATAGAGACGATCCAATATTACAACGGGAAATGAAGTCATAATAAAAAGCCCAGGGGTGTATTACAAAGAAATGTCCGTGCAATTTTTTTCTAACTTTGAGTCCCTTATTGAAATGATGAAGAGAACTTGGTGACTTTCCGGTCACTGATAAGTGACCTTGGTCATGAAAAATAGAGGAGTCTGTTTCAGTATAGCTCCCTTTTTCCATTTCAAGTGTTGTCTATACTCCCCTTGGCTATACCAGCTGCAGGCAAAGTGTCCTTACTAATCGACAAAGTGTTGTAATAGTAGTGTCTGCCTTTAAATCGATTATCCTTACAGGCACGTTTCCAGACAAGTTTTATTAGCTGCAAAAAACGATTAGTGCTTTAATTACATTTAATTATACATTAAATTTTTTGCTGAGAAATGGTTCCTGCAGTACCTTATGCACTGTTCTGAATGGCAAGACAGGCTAATTGAAAAGCGAATGGAATCGTGCAATTGGAGGACAATGACTAAATCCTGTTACCCAATCATTCCAGAAAAAAGGAAAATTAAATATATCACACTATTAACTGAGAACTTTCAGTTTTAAACTCTGGCAAATAATGTCCAACTATCAAAGCAGGAATTAGATAAAATTCCATTTTTAATTGGCTTAGTTATTGAAATTAATAACACTTATCAGCAATCAACTTATCAACTCCGCACGCACAGAGAAGAGAGACACAGAGAGAGGGAGAGAGCGAGAGAGAGAGAGAGAGAGAGCGAGAGAGAAAGAGAGAGTAAGGGAGAGAGAGAGTAAGGGAGAGAGAGAGAGAGAGCAAGAGAGTGCGAAATCTGCAAAGCGAGAGAAAACTATTCCTTCCAGCTTAACATTTATTAGGATCAGTCTAGTGCCATTTAGTTTACATGTTCATAAATGAGCACTGGGTCTGTCTTCCTCAAATGGGAAAATCTGTCTTGTGTCACATGGGGAGGTTGGCCTGTGCAGTGTCTGCACTGTAACATACATCTGCTAATGTGGAGGAAGATGCTCACCTCGCCTCCTCAGTTGTCATGCTGATGTTTCACTTTAACTACAGCCCCTCTGGTCAATTAGGTGTGATGGCTACAACGTCTGCAGTGTTCCTACGCTCCTTAAACCCAAGTCAAATGACAGAGAACAGGGAAATCCGAGCGGCTTGGAATCGTTGCCGGGCATTGCAGCCATTATCGCCGGGGGAAAATGGGCTTTCATCTCAGGTGGAACAGAGTCATTGACAGACTACATCTCCGCTGTGAGCCGGCCCAGTTAAAGTCTGCATAAAGAGAGGGATGCTAATGAAATAGACCATTTATACCTTCCGTTCCACCCCCACCACTCCACATTTCTGGAGCACTAAACATTCAAGTGGAACGTTTATGAAACACATAATGACAATCTAAATCAGTGGGCGTCTCCAATCTACAAGGACTAGTGGTTTTGATGTAGTTCAATACGTGAAGGCATACTTGTCGCCTTGTTAACAGCTTCAGAAGTCATCCCTGAAGAAGCGGGCGGGGGGAGGGAACTCTCTCTGCTACAGTACGCCACAGATCTCAGCTAGCAAATTAGGGCTGTGATAATCTATTCAGGATGAAAAAAAGGGAGCGGGAGATACTTGGCCTGTCAGATCTGTCAGGTAGAAGAAAGGAGGGTTGTTTCGTGTCTCCTTAGTGGATTTTTACTTTAAAGGTTTATTTTCTTGTCTCCTCTGTAAAACTCAGTACAGCACTTCCTTTGCAAGGCCCATATTAACCAGCCCAGTAGAAAGGTAGTGGAATGACAACAACCATAGCAAGTTTATTGCTAGGTTCATGTCATTATACAGAACATGTCACAACCAGTTAACCACACCAAGAGCATCTGAGAAGGGTCTTATTGACCCCATAGCTCCCATCCCACCCAGGCATCAGGGGCAGTGTATTCACTTCCACCTTGTATACAAGATGTTACTAATCCACAGCTGCTGTCTGTCTGAGACACTGAAGGCTGTGGGCTCTAACAGCTCTCAGACCAGCACTGATGCCTGCCCTCCCCAAAGACCCCGGTCACCTGTCCACACATGCACCATTAACTGAAAGCAGAGCTCCAGTGTGGGTATATTACTAGCATGTCAGAGGATAGGCCCTCATAATGCATTAGCAGGTGACTGACAGGCATGCAGGGGGACTAAGGTCACTGCCTCGGCTGCCTCGGGGGAGCCAAGGAGGTCATTCATATCATATCACTTCACCACACTGTTACTGTGGAGATGGTGCAGACAGTTAGGCTACTATTCCACCATCACTCCAGCACCAGCAGCCCATCCATACGAAAACACTAAGGTGTCTGTGATGCTAAGCCTGGCTGAGGCCCTCTTCTCCCCAGCTTAGCAGGCTGGCCCTCTCCCTATACCCAAGGTTTGTTGGGGGCCCGACGGTGATGAATGTCTTTTCCGTTGTGTGGAGCCCCCTGTACTGCTACAGCAACGACAGATGGAATGAAAAACAGATTAAGGAAGCAGGCAGCCGGCACCGTGAGGATGTTTGGCTGGTGGCTATTGAGTTATCGGCCCTTTTCACACTTAATGAAACAACTTATAGCACTGCAGCTTACTAAATATCCCCCAGTCGCTGGGCAGAGCAGCAGAGCTGCCAGGGCTGAGAAGTCAACCTTAGATTTTAATTAAAAACAAACAAACAAATTACCAAAAGAAAGTGGAAGGAAATGTAACTCTCCATCCAAGCACAGGGAACTTTGAACTCTTCAGGTAACATTTACAAATCCACATGGTTGAGGAGATGACAGGGTAGCCTACACACCCACAAGAAAAAATACTATAGTATTCTATGGTTAAATACTATAGTATTCACTGTAATGTTTTTGCGGACTTTACTGTAGTATTCACTGTAGTTTTGTGGACATGCCTGTAGTATACTGTAGTATTTACAGTTTACTATAGTATAAATACTGTAGTAAGAAAATAATATTAGTATATACTAACTATAGTATTTACTGTAGTGTTTTTGCAGACTGTAGTGTACTGTAGTATTTACTGTAGTGTTTTTGCAGACATTACTGTAGTATTTACTATAGTGTTGTTTTATTATCTTTGACATATGCAGGTGGGGCTTTGTCCTTGAGAAAACCTACTGGAAAAAATACTCAAAAGCAAATTTTCCATAACCTGTAGGTAGGTAGGACTGAGGTCTGAACAGACAGTTCAGAGCTTCTGCTCTATTTATAACATGTAGGGAACACACTATTTGGCCTATACTTGGCATGTAAGTTTCTCACTTATGGGTGGCACAAACTGGGATATGGGTGAGGGGAATGGGCAGCGTATATGCAAATGTAATACTTTAGCATATACTATAGGTATTACTGTAGTATTTTTTAGGACATTACTATAGTAACTATTGTAGACTTTTTGCAAACATTACTGTAATATTTACTGTAGTGTTTTTGCGGTCTGTAGTATACTGTAGTATTGACAATAGTATTCTACAGTATACTACAACATTCTATAGTAAGTACTACACATGATTGAGGTATACTACAGTGTGTAATATAGTATTCTACAGTATACTACAGTTTACTACATAATTCTATAGTAAGTATTGTAGTATTCTATAGTAAACTGCAGTATTTTTTCATGTTGGCACACACATACAGTACATCAAAAGAACTCATCAAAAGGCGGAACACTGGATATCAGAAGACAGACAGGAGAGATAGAATGCGAAGATTAGAGTCAATCAAAGTGAATGCAGAGTCTACATCAACAAACACGTTCCACAAACCCAGCAATTAAGACTATACCGCTGTCTCTGATGTATGATTTGATAATCAACCTAATCTATTTAACCTTCACTGCAGGGCACTTATCATGAGCACATCAGATTGCTTTTGAAAATCATATTGAGACAGGGCAAGAAATCATTTGTTCATGAGAATTTCAATGGATCTTTATTTTCAAGGCTAAACGTGTCCTTTCAGGTGTAAATGGTTGTGTGAGATGTCCTATCATTGGTTGCTGTGTTCTCTGGAGATGCTAGATCTTTAAATAGAACTAGAATCAGCCAGGCAGCTCATTATGCCCTCTCTGTTTATAATGATGTTTCCAGAAATCTATCCATCGCTCCACTTTGTAATTAAACTTCCCCAGAACTGCTGGGTTCAACAGTTTCTCCTCGTACAGGCCAACTCCTTATCATTGCTTTGATTTTCCCTGAGCCTCTGGCCCTGCCAAGGCAACACTCACATCCAGCTTTGAAGGCTATCCTCTCCTCTCGGGGGGGAAGAAAGTTTGTTTTAGCAGTATCGGTTTTAAACAGGACCTTTATAGACATTCTGTACTAACACTAATGGACTTTTATCATTGAAATAGATATGTATTATAGGAACAAGAGCATTAACATTTGTGCTCTCTCATCACTTTGTGAGAAAAGACAAATGATGTCAGAGTTGAGGTGATGTAACAGATGCAGTAGGGGCTGCTGGCCTCCTATCCAGGCAGCCAAACCAATGTAGACCATAGCTTCCTGGGGCCTTTCCTCCTAACAGCCTCCTTCTCCCTCTGGATTCCTGCTCCTCCAACTGCACACATTGCCTGCCTTGTTCCTTTCATTTGAGTTTGACCCCTGCTTTCCTTACTTCCGAGTGGGCTTCATTAAATGCCTCTCTGGCTCTTTCACAGCCCTCTCTCTCCCTCACTAAGTGGGAGAAACGTTACAAAAGGAAAGCTTCCAGTGTGTAATTCTCAGTGGAGAGGGTGACCCCAACTTTAGGGAGAAAAAGAACCTGAGGATAATAGCAAATGAAGCCAGGGGCCGCATTAATGGGTAGACACTAGCTCGCCAAGTTCTGGGAGCTTCTTAAACTGACAGACGTGTATATTAATACTCAGCACTTTTATTGAGAGTAGAAAGAAATATGAATATTCATCCTCATTTATATTTCAAGGCATTTCCATTCCTGCAGGGGCCGGGCTAGGTTTTGACCAATTTCCATCCCCATTACGGAAATGACAGCTCTCACTCCTGGGCCCTGACAGAGGTCTGCCCAATGCACAAGAGGTCCTGCGAGGAGGGAGCTTGCGCCCGTTCCCAGCTGTCCACAAACACTCATTAACAGAGGAAAATATCCAATGGAATCTCTGTGAGAATTTTTAATCACACAAAGGGCCTGCTAATTAGGCAGCTGATGGGGCATGGAGAGCACAAGGACGAATTCTTTAAACAAAGGACTGGAAACTTTAGGAGCCTTAATTACTCGGGCAAAGAGTTCATTCCAGAACTGGAGAGCACATCATTCCACTAATGAGACCAAGTGGCAGCACATATTAGTGAGAAATAATGTGGAAAGTTCAATTATATTGTGCTTTTGGAGCCTTCCCCCCGTTCTCTTGCCTGCTTCTTATGCACACACATGTAAGACAAAGCCCAGGCCAGGGAAGGAAGGAGGCAGTGGGTGGAGGACACGGAATCGCTGGCACCATGACTTCGTTCTTCCCGTGTAGCTTGGCAGGCTTGATCGTCTTAATTGCCCATTAGAATGTTCTCCTGTTTGAAAATGAATATCATTATGGCCCCCGGATTTGGCCTCCACTGGAGAAAGTCTTATTGCAATTTTGTCATTCAATACCGCGTGTCTAGAATTCTAAACACACAATTGACTACTAATTTGCAGTAACTGGACCCCAGCAAAATTATGAAAGAAGAAGCAGAAACAGACTTAATCACCCTGCCCTCATTACTGAGCGGTACAATTATCTTCTTTATTTTCAACATGAACAAATATCCTTTATTAAAACTAAATAGATATACATGGCCCAGTCTCTTGGTTACCAGAAACAATGAAAAACAAATCACCAAACTCCAAACGGCTGTCATGGATTCAGGCCTCTGGGAAAACATTGCTGGTGGAGTCACAGACCAAGGATCAAAGTTCCTCTCACAGTGAAGCCTTAGCTGGGCCAATACAGTGTTGACGGTTGAAATTATATGGCGATTATACTTACATTATAACCATCTAGTAGTGTAATAAAGAAAATTCAAGAACCACAAATGAAGGCTACCATACCAACCATGCTGCTACTATGGATCTGTTTCCCATGTTTTGTACTGGGGCAGAAGTCAGTTGGAGGAAAAAGTGATGCCCATGTTTTTACAGGCCTCAGATGAGGTTATTATCTCAGTGTGTTATGGGAGAAGTTGGTGGGAAACATTAGGCCTGCAACCCAGCTAATAACATTAGTTACAATGTTTAACTTTGCCGAAACCAAGTGTTTCACAACAATGTTGTGGCAAATAATAGAGAATTACAATCAAATAACAGGCCACTGAAAGGGTAATTTATGCATCTTTCACCTGCGTAAAAGATTGCGTTAAAAATCCTAATGCCCCACGTCAGGAGGTGCCTACATACCAATTACAGCATGCAGGAAGCAAATTCCCCATGAAATAAAACAGCTAATGGGAAAAAGAGTGCGGCAGGCAGGCAGGAGCATTCCTCTCTGCTAGCTTAACTAGCACCAGGGGGAGAGTCAGGCAGGGAGAACCAGTGAGAGACCACAGCTGGACATAACCTACTGTAGCACGGTGGGGCCTAATGCACCATCTCTAATGAGATGGAGGTAGATGTGTCAGCCCTCAGAGACAACCTGATCACCACACTCATGGTCAGGCTCCTCACTCACATTACATTTCCTTATAATGAAATATAGACGTAGGCCTACTTTAAAAACAATTCTTAACCTATCCATTAGTCTCTGTATCAGAGCACTCACATTGAGTGGTGCAGTGGAAGTCCACTATATTCCATACTTTACTTCTATGTAACATGCAGTATGAAGGCTATTTTTACTATGGTCATTACAAATATCCTTTTACAACATGTGCGTCAGACATGGAAATATACTCACCCTAATGTGCATGTATTCTAAGGACAAAAACACGTAATATCATAGGGATCTCGCCAGTTAAACCAATGCATTAAAAAGTTTAAGTTTGAGACACTGCTTCTACTAAGTACTGCATCCTTCCTACTGAGAAAAAAACAAGCCCTTAGTTGGAAACTATCTGACATTTCTAAGATGAGTCACTAATGTGCATGCCCTTCTAGAGCCCATTCCACCAGCCCCTCACACTGTCTAGGTTAAATGCATATGAGCTGCGTTCACAGGCCCTCGTTCCAGCTTAAGATACTGTATGTTGGGAAATTAGGAAGAGCTTGACCGCGTCCTCCTCTATACCCATCGCCTACCTCTCCAGACGTCCTAACCCAGGAGAATAGCCTGACCTCAGAGTTAGGGAATCTATCGATTTCCTCCCCGGCTGCTGTCTTCCTCGTTGTATTTGTTTCTTCTCGCCTATCGCACTCGTTTTATTTCCAGGGAACAGGATCAATAGAGACGCGTCTGTACTTGCTTGTTTCCAACTTTATGAAAACACATCTTTCACACCCTTAAGCACATCAGCGGATCTGCATCATTTCTCCAGTGGTTCAAATAATTTGGGTTCAAATGATTGACAAGTGTAATTGTGCGCGAGGGCTGCTGTATAGAGAGCGATAGGTTGACTCTTCATATGTATATTTGTAGAGCAGTCTTCTGGGCTGTCAGGAACTAGACAAAATATCTCCACTATATCGACCTTTCTAACTTTCCGTTTTTTAAGAAGCCACTTAAATGTGCATGGAAGACTTTCATAGTTTCTACCTGGAGACTTTCTTAACTGTGTCTCTCTGGGACTTAGCTTGAATATCAATCCTCCTATACCACAATTTAGGATTATTACTTCATAATTAGGCAGTTTAAAACATTGTTAAATGTCAATTGACTGGTGCTTTATCAAATCTATCCACACAGGGTAGACAAAAGCCCTCATTCTGTCCCAGCAATGAAATAGAATCAGTTTAATAAGACAGTCCTGACATTGCATGCATGAATACAATTCTATCATATGTGATAAAGTTGAAAAAGCCTCACTGTATGACGTTGGTCATCAAGATGATGATAACAGGAGCACACCAAAGTTTAGTTTCAGAGCTGTATATAGCAGTTTTAAAACTTACAAGTAGGCAAGTATGAGGACAGCTTACTGTAGGCTCACACACACTCCACTTTTTTCTCATGTGCAGAGTGGTCTGAGAGAGTTGACCAACATTACATTTTACATTTTACATTTTAGTCATTTAGCAGACGCTCTTATCCAGAGCGACTTACATACTCCACAATTATGAGCATGAACTGGTCACTCCTCTGTGAAGCAAGTGGTACAAACAGATAGATTATGTCTGTGCTTATTAACTATAATAAGACAATTCGAGAGTTTGGGACCAAAAGGTTCTATCTGCATTTTTTTGTCAAAATTGAGTTATTGACATAGCCTTATTCTGTTCAATGTTCTCTACCTATATAATACATTAAAAACCCCTATTCATGTTGTTGAGTTCAAAAGAATACGAAACCAATGAGGGTTCAGAACTTGAATATTTTTCCATATAGAACCTTATAGTCCTAAACTCTCTAATTGCTAGATACAAGGGCTCAATAGCCACCATACAGAAACATGAAGCCCTGTGTGTTAAAAAGTTTTCTGTTTATGGAGCCTTCATCCTCCCTGCCAACTGTTCCCCCATCCCTTGCTGGATACACAATGCTGAGACACCCTTTTCGCCGCAGAGGGTGCTACGCTTTGAATTAAAGGGGCCTGATTGATAAGGAGGTTGAAGGCAAATCTGCTCCCACTAATTGTCTTTCAAATGCCCTCATTAATCAATGCGGAGCGGGCTGTGTGACGGGCGGCCCTGTCAGCCGCTGTGCTCCAGCCTCTCTTCTGGCCGCTCACCTCCCAGCGTGAGGCCCGCTCTCTTCCCTTCCCCTCCGTCACGCGCCGCCGTCCGAGGAGCACGGGCCGTCCGTCCGCCGCACACCTGCCTTCTGCCAGACAGGATCTGACCGCCCCCTGCCATCGTGACGGCCCCAGAGACCAATTTAGCAGCCACTTAATGATTCATGGCTTCAAGTGGGGGAAATGAGGGCAGCATATGATAACAGGAATAAACACATTTAATTAGCTCCTCGTATACATTATTTATTTATTTACCTGCACCCTGATTAATTTATATATTGTGTGTTTGTGTTGCAGGGTTTTTTGGTATTCACAGCATCTGGTGGAAGCCTTTGTTGTGTGCTTTAAAGAGTGCCCTTTCTCCACATCCCTGTTCTGGGGGCTGGCTGTGTAACTCCTGTGTGTATCTGGAGACTCACATAAAGGGCCCGGGGGGGAGGGGGGAAAGCAGGAGGGTGGAGTCATGAGGGATTTGGCAATCCCCTACAATGAAATGGCTGGGAGTATTAGACTTTAAAATATACAGTTCCCTGTGCACTAAGTAGCCTTGTTTGTGAATTTTTTGACAGGTAGCTACTCCCCCGGTTTTCTTTGAGCGCGGGGCATACATTTTCATGGAGGCGCTAATCAAAGCCGAGCTGTGGCAAATGGTGGAGCCACAGCCAGCCCAATCAGAGACGGACCTGTCTCTCTTCCATAAGGAACGCTGATGACAACTCTTACCCCGGCATCTGCCATCACACTCTCGCCAGTTTAACTTCTCACACACACTCATCAGCAGCTCACAGAGATCTCACTCAATAGAGCAGCACCCACTGAATATAAAACCATCGGCGAGCTAGAGTAACAAGTTACGCCCTTACCCAAACTACTATGGTGCGGCTGTAACAGGGTGGGTCATGTTTCCACGTGCCACTGCAGAAATATGTATTCAATTTGTATGTATTCCGATTCAATTAGGACGCCAATAAGGTGTATGTCATTGGGTACGCTTGCAGACAGGGGGAGATCACAAACGTCAATTCTTCCAAGTCTGATCATTCTATGCAAGCGGTAGGTCACGTTCTGAAATGCTGCATTCTATTAACATATTTGCAATGTGTACAAGTTCACTATGTACATTTCCTGATGTATATACAGTATATATATGTTTTGGTACCTGTTGGATATCGGGGGCTTCCTGTGATGTGCTCCTGAATGTATGTTATTGCTGTAGGAGTGAGTTAGCTAGCATGCTCTAAATGTAATGGTCGCATTAGCTCCCTGCTAATACACATTTATTGTTACAGATGTATTTATCTACAGCCATCAACAACAACCTATCTAATATCAGGTACTTACACATGTTGTATTTTGTCATATGTTTGTCATTGTTGTCATTGTTTATTGCAAAGCCCAGTCTGATAATTCTACGCAAGAGAGTTAACGATCACATCTGTTACACGGCCATAGGAGAGTAAACATGAAAATACTTTGGATATGAAAATAAAATGATAATATAATGCACTCAGTCTACTATAGAGATAAAACATTAGTTT